>NC_069780.1:164720224-165023254 GCF_027406575.1 Nycticebus coucang | reverse complement strand
TTAAAATTTGTGGCCTCAGTCATGGTGTGATGGCTCATGCCTGTAATCCCAGCACTCTGGGAGGCTGACACAGGTGTATTGCTTGAGCTCAGGAGTTCGAGACCAGCCTGAGCAAGAGCAAGACCCAGACTCTAAAAATGGCTGGGCACTGTGGCTGGTACCTCTAGTCCCAGCTACTCAGGAGGCTGAGGCAAGAGAATCACTTGAGCCCAGGAGTTTCAGGTTGCTGTGAGCTGTGATGTCACAGAACTCTAATGAGAGCAACAGAGTAAGACTCTGTCTCAAAAAGACAAAAAAAAAAAAAAAAAACCCACCAAAACAAACCCAACATCATGGCTTGAATTAAGTCAGAAAATTAAATTTCCCACTTAATCTCTTGTTAAATGTTTAAACTGCTTAGCACTGTGCCTGGTATGTAGTAAGTCCTTGGTAGACAGACGCTATTATTTTATCATTATTGTTTTTACAATAATCATTGAACTAAATTGAGGAAGTAGTTGTTGGTTGCCATGGCCCATAGATTGGTCCATGGCTCATGATGTCATAGAAACATGACCATAATCTGATACTGTAGTCTGGCTCCTAAAGCATCAGTTCTAGAAGCTTCTCTGAGACTCCAGAAATTTAGCATTGGAGAAATTGCTTGTTTTATACATATGGAGGGAGGAAACCCAAATTCAAGTTGTGAGTCTAGTGCTAAGCCCATGAGCTCGAACAAGTTGCCATTCTGGATTGTCCCTAAAAGCAGATCTGGCGACAGCATTGGGTGCTAGGAGTTTACTTGGGAGGTAACCCCAAGAGGCATATGGTAGCAGATTGACTTTATTAATGATCCCAGTTTTTTAAGCTCCCTAAATCCTGCCCTGTGGTGATAACCTCCCAAACTTACTTTGGACTTGACCTTGTGACTTGTTTTGGTCAATGAGATATTAGCAAATGTAGGTCAAGAAGAAGCTTGCACAAGCGCTTGTATGTTTCTGCTTCCTGTCCTTGTTCTTAAGAGACTGCCCTGAGAATCTGTCGGGCTGGCCCAATGGTGCAGTATAGGAGACAAGTGGATGTGAGAGGCTCATAGGAGGAGTCAGGCCAGCCCAGCAGCACCCATTTCTAGATGTTCTTACTTCCAGCTGGCCAGCTGGCCACAGACACGTAACAAACCCAGCATAGACCTGCTCAGCCTGGCCCAAATTGGCAGAACCTCCTGGCCAATCCACAGAGACAAGAGAAAAAACAAATGGCTGCTATTTTAAGTTACTAAATTTTAGAGCAGTTTATTTCACACTGTGGTATGCTGATAAACTGGTTCTCTAGGGAAAAAATTATGCAGATGTATGTGCAGCTTTATTAACATAAAGGACATGTAGCACATAATTTACAAACAATAAAATGAATGATATTCTTTATTATAAATTTTATATAACCACTTGAGCCTCACAGAATGCTTATATTGGTTTTGCTGAACTCCATATCTATGGCAATTGATGAATGAGTATAATTGTGACATGAATGTTCATTGATATTTTTATTTATGTTAACAAGTATGGAAATGAAACAACTAAAATGGATGTTGCAAACTTACTTGTCAATCATGTAAGTGATTTCTTTGCAGAATCATAATAGTTTTTACAAATTGGAAACATATTTACCTATTACATTGTGGTATTTATACTGTAAGGGCTATGGATGTGACACATTTCAGAGTCTAATCTACATTACTAATATTCTGTCCATGACTTTAAGCCTGAAAGAGCAGAAATTCAAGCCATGATTTGTAGTATTTGCTGATTTCCATGGTGTTAATTACTCCCATTATAGCTGATTTCATGTTACTGATGTGACGTCACAGAATGTGGAATTGGGAAGAAATGCTCAGTGTACAGTGTTTCTGTCATATAATACAAAAAGTGTAAATAACGTTAAGAGCACAGACAAGAAAAAATATAATTAGAATACATGTGTGATGAGTTTAAAATATTTACTACCTTTGTTTTAAATATAATTTAATTGTAAGTTTATATAATTTAATTTAAATTATTTTTATTTTCTTGAGACAGAGTCTCACTCTGTCACCCTGGGTAGAGTGCCATGGTGTCATAGCTCACAGCAACCTCAAACTCTTGGGCTCTAGTGATCCTCTTGTCTCTGCCTCCCAAGTAGCTGGGAAGACAGGTGCTGGCCACAATGCCTGGCTAGTTTTTTTATTTTTAGTAGAGACAGGGTTTTGCTCTTGAATTCTTGAGTTCAAGCAATCCACCTGCCTTGGCCTCTCAGAGTGCTAGGATTACAAGCATGAGCCACCGTGCCTGGCCTATAATTTAATTTTTAACAGTGGCCGTGCTTAACGATATGCTTGCAAAATTGGCTTTTTAAACAACTGGTTCTTTCAAGTGATCTCTGCTGGCTCCAGGACACCCCTGATCATGTAGCACGTTGTGATCACAGACAACTGATACACCTGGCTAGGGGTTGGGGAAATAGGCAAGGGAAGGGAGGAAGGCCAATGAAGAGGATGTTATTGTACATATTTGCCTATGAGAACAACTGAGAGTCCTGCTAGGGAGCCTCTAGGAAACTCTACAGAATGCGTCTTAAATTATCCCCCACTAGGTTGAGGCTCACTTCTGGGTGTTAACTCCCTGGCACATCTGGTCTGCCCTGCCCTCAAGTTGAGTGTGCTCCTGAGGTCTGAGGACACCTCAGCTGAAAGGCGTAAGAAGCCAGTGGCAGAAAGGAAGTACTGTCTGCTGGAAACCTCGGGAATGGGGCAGGGTGGGAGGGGGAGAGGGAAGAGGGGCAAGGTGGGCCACCACCTGTGTCTGCCACCCAAACCTCTTCTTCTTTTTTTTTTTTTTTTATTAAATCATAACTGTATACAATGATACTCACTTCATAAACCATTTGACACATTTTTATCACAGTGGTTAACATAGCCTTTCCGGCGTTATCTCAGTTACTGTGCCAAAATATTTACATTCTACATTTACCAAGTTTCGCAAATACCCCTGTAATATGCACCACAGGTGTGATCCCACCGATTCCCCTCCCTCTACCCACCGCCCCCCCCTTTCCCACTTCCCCCTATTGTTAAGTTGTAGCTGGGTTATAGCTTTCATGTGAGAGTCCCAAATTAGTTTCATAGTAGGGCTGTGTACATTGGGTATTTTTTCTTCCATTCTTGGGATACTTTACTAAGAAGAATATGTTCCAGCTCCATCCATGTAAACATGAAAGAGGTAAAGTCTCCATCTTTCTTTAAGGCTGCATAGTATTCCATGGTATACATATACCATAATTTATTAATCCATTCGTGGATCGATGGGCACTTGGGCTTTTTCCATGACTTAGCTATTATGAATTGGGCTGCAATAAACATTCTGGTACAAATATCTTTGTTATGTTGTGATTTTTGGTCTTCTGGGTACCTCTTCTTTCTAGGCTTCAGCTCTTCCTTTAAAATGAGGAAGGACAGTGTCTAAGGTCTTTCCTTGAGTCCCTAATACACCTTAGAGAATATGTTTGGCTGTGGAGAAGAGCAGAGGGCACAGCTGGAATGGAAGCATCCTTGTATCTTCTCAGGCAGAGTTGCATGTGTCCCTTGGGGCCTCCCTATGTCCTCACTCCTCTTCCCTGGTACCAAAGGAGAGGAGAGAGGAGAAAGCTAAAGAGGTCTAGCAGGGTGAAGGATGGGGGGTGGGTCTGCCCATCCTCCGCTTCCCCGGGGCCCCGGAGAGTCTGGTTCTGCAAATGAGCTGTCTGTGTTGGATCGTTGCTCCAGATTGGGTTTCTGGACATTCACGACGCTCAGGTTACTGCATGGTCTGGTTCAGGATATCACTTTCTGTAACATCCTCTCTACAGAGCCTCTGTCCAAAGGTTCTTGACCCAGATACTCAGACAGCACCTGGTTCTCCTTGGCAGAAAAGCAACATGAAGTGAGTTGCTGCAGCAGGAAGTCCTCAACGGGCCTTCGTCTCTACCTTGGGGACTGACTTCCCAGGTGGCCACATTGGGAGTACCACACAGGAGTGTAGGCTTTTTTTTTGTTTTGCTGGAATTGTTTTGTGGTGTGTTTTATGAACCACAAAGAGAATCATGCATATTGCATTATCTTCCTATCATGCTTTTGAGTACAAACACTATTACCCACTTTATTTACCAAGGCTTTACCCACCAAGGAGGAAGATAGTAGACAGCATCCCTGGAGTACTCTCTGTATTCCAGGTTTGATGCTAAGCACACTGGATGAATTTTCTCATCAACAACCCTGTGAAGTCGTTGTAATTAATTTTTTCCCATTCTTACAGAGGGATAAATAGGTTTAAAAAGTTGACAAACTTATTTTCTAAGTCATATGGCTAGTGAAAAGTAAATCTGAGATTCAAACCTAGCATGAGACTGGCATCTGGACTCAATCACTAATGAACATATTATTAACTAATTATCAATTCAATCAATTCAATAATAATATGTCCCAGGCACAGAGGATGTATCATGAAACAAGAGAGGCAAAAATTCCTGCCTCATGGAACTCAAATTCTACTGGAGGAGACAGAAATAAAGAACAGCATACCAGATAAGGAAATAATATAGTAAGTTAGAGTATCATTTAGAAAGAAAAAAGGCAGG
Source organism: Nycticebus coucang (assembly GCF_027406575.1). Lineage (NCBI taxonomy): Eukaryota > Metazoa > Chordata > Mammalia > Primates > Lorisidae > Nycticebus > Nycticebus coucang. The sequence goes on along the minus strand of NC_069780.1, from coordinate 165,018,628 downwards.
GTAAAGTAGGTGGAGGTTGATGTTGTACATGGGTTATAATAATTGACCATTAAGTAGGGTGATCATCTGGCCCGGCTGGTGTTCCTGGGCCAACGTTAGCATTCCTTTTTCTTCTCAAAGTGGTTTGAGAAGTTTGGACAATATATTATTTGGTCATCTTGTCCTCAGGGTTTGGGAGTAAACTGTATGTGGCTTCCTTACGCCCTCCCTTCCTCAAACATATGTGCCTACCAGAGACCAGACACATGCTGATGGTGGAGACACCTGAAAATAAATCTGTTATGCCCTTTCAAACATCCACACAAACACTGAGGAACAGTCCAAAACCAAACCACCATGATGAGACCGAGACATTTTCAGATGAGATGTGCGTTCTTCCATAGAAAATGGCTGGCTATGGGCTTAGTCGTTCTGCAGTTTACCCAGATGTTTGGCATCACCCAGACGCAGCCTGACTTCCCTCTCCCCACCGGTGGCTCTCAGCCCTCCCTCTCCTTCCTCCCTTGTTTGTTCCCATTACTCAAGGTTTGGCAGGTCTCATGCACACGCCATGCCAGAACTTCTTCACATGGAACCTGATTAAGACCAAGGACTTGGGTCTTTTCTGCCTTCTGACAATCCACTACATAACTTTCTTGTTCTTACTCTGTTCCTTCCGGACCCTAGTCAGCCAGGCGGGATCTAAATTAGCCCCCTGATGGCCCTTGTATTTCTGCCAAGAGTGTTTTTGATTGCTTGGCCTCTGAGTTCCATGTGCTCTGGCTTCTTGCTGGTGCCCTGGGGGAAGCACATGAAGCTTGCTGGCCCCTGGAGTGCTGTTTGTCTGCTGGACTCCCCTCCCGGAGGGGGAAGAAGCCCACCCTGTACGTGGGAGCGGAGAGAGGCTCCATGTGTGGTTTGCAGAGCTCAGGGGTGAGAATATGGAACACTTGACCTTGTCTTTTTAGAGAAGTGCTTCCCGGTGGTCATCTCTTCCTCTTGCTGCTTTTGCTGAGGATGCAGTGTAGTGACCATTTGCATGGGATGGTGTAAGAGAGCCAAAATATTACTCAACACTACAATGACTCCTCTTTCAGCCTATGAGGAATTTGTAGAACCTCACCTTTCATTTTACCTCCTATAGCTTATCTCCTTGATGAGGTTTGACTTTTTATCTAGCAAATGCATCAGGTGATAGTTAAATTAATCAAGCAACAGAGCTTTATCTCTAGGGACAGAGAACTCAGATCGCTGTATGTTTTTGGTGAGAGTAGAGAAGGTTTAAGAATGGTTCAGGATTACTGGGCTCCATTGGGCATGGGGTATGCCTCCGGCTGAGCTGGGAGGATGGCCCTACAGGAATTCCGAGTGCAGCTCCAGCAGTGGAGGCGTGTTAAGGACCATCTCCTACGGCATGACTAGGGTGACCCTTGCTGAGCTTTCCTGAGAGCATGGCTGGGAATGAGGTGGTCATGCTGTGGGTGAGAAAACCACCCTTTCCTTTGTCTTCAAAAAGGTGAAGTAGTGGACACTGGAGAGAACACTGTGTCCTGAACTCAGAAAGATCCCCAGGCTAAAGAGAGGTGGAGAGTAAGGGCAAGGCAGGCTGCACACCTGGCTTTGGGACAGTGGATATGAATAAGAACTAAGTCCCTCATCAGAGAGAGAATTTCCCACATTGTCTCATGGGCAGCAGGGCCGTGTTTACAGAAAAGTCAGAGCTTAAATCTACACCCTCATGAGAGACTCTAAGGTAGGGAGACAGATGACTTCTGCCATAGGGTAGGGGAGCTGACTTGATCCTTGGTTACAGGAGGTACTTTATTAAAAGGCATTATTGGATCCAGATGTCCCATGTCCCATAGAAGCTGCCTGCATGAAACTTCCCACCCAAATTTCCCCTCTATCAGGGCAGAAAAGGTGCTCAGAAGAAAGGATGTAGCCTCCATAGAGGTAGTCACTGAGGCCTGGATGGGGCTGCCCTGGGATGTCATCAGAGCGACGTGGTGTGAGTGATATAGAGTGGGGAGGGCTTGCACTTGCCCAGAATGGCAGGTGATCTGGCAGGGAGGAGGGAGCCACAGGTTTAGCATTTCCTTCCTTGAGAAAGGAAACAACCAGGGTATAATAAACCATATAAATGGAAAACACGTTTCCTAAAACAAGGCTGTATGTCAGTAACAGACAAGGCTTATGTGACAAATTCTTTTGTGAGGATAAAGCTTCACAAGAGCACACACATAGATTGTTCAGATGAATTGTTTAATGCCTGTATATGCACAGAGGCCCATACCTTTGCACTGTTGTACATACAAATATATACACATCAACACCACTTTTACACATAGGACTGTACACCTAGACACATAAGTGAATATATAATATTGGAGTTTCTTAGGTGTATACATGTGTGTTTATGTCTATACACATACGTAACATGGAGACATTCACGTGAGAGGCTGACTCCTAATTATCTACTATTGTCCACTCTTTTGTCCAGCATGCTTTTTGGGGGGAATCTGTGAATGGCTTCTTTCTCTTGTGAAATATAATTCAGCAATCATCAGTTGGTTTGTGTTTATGGAATGCAATTATATTGTATTTATCATTTATAAAAAATATGCTAAAAATTGATTAATTGTAAAAGGAAAGAACAAAAAAATCCTGACCCAGCATCGACCTATATTATTCACTTTAAAGTGAGATAAAAGAATGTAGAAATGTGCCATTTGAATTTATTTGCATTTTCTTGATTATTGATAGTATACTCAATAATTTGGCTGGGTTTAATTTTTTATTTTCTTTTATTTCTGCCAGTATAGATGAACTGACTTGTGCAAGTTGAGAGACTCCTTAACCAGATAGGCAGAACCAAGTGTGGGGCATGGCTCACAATGTTCATGTCCTCTTTTGTTGTGTGAGCACATGCTTGAGCACACACACTCACACATGCGCACGTGTGCGCACACACACATTCACACACCCTCTCACACATGCACTCACACACACACAACATACACTGTGTTTAAATATCTGGTTTTTAGCCCTTGAAAACTGATAATAAAATTGAGGAGGACTTCGTCTCTGGTGGCAGAGTGCTGTGTCCTCAGTGATAGACTCTATAAAAATCCCTGAACTTGAGGTTGGTGATTGATGCCGACACTTCAGTTTTAATGCTAAAAAAGGCCTCCTCTTGCAGCATGTATTCTATCCCTCCAGACTGTAGGAGACATAACAAGTAGAAACTCTTTGGTGTGACTTCTAGAAAGAGATCTATGCTCGGACAGTCTCTTTGGCCTCCTGAAGCCAATAAACAATTGAACCCTACAGAACTAAGCTTCTAGGGTAGGGGTTTCATTGGTAATCGATATTTGAAGAGAACCCTTTCCTGTCTCAACTGTTTGGTTGAAAAGCTTAATTAAATGTGTGACTACCCTATTCCATGACTGTAATTTGATCTTTGTTTTACTATTAAGGATTCCACAGAAAGACGGACCAACGTATTTGATGAATAAGAGATGAAGGTATAAAAGAAAGTTTAGGAGATTCTTCATGTAACTGGAATTTTTCCTTTCTTCCTAAATTCTTAATATCCATTTGTTTTCTTATTACTATAGTGATGATGGTAATCCATCTGTAGATTTCTACTAACACTGCCGCTTATCACTTCCTGAATGTTTGTGCCTGGGACTGTGCTGGGATCTTTTACCTGTGTGGGTATGAGCGGAAACTTCCCCTTTCCCCCGAAAGTTCCCAAAAAGATCAACTCACAATTAGGGCAGATTAATAAGGGAAAGAAGTTTATATACCATGGACATGGGGAGAATCACAGAGTGATTACCCAGTATTCCAGTAGGTCCAGAAACCTAGGGGAGGAGAGATGAAGAATATAGGTAATTTTGTTCGGGCAAATAACTCGCGGCTAGGAAGGATGAATACATGGGAGAAACAGACTGGCTTATAAATTATCAGGAGGGACAGGCATTATATTTAAATCGATTTGGGCCAGGTCTGGTTGCATTCTTGATCTTTCCTACAATATATTGAGAAAACATGGAGGGGCCAGAGTCAGTTGTGTTTTCAATAGGTCCATCTGGTTATGCAGATAGAGAGAAAGCCCCTTCCAAGGGCCTGTTGGTTTCCAAGGGCTTCTTAATTCTAATTACTTTTTATATGAGGGAGTATTTTTGGGTGAAATTTCCTGAGCTCCTGACCTTCAGTTCAGGTCTTTCTGACACACGTTCTTAATTACTGTCCTTTTGCTGCTTTCTCCAAAAGGGAGCATATTGAGGTTTAGCAAGTTGGGTTAATAGCTGCTTTACAGTAATGGGGTGTGTGTGTGTTTGTGTTTGGATCCATTAAATATAAGCCTGAATATTTTACTGGACTCTTTTAGTTGCGCTATTATACAGTTAAAATAATTGGATAGGCTGGTGATTTACATCCTCTGTCCTAATTAAGAAAGAAAAATTCATGTTCTTGTATCCCTTTTGTTTTACTTTGTTTTGATGTTCCCTTTCCAGTAACCTCCTGAAATGTTTTGAATCATCAGCTTTTGCAACAAGTATAGTCTTTTTGCTTACAGGTGAATTTTCATGACTTAGGACTACCAAGAAGATATTTAAAGCTTCTGTCAATTTCTTTGAAAATATCCAAAGAATCGATAAAGTGGAATTTCCCTCTGACAGTGGCTATTTTCTGGAGGAAACTCAGCCTCTGGGAATCTTTGCTGAGAATAATGTAGTGAAGGTTACTTGGACACCACCGTCCTTGAGTTCAGACAGCATCCTTCTATCTCCTGGATCCCAGGGTATAAATAGAGAGAGACACAGAGGAGACTGGGAGAGATCCTGCTGACAGCCCTTCCAAACTTCCAGAAAAGAATGCCTATCGGAATTTCTATCTCATTTGCTGGCAGCTTTCCTGTCTCCCATAGATAAAGATTCCTTTTCACAACAGCAGGCCATCTCGATTCTCCTGGCATCAGTGGGTCTGTCCATCTACCTGTCCCCTTAGTGGGCATTTATTAGGTGCTATGGATGGGAAAGTAAGCAAGACCTAGTTTTACCTTCCAGGAGTCCCCAGTTTACTTGGAGAGACAGATACATAACTAGGTGATAAGCTGACTATGCTTTTAGAGGTTATTAATGAAGGCCTTAGGAAAGGAGAAGGGGCCATAGACTTTGGGGGTATCCAGGTAGGCCTCACAGATGTGATATTTGAGCTGGGTTCTGAGGGATAAAAAGGAGCTTATTGGGCAGAGGGACCCAGATTTGCTAGAGCAGCTATTATACATATTTGGAAAAGGCTTAACAAGTGGCTATAACAGATTCATCCCACAGTCTATTTCCATAAAATTCATAACTGTGTCCTTAGGTGAAAAGAGAGATAAGGAAAACAGAAAATCCCCATCCGTATCTAGTTTGGCAGTACTGCCCTGGTCTGTCTGTTGAAATCAGTGAATTGGCTTCCTCCATCTGGCCTTCCATGCTGAAGCCCTGAGCATTTCTACTCTTCTTATTTTTTTTAATCTACATTATTCTCTTGGAAAACTGTTTTTGGGATTTAAAAGACAAAGCTTCCCTTGCATTTGTTTTGCTTAATCAAAAGCCTCTGCTGTCACTGGCAGTTGTGTGTTTTTTCCTCTCCAGCTTCCCCTGGAGACACACTTGGGGATGGGAATCAAGCTGGAAGTGTGTCTGGTGCAATCAGTGGTGGCTGCAGTCGCCTCCCTGAGCCAGCTCTGACTCCTTTAGTGGCTGTGCCCCTTGAGATACATCAGGATGAACCTGTGGCTGGGTTCCACAATTTAATGAAGATTTTCCTGTAAACATTTATTCCTTAGATGCAGTCATTTGGGTGTAAATAGAGAGAGACACACAGAGCAGTCATTTTATGGGTCTTTGTCCTTCCCTTGGACCACCAGCCCTTGCCGTCCATTCTCCATCCACTCTGCTTTGTTTTCTGCTGCATTCTCTCTATTTCTCTAGATCCCTGATTTGGTATCTATGTGTGAGCAGGGGAGGGTGTGTGCATGGTAGATGGAGAAGGGGGGATTGTTCTAGATGGGGGGACAGGAGAGGAAGAGAATATAGACTTATACTAGAATGACAATATCGGTGCAACTGACCATTAATTATCAGTGTTCTTGGTAGGGACATCTACTGTTAGGAACTCAAATATTAGGACGTTAAATATTTGATTTTTAGAATACCTTGTGTTTTTTTTTTCGTATTTTCTTTTTTTTTTTTTCTGTTCTTCCTTTAGTGATTCTCTTTCCCTTTGCCTCCCAAGTAGCTGGGATTACAGACGCCTGCCATAACGCCCAGCTGTTTTTGTTGTTGGTAGAGACGGAATTTCACTCTGGCTCACTCCTGCTCATACTGGTCTTGAACCTCCGAGCTCAGGCAATCCACCTACCTCGGCCTCCCACAGTGCTGGGACTACAGGCATGAGCCACCACGCTCAGCCTAGAATACATTTCTTAATTGACCTTTGATTGCTTTCTTGTTTGGTCTGGAACCATGTAAAATTTCAGGGTTTTGAAAAGCATTAATTCTACTGCATCACTGCCAAGAGAGACAACCATGAAACTAATCTCTGGTATGAGAGTTGGGAAAAGCTAGGCTTGTGTATCAACCTGACCTTCTAGCGCAGCCAGCTTGTATTTTGGGCAAATCATTTGGCCTAGCCTTATTTTGCTCAGGCATTCTTATAAAGATATTCACTAGATCTTCCATTAGTTGCAAGCAACAACAGCCATACTGTCATTCTTATGAGAGCATACCCTCAGGCCCTGCAGGTGGCTTCCTTTGTGGGTGGCAAAGTGAAACTTCTATGACACAGGTCCCCTATTTTATTAGACATAGAATGTCAGGGGATGAGTAAGCCTAGAGGCCATCTGTCCTAACCCTCTAAAGTTCATATTGTTCAATAGCTTTTCCAAGAACACATGCCAATAGGCAGAAATAGGACTATAACCCTGGACTTGCCAATTCTTAGTCCTGTGCAATTTTCGCCTCACTGAGCCAGACGTCATATGTGTATGAACACTCCTTCAACAACTATGAAGTTATCAGATTGATTTTAAATAACCATTCATTACTTAAACTTCTAGTGCAGCAGTTCTCAACCCTGGCTACATTAGAACCAGCAGTGGACAAGAGAGGGAGTTGTAAGTGGCTTGTGTGTCCCACAGCTGCCTGCCTCTACTAATCTCATCGAAATGAGCCCACCCTTCCTGTTGTAGGCTCACAGTGTATCCATCCTTATTGCCCTTCTGCCTGAGAATTCTTCCAGAGGAGGAGATCATCCCAGTCCTCACTAACATAGCCAGCACCTGAACCCAGGGAGGCTTGGAGGCAAGTTTGCCAGCCTGTGGATTATCTAATCTACTGTGGATTATCTAATCTACTTTACCACCACTGGAACCTGAACACTCTCAGTGATCTGAGGTCCAAATGACCCAAATTGCCTACAGCACAATAGTGGATACCTACCTGCATAAGTTGAAAGGCAGCTTACCTCTCCCTCTCTACAATGAACAGCAGAGTTCCTGGCAGAGGAGAACAGGTAAACTACAAAGCTATCTGAGAGAAGTTCCAGATGAGAATGAAAAAGCATAAAAATTCTGGCAATGTGAAAAAACGGGCTCTTTAGACACCATCAAAGGATCACACTAGCTCTCTGGCAATGGACTCTAACCAAGAAGAAATTGGTGAAATGTCAGATATGAAATTCAAAATATAGATCATGAGTAAACACAATAGGATTGATAAAAAAGTTGAAATATGACACAAAGAAGGCAGGCCATGAATGAAGAAAAAAATCATTAAATAGATTTAAAAAAATGGGAATTGAAAGAGTCATTTAGAAAATTTCAAAATACGATGGAAAGTTTTAACAACAGACTAAAGAAAGCAAAAGAAAGAATTTCAGAGCAAACTTAAAAGCAAGGCTTTCAAATTGACCCACTCATTCAAAAATTTAAAGAAAAGAATAAAGGCAAATGAACAAAGTGTCTGCAAAGTATGGGATTATGTACAAAACTCAAACATAAAAATCATATGTATTACCGAGGGAAAATAAAAAAAGGAAAAAGCATGAAAAACCTATTTGAGGGAAAAAGAGAGGAAAACATCCCTGGTCTTGCTAGAGATTTAGATATTCAGATACAAGAAGGTAAATGAATTCCTGGAAAAATCATTATAAAAGGGGACATTCCCTAAGGCACATAGTCATCAGTCTGGCCAAAGTCAAAATAAAGAAGAAAATCCTTCAAGATGCAAGATAAATGCATCAAGAAGAATACAAAGAAAACCCATCAGACTAACAACAGATTTCTCAAAAGAAACCTTACAAACCAGAAGGGATTTTCTTCCTGTCATTAGTCTTCTTAAGAAGAATAACTGTAAGCCAAGAATTTTATATCCTGCAGAACTAAGTTTCATAAATGCAGGAGAAATAAAATCTTTCCCAGACAAGCAAACACTAAGGGAATTTGTCACCACTAGACCTGCTGTACAAGAAATACTCAAAGGAATGGTTGATACTGACCAACATAAAACACTTGAAAGTTAGACCATAGCTTTGATAAAACAGTAACACATGTGAAAGTATAAAACAACTATGTAACAACATGATGAGCAGCATCTCACTGTCAATATTAACATTAAATGTAAATGGTCTAAATGCCCAAATTAAAAACTAATAGATTGATGGAATGGATCAAATAATCACAACTCAAATATCTGCTGTCTCCAAGAAATCCATTTAACTCATAAACTGTCTCATAGGCTAACAGTAAAGGGATGGAAAGAAGTATTCCATGCAAATGGAAACTAAAGGTGAGCAGGAGTACCTGTTCTCTTATCAGATAATAACAGAATTTAAATCAACAACAGTAAAAAAAAAAAAAAAGGACAAATATGGCCATTATGTATTGATAAAGAGATCAATTCAACAAGAATATATAATAGTGCTAAATATATATACATCTAACACTGGAGTGCCCAGATTCATAAAATAAATATTACTGGACCTAAGAAATGAAATATACAGTGACAGAAGAATAATGGGGGACTTTAATACTAAACTGGCAGAACTTAAATACATCATCGAGGCAGCAAGTCAACAAAGAAACACTGGACTTAAATGAGACTCTGGAACAAATAGACCTCACAGACATTTACTAAATATTCTACCCTCAAACTGAAGACTATACCTTCTTCTCTTTATCACATGACATATTTTCCAAGATAGAACATATGTTAGGTCACAAAACAAGTCTCAGAAAATTTTAAAATAATTGAAATCATGCCATGTTTCTTCTTAGACCACAGTGGAATAAAACTAGAAATCAATTCCAAGAGGAATTCTAAAATCTATACAAATACATGGAAATTCAACAAATTGCCTCTGAATGCTCTTTGGATCAACAATAAAATAAAAATGGAAATAGGGCGGTGCCTGTGGCTCAAAGGAGTATGACGCAAGCCCCATATGCTGGAGTTGGCAGGTTCAAACCCAGCCCTGGCCAGAAACTGCAAAAAAGAAAAAAAGGAAATAAATTTTTTTTGAATTGAATGACAATGGTGACACAAGTTAAATCTCTGGGATACAGAAAAATCAGTGTTAAGAGCGTTCACAGCAAAAAAAAAAAAAAAAAAAGGACAGAGTTCACAGCACTAAATATGGACATTAAAAAGATAGAAAGATCACCAACTAACAACCTATTTTCTTTCTTTTTTTTTTTTTTAAATGATACGGATTTTTTATTTTTCCTCTTTTTGAAACACAAAGCATCCTTGGTAAGTGTAGATTTCTATGGCACAAATCTACATGTGGCTAATGATTCTATTGGTAAGGAGGAAGTCTGGCTACCTTGACAGACCATGGCTCAAAAACAAACATGCAAGTCTAAGTTATCACACAATATGGATGTGAATTCAACAGTAGGATAATGGCGGTTGCCAAGGACTTGTACTTGCTGTCGCTTCATACTAGTGTTGCCTGTCAAAAATGTCTCTTTTTCTTATACAGAAACCATAGAATTTTTATGGATAGCAATTACTTACAATATAAAATGAAGTACATCAAATCTAACAACTCCTCTTTAGCCCTTCATTATTTGGTAGTCTCTTTGTCGAATGTAGTCAACCATTTTCATCTAAATTATTTATTTATACTGTGTATTTGACAAGCACCTATTTCTTTTTTTTAATTAAATCATAGCTGTGTACATTAATGTGATCATGGGGCACCATACACTGGTTTTATAGACAGTTTGACACATTCTCATCGCACTGCTTAACATAGCCTTCCTGGCATTTTCTTAGTTATTGTGTTAAGACATTTATATTCTACTTTACTAAGAAGAATAGTTCCAGCTCCATCCATGTAAATATGAAAGAGGTAAAATCTCCATCTTTACTTAGGGCTGCATAATATTACATGTTGTACATATACTACAATTTATTTATTATTAATTTTTTTATTTTTAAATCATAGCTGTGTACATTAATGTGATCATGGGGCACCATACACTGGTTTTATAGACCGTTTGACACATTTTCATCATACTGGTTAACATAGACTTCCTGGCAATTTCTTAGTTATTGTGTTAAGACATTTACATTCTACATTTACTGAGTTTCACATGTACCCTTGTAAGATGCACCGCAGGTGTAATCCCGCCAATCACCCTCCCTCTGCCCACCTCCGCACTCTCTCCCTGCCCTTTCCCCCTATTCTTAGGTTATAAATGGGTTATAGCTTTCATGTGAAAGCCATAAATTAGTTTCATAGTAGGGCTGAGTACATTGGATACTTTTTCTTCCATTCTTGAGATACTTTACTAAGAAGAATATGTTCCAGCTCCATCCATGTAAACATGAAAGAGGTAAAGTCTCCATCTTTCTTTAAGGCTGCATAATATTCCATGCTGTACATATACCACAATTTATTAATCCATTTGTGGATCAATGGGCACTTGCGCTTTTTGAATGACTTAGCAATTATTAATTGGGCTGCAATAAACATTCTGGTACAAATATCTTTATTATAATGTGATTTTTGGTCTTCTGGGTATATACCTAATAGAGGAATTATAGGAATGAATGGCAGATCTATTTTTAGATCTCTTAGTGTTCTCCAAACATCTTTCCAAAAAGAACGTATTAATTTGCATTCCCACCAGCAGTGTACAAGTGTTCCCTTTTCTCCACATCCACGCCAGCATCTCTGGTTTTGGGATTTTGTGATAAGGGCTAATCTTACTGGAGTTAGGTGATATCTCAAAGTAGTTTTGATTTGCATTTCTATCATGATTTAAGATGATGAGCATGTTTTCATATATCTGTAGGCCGTGCGCCAGTCTTCTTCAGAGAAGTTTCTCTTCAAGTCCCTTGCCCAGCCTACGATGGGATCACTTGTTCTTTTCTTGCTTATACGTTTGAGTTCTCTGTGGATTCTGGTTATTAAACCTTTGTCCGAGAATAACCTGCAAATATCTTCTCCCAATCTGAGGGCCTTGTCTGGTTCCTGATCTGAGTGGAAATGATTTCAATTTAACTCCATTCAATACGATGTTGCCTGTAGGTTTGCTGTAGATGGACTCTATCAGTTTAAGAAATGTCCCTTCTATACCAATTTTCTTAAGTGTTCTGATCATGAAGGGATGTTGGATATTATCAAAAGCTTTTTCTGCATCAATTGAGAGAATCATATGGTCTTTGTTTTTTAATTTGTTTATGTGCTGAATTATACTTATAGATTTACGTATCTTGAACCAGACTTGAGACCTTGGGATAAAACCAACTTGGTCATGATGTATAATCGGTTTGATGTGTTGCTGGATTCTGTTTGTTAGGATCTTGTTGTATATTTTTGCATCTATATTCATTAGTGATATTAGTCTATAATTTTCTTTTCTTGTTGGGTCTTTTCCTGGTTTGGGGATCAGGGTGATGTTTCCTTCATAGAACGTGTTGGGTAGTCTTCCTTCTTTTTCTACATTTTGGAACAGGTTGAGTAATATAGGTACTAGTTTCTCTTTAAAGGTTTGGTAGAATTCTGATGTGAAGCCATCTGTCCCGGGCTTTTCTTTTTAGGGAGATTTTGTATGGTTGATGCTATTTCAGAACTTGATATTGGCCTTTTCAACATTTCCACTTGATTCTGGCTAAGTCTTGGATGGTGATGTGCTTCCGAGTATTGGTCAATTTCCTTCTGATTTTCATATTTCTGAGAATAAATTACCTTGTAATGTTCATTAAGGATTTTTTGAATTTCTGAGGAGTCTGTTGTTATTCCGTCTTTGTCATTACTGATTGTCATTACTGAATAAAATTAGATATTTTATTCTTTTTTTCCTGGTTAGGTTAGCCAAAGGTTTATCTATTTTATTGACCTTTTCAAAAAACCTACATTTTAATTTATTGATCTGTGGTATAATTCTTTTGTTTTCAATTTCATTTAATTCTGCTCTAATTTTGGTTATTTCTTTTCTTCTACTGGGTTTGGGGTTGGAATGTTCTTCCTTTTCCAGTTGCTTGAGATGTCCTGTTAAGTTGTTAACTTCCTCTCTTTCCTTTCTCTTGAGGAAGTCTTGCAGTGCTATAAATTTACCTCTTAGGACTGCCTTTGCGGTATCCCAGAGCTTCTGATAATTTCTGTCTTCATTGTCATTTTGTTCCAAAAATTTGGCAGTTTCCTTCTTAATCTCATCTCTGACCCAGCTATCATTCAGCATAAGGTTATTTAACTTCCATGTTTTTGTATGGGTATGCAGATTCCTGTTGTTACTGAGTTCAACTTTTATTCCATGGTGGTCCAAGAAGATACAAGGAATAATTTCTATTCCTTTAAATTTACTGAGGTTAGACTTGTGACCTAAGATGTGATCAATTTTGGAGTATGTTCTGTGGGCCGAGGAGAAGGATGTGTATTCAGTTTTGTTGGGATGAAATGTTCTGTAGATGTCTGCCAAATCCAAATGTTGGATGATTAGGTTTAAATCTAAAATTTCTTTGCTCAGCTTCTTATTGGAGGATGGATCCAACACTGCCAAAGGAGTGTTGAAATCTCCAACTATTATGGAGCTGGAGGATATCAAGTTGCTCACGTCTGTTAGAGTTTCTCTTATAAATTGAGGTGCATTCTGGATGTACCACAATTTATTAATCCATTCATGGATCGATGGGCACTTGGGCTTCTTCTATGACTTAGCAATTATGAATTGGACTGCAATAAACATTCTGGTACAAATATCTTTGTTATAATGTGATTTTTGGTCTTCTGCGTATATATCTAGTAGAGGAATTATAGGATTGAATGGCAGATCTATTTTTAGATCTCTAAGTGTTCTCCAAACATCTTTCCTAAAGGAACGTATTAATTTGCATTCCCACCAGCAGTGTACAAGTGTTCCCTTTTCTCCACATCCACTCCAACATGTCTGGTTTTGGGATTTTGTGATATGGGCTAATCTTACTGGAGTTAGATGATATCTCAAAGTAGTTTTGATTTGCATTTCTATCATGATTTAAGATGATGAGCATGTTTTCATATATCTGTAGGCCGTGCGCCAGTCTTCTTCAGAGAAGTTTCTCTTCAAGTCCCTTGCCCAGCCTACGATGGGATCACTTATTTTTTCCTTGCTTATACGTTTGAGTTCTCTGTGGATTCTGGTTATTAAACCTTTGTCCGAGACATAACCTGCAAATATCTTCTCCCAATCTGAGGGCTCTTTGCTTGCTTTACTTACTGTGTTCTTGGCTGTGCAGAAGCTTTTTAGTTTGATCAGGTCCCAGTAGTGTATTTTCGAAGCTGCTTCAATTGCCCGGAGGTCCTCCTCATAAAATACTCACCCAGACCGATATCTTCAAGGGTTTTCCCTGAACTCTCTTCTATATTTTTATAGTTTCGTGTCTTAAGTTTAAATCTTTAATCCAGTGAGAGTCTATCTTAGTTAATGGTGAAAGGTGTGGGTACTGTTTCAGTCTTCTACAGGTTGCCAGCCAGTTCACCCAGCACCATTTGTTAAATAGGGAATCTTTTCCCCACTGAATGTTTTTAATTGGCTTGTCAAAGATCAAATAATGGTAAGTAGCTGGATTCATCTCTTGGTTCTCTATTCTATTCCAGACATCTACCTCTCTGTTTTTGTGCCAATACCATGCTGTTATGATCACTATCGATTTATAGTATAATCTGAGGTCTGGTAGCGTGATTTGTGAATTGCATCTGCAATATTCACATCCAAGGTACTTTCAGGGTTGCTTTGCCTTAATGCCTCCATCACTTTTGTCAAGGGGGATAGAAGTCTGAGATAATGCTTCCCTGTGACGTTCTGCTTCTATTTTGCTTCTATTCATTCATCTCTTGGTCTCTCTCCTGTTTAGTGCATTGCTTTGCACAAATTCAACGAATGTTCACTGACGATGACCACTGTGCTGGTAAATGCCATCCAAGCAGAAACTAGTTGCTGTAGCGACCACATCACCACCAGAGCAGCCTAACCTATTTTCACCTAGCAGAAGACAAGAAATAACAAAGATTAGAGAAGAACTAAATGAAATTGGAACCAATAAAACAATACAAAGGATCCATGAAATAAAAAGTTTGTTCTTTGAAAAGATAGACAAAATTGACAGACCATTAGCTGGAATAACCTAGAAGAGAAAGGATTCAAATAAGCCTAACCAGAAAAGATACCCCAGAAATACAATAGCTTATCTGAGATTACTGTGAACATCTCTATGTTCACAAACTAGAAAATCTAGAGAAAATGTATAAATTTTTAGAAACACCACTTCAAAAGCTTGAGTCAGGACGTTTTAGAAATCCTGAACAGAATAATAGTGAATAGAAAGATTGACTCAATAATAAAAAAATAATTTCCTGACCCCCTTTCCCCAAAGCACAAAGCAAGATGGATTCATAGCCATATTATACTAGACCTACAAAGAAGAACTGAAAGAAAGAAGCAACTCTCCTTAATTTATTCTAGCTATGAAGCTATTATCATCCTGGTACCAAAGACAGTAAAGGACATAACAAAAAAAGAAAACTATAGAGCAATATCCTTTATTAACATAGATGCAAAAATCTTCAATAAATTACTAGCAAACGGAATCCAACAGCACTTAAAAAAAATTCAAAATCAAGTGGTTTTCATCCCTGGAATAGTTCAACATATGCTAATCAATAAATGAGATTTACCACATAAACAGAATTAAAAACAGAAACCATATATTTATCTCAATATATGCAGAAAAAGCATTTCATAAAATACAGTACTCCTTCATGATAAAAACCCTTAATAACTAGGCATAGAAGGAACATACATTAAAACAATAGAAGCCACGTATGAAACCCATAGCCAACATCATACTGAATATTGGGTGAGGTTGAAAATGTTCCCTCAAAGAACTGTAAGAAGATAAAGATGCCCACTTTTACCATTTCCATTCAGTATAGTCCTGGAAATCCTAGCCAGAACAATTAGGCAAGAAAAAGAAAAAAAGGACATTCAAATTGGAACAGAGGAGGCCAAACTATCCCTGTTTGACAATGATAGGATCTTACATCTGTAAAGCCCTAACGACTCTCCTAAAAGACTTCTAGAATCAATAAATAAATACAGCAAAGTCTCAAATGTACACAAATTGGTAACATTTATATAAACTTATAATAGTCAAACTGAGAATTAAATCAAGAACTTCATGCCATTTATAATAGCTACAAAAAATTAATAAAATACTTAGGAATATACTTAACCAAGAAGGTGAAAGATCTCTCTCTACAAGGAGAACTACAAAACACTGATACAGAAATCATAGGTGACTTAAACAAATGGAAAAACATCCCATGTTCATGGATTGGAAAACTCAATGTCATTGAAATATCCATTCTACCCCAAATGATTTATAGAATCAATGCAATTCCCAATATAATACCAAAAATACCAATATAATTTTTCACAGAAAAAATAATCCTAAATTTCATATAGAATTTAAAAAATGGCCCAAAGAGCCAAACAATCGTAAGGAAAATGAGTAAATCTGGAAGCATCATGTAACTCAACTTTAAATTATTCTATAGGACTATAGTAACTAAAACCGCATGGTACTGGTATGTGTGTAAAAGTAGACATATAGATCAATGGAACAGTATATACGTACCAGAAATAAAATCATCACTTACAATCAACTGATCTTTGACAAAGGAGACAGAAATATATAGAGAGAAAAGGATACTCTATTCCATAAATGGTCCTGGGAAAATTGGAAAGCCACATGTGGAATAATGAAGCTGGATTTCTATTTTTCACTATACACAAAAATTAACTCACAGTGTATTAAAGACTGAGATGTAATGCCTGACACCATAAAAATTCTAGATAAAAACTCAGGAAAAACTCTTCTGGACATTGTCTAGGCAAATAATTTATGATTAAGATCCTAAAAGCAAATACAACAAAAACAAAATAAATGGGGCTTAATTAAATTAAAATCTTTCTGCACAGCAAAAGAAATAACCAATAGAGTAACATAGACAACATACACAATGTGAGAAAATACTAGCAAACTACATATCTGACAAAGGATAAATAATCCAGAATATACAGGGAACTCAAATGAGCCAGAAAAAAACCAAATAACTCCATTAAAATGTGGGCAGACTACATGAACAGACATTCCTCAAAAGAAGATATACAAATGGACAACAAACAAGAAAAGTCTCAGTATCACTAATCATCAGGGAAATACAAATTAAAACCCCCATGAGATACTACCATATCTTGGTTGGAATGGCCATTAATAAAAAGTCATATAAATATTGTTAATAAATATCGATGCATAAGCAATAAAAAGGGAATGCTGATACACTGTTGGTGGGAATGTAAATTAATACAACTGGCAAAACAGAATGAAGATTTCTCCAAGTACTGTTAATAAAAGTAGACCTACTATTCAATCCAGCAATCCCACTACTGTGTATCTATCCAAAGGAGAAGTCATTATATCAAAAAGACATGTGCACTTGTATGTTTATCATGGCATAATTCACAACTGCAAAGATGTGGAATTAACCTAAGTTCCCACCAACTGGTCAGTGGATATATATATATGTATATATATATAGGACTACTACTCAGCCATAAAAACGAATTATACATCTTTTGCAGCAATTTGAATGGAACTGGAAACCATAATCCTAAATATCTCAGGAATGGAAATACAAATACTGCATATACTAACTTGTAAGTGGGAGCTAAGTGATGTGCATACACAATCATACAGAGTGGTATAATGGACATTGGAGACTTAAAAGGTGGAAGGGTGAGAGATGGATGAGGGATCAAAAGTAATTTATCAGGTACAATGTACACTATTTGGGTGATGGGTACACTAAAAGCCTTGACTGTACCACTTTACAATTCATCTATGTATCAAAAAAACCACTTGTACTCCCTATATCTATTGAAATAATAATAATAGTAATAATGATAATAATAAAAACCAGCAGGGGAGCATTTCACATCCAGGTCTCACTCCAGAATCTGAGCCTCTTGTGTGTGGGGTTCTGGCATGAGTATCTTAAAAATTTTCCCCATCCAATTATAAAATTCAGAGAGTATTAAAAACCACAGGGGGTCTGTAGTCCCAGCTACTTGGGAGGCTGAGGCAAGAGAATTGCCTAAGCCCAAGAGCTGGAGGTTGCTGGGAACTGTGACGCCACGGCCCTCTACCAAGGGCGACAGAATGAGACTCCATCTGTACAACAAAACAAAAAAACAAAAACAAAAGACCACAGGGGGAAATAAAGTCTTTCCTAAGAATTCTTAATTTTTGCTGATTGGACAACAGAGTTTGCTAATGCAGACCTAGTGTCAATTCTTGACTTGAGAAAACAGTACTCTTCAGGAGCAGGTTAAAGCCTAAAGCAAATTGCTTTTTTACTCATTCCAAATTTTCAAATGATTCAAGTAGACCTAGACTAATTGAGAAAGGAATACTGGGCACAGACACCAGAAACAAATACAGAGGATGTTTCCTTTTTTCAAAAATGACCTGGAGGATAACATCAGCAGAGCTAGGGATCCCCTCCTCCCTTGTCCTGACCTACCCACTATTAAAATTTGAGAGCAAATTTATTTTTCGTTAGAGATAATTAGTGTCAGATTTATTTGTTACAATAAGACAGCTGTTTGTAATAGAAATGCCTCTGGCTTACACACAACCTGTTTTTCTCAAAATCTTTGCAAAGGTGTTTAAAGGATAACAACCTAAATCCATCACCTCTCCTAAGAATGTTCTTACCTTCCTCTCTTCCTTCTCCCTTTCAAGGAGAGGGTGGGAAGTTCTGGTAGGGGGACTCCGTGGGGGTTTGCTGAAGCCTGCTGCTTGGACTGGTTTGAGAGAGCAACTCTTCTGCTTTGCATTCAGTGACTTCACATTAGTAGCTTGCTATTGGCTGTGGTGGGAGTATTTACACCACAGGAATCAGCATGTGCTACAAATTAGGGATTCTTTTTCTCCTTGGAGAAGAGTTTTTTAGATGTTTGTCAGCATTCTGCCTGTCACAGGTTGTCTCTGGGGAGTTCCCAAGTTAAAGATGAGAGTGTTTTCACTGGGATTATATTTTAAATTGTTGTCCAAAGAAGATTATGGAAACCTGTGGTGTTAACATCGCACTTTCATAAGGTATCTAAAAGTCATCTCAAACTTTGCATATGCCAATAATTCTTGGCATATAGCAGGCAATCAATATTTATTAAATGAACAAATGTTTTTGAGCGTGTACTCACTGTGTGTGTGTTTGTATCAAATCACATGAAATTACCAATCTGTGACCTTTTTTGCCAGATATTATTACTAGATAGTATGAAACCTTAACAGTCATTTAATTCAACTCTTCATTTTACAGATGAGGTCCTTGAGACCACAAAAAGACACATCACTTTCTCTAGGGACAGTTAGTGATGGCAACAGACTTTTGAAAGCAGAACTCCCAGATAATATCTATCAGTAGTGCATGGGCTATTGGTCTTCCCCATGTGTTATGGTTTTTGTTTTCATCTCTGAGCAAGCCGGGAGAAATGTTTTCAGAAAGACTTTCATCCCCTGTGGGTGGGATAACACTTTCCAGAGCACTCAAAGGCTCAGAGCTGCTCCTGCACCACCATCAACAGGGCATTCTTCTGCATTAAGTTGGGGCCAGGAAGCACCTTTAGCGATAATGCTTTGGGCCTTTGGCAGGAAAGCTTACAGCTCAATGCTTTAGGAGTCAGCTATGAAATCTGGACTTAACTACAAGTCTTGAGCTAGGAACACTTGGAGTATGGCTGCAGTGCGTGGCGTTTTAATACTGAGACCTCAGCTCTGTGTGTGTCCTACTCCATGTTGGTGCCAAGCCCCCTTCCTTCCTGATGAGTCATGTCCTGGGGAGAAAAGATCTCAACAGCCTTCTCCATAAAAAAATGTGAGGGGAGAATTCTGATTTCTTTCGAATATCCACTTTAGAGTGAATTTGGGTGGTTTCATCTGAAGTTTCCCAGTGCATAATGTTTGATGTAGATTTATTCCTTAATAAAATTTACTAGAAGGGAGAGGGGCTGGTAGGAAGACATTTGGATTTACTTTCAAAACGAGTCAGGATGTAAGAACGATTCAAGAGGCGGACATGATGCTGATGATGCTGAACAACTGCAGGAGTCCTGATCAACAGAGCTTGTGATTCTTTCTACATGATACTGTCACTCTGATTATCTAATGGTGCATTTTACTTCATCTGAAAAGACCTTTAACTTTGAAGTGAAATTTAGCTACAGACTTGCATGCTCAGATTTGAGTGGTTATGAAGAATTTTCTTTAAAATGAATACAAAGCTCCCTAAAAGGCAGACTTAATTTGTTGGAATATATTTTGCAAACTTTTTCCCTGAATGTTGTACCACTGGACTTTTCAAGGCTACCATCTAAGTCAGGATAAGTAACCTTACAGATGTCTGCACTAAAAACTCAGGGCTTTGTGGGTTGCTGAGGTTTGGAAAAGCATATGAGTTTGCTTCTAAACTCATTCTATGCTTACGGTTGTGGTACGAGTTAGATTTTCTTAAGTCTTATAAGACTTTCTTTTTTTTTTTTTTATGAATGATTTGTAATTTATTTATCCAAAATCCAATTCTTTTTTTTTTTTTTATTGCTGGGGATTCATTGAGAGTACAAGAAGCCAGGTTACACTGATTGCAATTGTTAGGTAAAGTCCCTCTTGCAATCATGTCTTGCCCCCATAAAGTGTGACACACACCAAGGCCCCACCCCCCTCCCTCCTTCCCTCTTTCTGCTTCCCCCCCATAACCATAATTGTCATTAATTTTCCTCATATCAAAATTGAGTACATAGGATTCATGCTTCTCCATTCTTGTGATGCTTTACTAAGAATAATGTCTTCCAGTTCCATCCAGGTTAATACGAAGGATGTAAAGTCTCCATTTTTTTTAATGGCTGAATAGTATTCCACGGTATACATATACCACAGCTTGTTAATCCATTCCTGGGTTGGTGGGCATTTAGGCTGTTTCCACATTTTGGCAATTGTAAATTGAGCTGCAATAAACAGTCTAGTACAAGTGTCCTTATGATAAAAGGATTTCTTTCCTTCTGGGTAGATGCCCAGTAATGGGATTGCAGGATCAAATGGGAGGTCTAGCTTGAGTGCTTTGAGGTTTCTCCATACTTCCTTCCAGAAAGGTTGTACGAGTTTGCAGTCCCACCAGCAGTGTAAAAGTGTTCCCTTCTCTCCACATCCACGCCAGCATCTGCAGTTTTGAGATTTTGTGATGTGGGCCATTCTCACTGGGGTTAGATGATATCTCAGGGTTGTTTTGATTTGCATTTCTTTAATATATAGGGATGATGAACACTTTTTCATGTGTTTGTTAGCCATTCGTCTGTCGTCTTTAGAGAAAGTTCTATTCATGTCTCTTGCCCATTGATATATGGGATTGTTGGCTTTTTTCATGTGGATTAATTTGAGTTCTCTATAGATCCTAGTTATCAAGCTTTTGTCTGATTGAAAATATGCAAATATCCTTTCCCATTGTGTAGGTTGTCTCTTTGCTTTGGTTATTGTGTCCTTAGCTGTACAGAAGCTTTTCAGTTTAATGAAGTCCCATTTGTTTATTTTTGTTGTTGTTGCAATTGCCATGGCAGTCTTCTACATGAAGTCTTTCCCCAGGCCAATATCTTCCAGTGTTTTTCCTATGCTTTCTTGGAGGATTTTTATTGTTTCATGCCTTAAGTTTAAGTCCTTTATCCATCTTGAATCAATTTTTGTGAGTGGGGAAAGGTGTGGGTCCAGTTTCAGTCTTTTACATGTAGACATCCAGTTCTCCCAACACCATTTATTGAATAGGGAGTCTTTCCCCCAAGGTATGTTCTTGTTTGGTTTATCAAAGATTAGGTGGTTGTAAAATGTTAGTTTCATTTCTTGGTTTTCAATTCGATTCCAAGTGTCTATGTCTCTGTTTTTGTGCCAGTACCATGCTGTCTTGACCACTATGGCTTTGTAGTACAGACTAAAATCTGGTATGCTGATGCCCCCAGCTTTATTTTTGTTACAGAGAACTGCCTTAGCTATACGGGGTTTTTTCCGATTCCATACAAAACGCAGAATCATTTTTTCCAAATCTTGAAAGTACGATGTTGGTATTTTGATAGGAATGGCATTGAATAGGTAGATTGCTTTGGGAAGTAGAGACATTTTAACAATGTTGATTCTTCCCATCCATGAGCATGGTATGTTCTTCCATTTTTTAATATCCTCTGCTATTTCCTTTCTGAGGAGTTCATAGTTTTCTTTATAGAGGTCCTTCACCTCCTTCGTTAGGTATATTCCTAGGTATTTCATTTTCTTTGAAACTATGGTGAAGGGAGTTGTGTCCTTAATTAGCTTCTCATCTTGACTGTTATTGGTGTATACAAAGGCTACTGACTTGTGGACATTGATTTTATATCCTGAAACATTACTGTATTTTTTGATGACTTCTAGGAGTCTTGTGGTTGAGTCTTTGGGGTTCTCTAAGTATAAGATCATGTCGTCAGCAAAGAGGGAGAGTTTGACCTCCTCTGCTCCCATTTGGATTCCCTTTATTTCCTTGTCTTGCCTAATTGTATTGGCTAGAATTTCCAGCATTACATTGAATAGTAAAGGTGACAGAGGACAACCTTGTCTGGTTGCAGTTCTTAGAGGAAAAGCTTTCAGTTTTACTCCATTCAGTAAAATATTGGCTGTGGGTTTGTCATAGATAGCTTCAATCAGTTTTAGAAATGTGCCACCTATGCCTATACTCTTCAGTGTTCTAATTAGAAAAGGATGCTGGATTTTATCAAATGCTTTTTCTGCATCTATTGAGAGGATCATGTGATCTGTATTTTTGCCTCTGTTAATATGGTGGATAACGTTTATGGACTTGTGTATGTTAAACCAGCCTTGCATCCCTGGGATGAAGCCTACTTGATCATGATGAATGACTTTTTTGATGATAAGCTGTAATCTATTGGCTAGGATTTTGTTGAGAATTTTTGCATCTATATTCATGAGTGAGATTGGTCTGAAATTCTCCTTTTTGTTTGGGTCTTTTCCTGGTTTTGGTATCAGGGTGATGTTTGCTTCATAGAATGTGTTGGGGAAGATTCCTTCTTCCTCAATTTTTTGGAATAATTTCTGCAGTACAGGAATAAGCTCTTCCTTGAAGGTTTGATAGAATTCTGGAGTGAAGCCATCTGGACCAGGGCATTTTTTGGTTGGAAGATTTTTTATTGTTTCTTTGATCTCAGTGCTTGAAATTGGTCTGTTCAGGAGCTCTATTTCTTCCTGGCTGAGTCTAGGGGGAGGGTGTGATTCCAAATATTGATACATTTCCTTCACATTGTCAAATTTCTGGGCATAGAGTTTCTGGTAGTATTCAGAGATGATCTCTTGTATCTCTGTGGGATCAGTTGTTATTTCCCCTTTATCATTTCTGATTGAGGTTACTAGAGATTTTACTTTTCTATTCCTCGTTAGTCTGGCCAATGGTTTATCTATTTTATTGATTTTTTCAAAAAACCAACTCCTTGTTTTCATTAATTTTCTGAATGATTCTTTTGTTTTCAATTTCATTGATCTCTGATTTGATTTTGCATATTTCTTTTCTTCTACTGAGTTTAGGCTTAGATTGTTCTTCTTTTTCCAATTCCATAAGATCTCTTGTGAGATTGTTGATGTGCTCTCTTTCTGTTTTTCGAATGTAGGCATCTAAAGCGATGAATTTTCCTCTGAAAACTGCTTTTGCAGTATCCCACAGGTTTTGGTAGCTTGTGTCTTCATTGTTGTTATGCTCAAGGAAGTTACTGATTTCCTGTTTTATGTCTTCCTGCACCCATCTGTTATTCAACAGAAGATTGTTTAATTTCCATGCCTTTGGGTGAGGTCGAGCATTTTTGCTAGAGTTGAGTTCCACCTTTAGTGCCTTATGGTCTGAGAAGATACAAGGTAAAATTTCAATTCTTTTGATTCTGTTGATATTTGTTTTGTGTCCCAGGATATGATCAATTTTGGAGAATGTTCCATGGGGTGATGAGAAGAATGTATATTCTTTATCTTTGGGATGGAGTGTTCTATATGCGTCTATCAAGCACAGTTGTTCTAGGGTCTCATTTAAATCTCTTATATCCTTGTTGAATTTCTGTTTAGAGGATCTGTCCAGCTCTGTAAAGGCGTGTTAAGGTCCCCTGTTATTATGGTATTATCAGATATCATATTGCTCAGACTGAGTAAGGTCTGCTTCAAGAATCTGGGAGCATTTAAATTGGGTGCATAAATATTTAGAATTGAAATGTCTTCTTATTGTATTTTTCCCTTGACCAATATAAAGTGACCATCTTTGTCTTTTTTGACTTTAGTTGCTTTAAATCCACATGTATCTGAAAATAAGATTGCAACTCCTCTTTTCTTCTGAATTCCATTTGCCTGAAATTGTCTTCCAACCCTTGACTTGGAGCTTTAATTTGTCTTTTGAAGCCAGGTGTGTTTCTTGCAGACAGCAAATGGACGGCTTGTGTTTTTTAATCCAGTCAGCCAATCTATGTCTCTTCAGTGGGGAATTCAAGCCATTAACATTTATTGAGGTAATTGATAAGTGTGGTAGTATTGTATTCGTCTTATTTTGTGAGAGTCCATTGCTTAGTTTTATCTTTTGCATCAGTGTGGAGGTTAGGTTCTGTCCTTTATTTTCTGAGTTCTTACTTTGCTGCTGATCCATTGTGGTGGTCAGTGTGTAGAACAGGTTGAAGTATTTCCTGTAGAGCTGGTCTTGTTGTGGCGAATTTCCTCAATGTTTGTATATCCATAAATGATTTGATTTCTCCGTCAATTTTGAAGCTTAGCTTAGCAGGGTACAGAATTCTGGGCTGAAAATTGTTCTGTTTAAGTAGATTAAAGGTAGATGACCATTGTCTTCTTGCTTGGAAAGTTTCATTAGAGAAGTCTGCGGTCACTCTGATGGATTTGCCCCTGTAGGTCAACTAGCGCTTACTCCTGGCACCTCGCAGCATCTTTTCTTTTGTCTTGACTTTGGACAGGTTCATCACAATGTGTCTTGGAGAAGCTCGGTTAGAGTTGAGGTGACCTGGGGTCCAATATCCCTCTGAAAGCAGTGTGTCAGAATCTTTGGTGGTATTTGGGAAATTTTCTTTTATAATATTCTCTAGTATGGCGTCCATTCCTCTGGGGCATTCTTCTTCCCCTTCTGGAATTCCTATAACTCGTATGTTGGAACGCTTCATAAAGTCCCATAATTCTGACAGTGAACGTTCTGCTTTCTCTCTCTTCTTTTCTGCCTCTGTTACTATCTGAGTTATCTCAAAAACTCTGTTTTCTACCTCTGAAATTCTTTCTTCTGCTTGGTCTAACCTGTTGCTGATACTTTCCATTGCATCTTTAAGTTCCCTAATTGACTGTTTCAGTTCCTTCAGCTCTGCTATATCTTTTTTATATTCTTCATATCATTCATCTCTTATTTGATTCTGTTTTTGGATTTCCTTTTGGTTATTTTTCACTTTATTAGCAGTTTCCTTCATTGTTTCCATCATTTCTTTCATTGTTTTCAACATGTGCATTCTAAATTCCTTTTCTGTCATTCCTAACATTTCTGTATAGGTGGAATCCTCTGCAGTAGCTACCTCATGGTCCCTTGGCAGGGTTGTTCTGGACTGGTTCTTCATATTGCCTGGAGTTTTCTGCTGATTCTTCCTCATGAGTGATTTCTTTTATCTGTTTCCTTGCCCTAATTTTCCTTTCACTTCCTCTTGCTCTTTAAGTTCTCGTGCCTGTGGACTAAGGGTTATAGGACCAGAAGGGTGAGAAGGTTGAAGAGCAAAAAAGGGATGAAAGAAAGGAGGGCCGAGTGATAAGAAAAACAAAGAAAAATAGAGAAAGGAGAGGGGGTGGGTAAAAGGAATATTGACAAAAAGAATAGAGGCAGAGAAAGAGTGAGACAGTGAAATATAGGTGTACAGTAGGGTACTTTGATACAACCTTAAAAAAAAAAACTCACCTTCTGGGGGTGCCCAGTTGGGTGGTTCCCTTGAGGTCAGCAGCTCTTTGCTAACCTGATCAGACACAGTACCCCACCTCCACCAAGTAGAGAGGAAAGACAAAAATGCTATAAATCAAACTAAAACAAGCAAACAGAAAAGTTTACGGGATAAAATTGTGTGGAAAACCAAATAATAGTGGTAGAAACACTAACAAAAATGAAGTTCTAATTATTGAAATAGGCAGCAATGGGAAATTATAATTAAACTAGAAAAATTGAGAAAGAAAAAGGATCTGTATGGAAAAGGTTGAACTTAAAAAACAAAACAACAGTCAACAACATCAAAATAAACAAAAAAACAACCAAACCAAAAAAAAAAAAAAAAAAACACAACCAAAAACAAAGCAGTATGTATATGTTATCGAATATTGTCTGGGCAACATGTGGTCTTCTGGGGTATGAGATGTTAATCACAGTTCTGATATGACTGGAGGATGCTGATTTTTCAAACCCCAGCAGGTAGACACCCTAAATCTCTCTTCAGCCCACTTAAAAGGCACTTTGAACTTGTTCACTTGCTGAGCAGAAGCTTTCCCAGGGAAGTGCTTGTCGCTGGAATCACTGCTGAAGTGGCTATCCACTTACCCTGTGTGCCAAAACTGGTCTCCCTCTGCCCCCAAGGGTTAGGGCTGCAAGGCGGCTCAGACCCCGCCCTTAGGCTACTTGGTCGCTGGGTTACCAGCTCCCACCCAATTCTAGCTCTGTGACCCTGAGGGCGGAGCTTGCTGGGGCAGATCGCTCACAATGGCTCCCTGTGACCCAGAGCCAAACACTATTAGCTCTGTCTGGTTCAGCAGCTCAGACTGGGGCCCTAGACATCGGCCAAAGTTCTCCACACTCCCGCTCAGGCTCTCCCCAAGGCAGTTCAACTGAGTGCCAAGTCCAAAGACACCAAAACAGTTCACAGGTAAGGCCTTTCTGGTTTGCAGTCTTGCTGCTACTGAACTTACAAGTTGTGGGCAGGTTTAGACGGATTGAACACACGCGACCACTTGCCGGTTTTCCACTGTTTTAGTCCTCCTCTTGGGGTCCAGAAGTCTCTTGCTGACTCCCTGTATCCTCGCAGGGGTGATGATAGGCAGATCCCACCAGCCAGAGATGCCTGGAGTCCTATCTCCCCACACTCCCGGTGCCCAGCTGCAAGGAAGTTGTTACTCGGCTGCCATCTTGCTCCACCTCCCTTATAAGACTTTCATAAGCTGTACCTGTATGCCTGGCTGCAGAATTTCCTGTCAGGGCTTCCCCCTCTATAGGAGCTGGGAAACTGTATGGGTTCACTTCCTTGGTCGACTCCCGTATCTTCTGTTATAATATATAATATATTCCAATTCTCTATATAATATATTTCTTACAGAGGCTGGATGACTTCCTAGCCTGAAATACTTCCAGAGCGTGTGATCTGAGTTCCACACATGATAGTTTAAGCTTGTGAGTGTAGCTCTGGAGACTTACCACCTGGGTTCAAAGCCCAACTCTGTCAGCCACAGGACTTTGTAGCAAGTTACATATCCTCTCTTTGCCTTGGTTTCCTCATCTGTACAAGAGAAAAATAGTAATAATAATAATGATCTTGCACGGTTTACGGGGTGATTCAATGAGCTAGTATTAGAAAAGGGCTTGCTATATTGCACATGTAAACATAATTATGAATGGAAAAATGTCCCAACCTGACAACCTTTAAATAGCTTCCCTTGATTATCAATGACTCTCCCCATCTCATCTGATTCTCCAAACTAATCACACATCTGTTCAGTCATCTGTAGGGTGGAATCATCTTTGTGTCTTTGGCATGTCCTTCAGTTTCTGGATGCTTTATGATAAACATTTTCGTAGAGCATCCTTCATTTCTATAATTTCAGAGCTTTCTGGCTCATTCAGTTACCAGCCTGGAAGTACTATCATGGCCACATTCCTCCCTATTTTGAAAAAAAGAATGTTTTTTCTTTCCAGTTAGACAACTAATGTTTATATAAACACACCCTGGCTGTATTAGCTAGATATAAAGTGGTTTAATTAGAGCAGCTCAGTGAGAAGTCCTACAAGCATTGGGCTGGTACTCTCTTGGGAGAGGTGAAGCCGCATCTTCATCAACTATTCCTGTCATGTGTGGCAAGAGGTGGGAGCAGCGAGACTTAGCACCCCCAGCAGCAGGTAGAGGCACAGAGTTGGGTACCTGGAGGGTGTCATGTCCGGTACAGGAGGCAAAGGACAGAGTCTCAGGATGAAGAAAGCATTAGGATATCTGAATGGAAGCAACAGTGAGCAAGGGACAGAATGTCCCAGAATTGTACCTGTGAAGCAGGAGCCCAAGGTCACTGTCTACAGGCAAGATAAGGCAAATGAGGGGCAGGGCTCATATAGCCCTGTGTGGGGATCTAGTGTGGAGTGAGCATACTCAGCTTATGCCACTTTTGGGGGGAAACAGTTGCTGGTCACCACAACATCTTTTATCCTGAATGCATTAAGGAATATACAGTAAAACTATCATTTGCTACTTGAATTTGTTTGGATTTTGTTTTGAACAAGAAGCTTCATAAAGTTATTTGTTTCCTGAGTTTCAAAAGTGAGTAGTGAATGTTCAGATAGCAAGGGTGTTTTGATACTAAAGGGATTTAATTTATGGAGGTGACCACACAGAGAGGTCAATGTCATTGAAAAAGGAGTTTATTATTTACAGTTTTCAGGAGGAGGGGGACACACCACCCATACAGAGTTGGTCAGGAGCCAGAGACCATGAATGGGCACAAGCCCTGATTATGGCTTCTGTAGGAAAGGCAAGCACGGCAGGGTATTCAGGATTGGCTAGTTTGAATAATTTTGGTGGGCTCTGGATAATAATTCTGGTGGTCTCTTGAAATCTGGTACGTGGCCCTGGGGTGATTTAGGGCAAGAGATAGATTGGCTTTCAGTGAGTAGGGATATGGTCTCTGGATTTCCTGTTTTGCACATGAAACAGGTGCTAAAGGCAAGTTGTTTACTATCTGCAAGAATTGGCTAATAGGGGGGAGGGCAGTCTCTCTGTGGCCAGCAAGATCCCCAAGATATTAAAGCATCATAAAATATAGATAATAAAAAACATGATCAATACAAAGAGGAACGTTTTCCAGTCCAGAGGCTGGACTAGAAAATTCTGAGTACTCCTTCCCCGTTGTGTTCTCATTTACTCTTCCTAGCAATACCATGAGAGTTCCCTAAGAAATCAACTCATAATTAAGGCAGATTAATAAGAGAAAGAGATTTATTTATCACACAGTGATTACCCAATATACTGGTGAAGTTCAGATATTTTTATACCTGTCTTTTTGGAGGGGAGGGGAAATGTAAAGGTACTTTTGGAAAAGTAAAGATAATTCTGTTTAAGGGCAATAGAGAGTTGCTAGGGAAGATGAATGGATGGGGAGACAGGTTAACTTATAAATTAAACTGAGAACAGGTATTGTGTTTCAAGTGATTTGGGCCTGGTCTGGTTGCATTCTTGATCTTCTTTCTTACAATATGTTGAAATAAGAGGGCGAGAAAGGGAAGTTCATTGTTTTTGTTTTTTTAGTTTATGCAGATAGAGGGCAAGCTTTCTCCAGCACCAATAGGTCATGGGTTATACTGATTATTGTTTATTATTGTTTAAGGCAAGGGCTAACATGGTTTTTGCTTGAACTTTTATGTATAAAACTGTGGTTTTAGAAATAAAAGGGCAGCACACTCTTGGAGAGGCTACTCTCAGTGTTCTCCAGAATTGCTGGCCTTCTGATAATAAAGCTTGTTGGACCTAATTCTCATCTCTGGATTTGGCTGACAGTGACAGATGGCTGAGCCCTCCCCACCCAGTAACACAGCTACAGGCACACTTCCATGGGCACAGCCTGGCCAGCCCCATAGCCCTGTTGTCTGCCTTTAAGGCAGCTGTAAGCAGCCACAAACATGTTAAATCTGCATAAACTTGAGGTTTCAGGCCTCACCTTGGATTTTGAGGTACGTCCAAATCGGAAGCTTAGTTTAAGGGAAAAAAGCCAACCCTTCCAGCTGACACCAGAGCTGAATAAAGGAAATGCAGGGCCTGTGAGCACCAGTCCAGACTGGAACTTCCTCTCCTTTGCTCAGCCTGGTATTAAACTCAGAGGCCTAATATGGCCATTTACATTCCAAGAGCCTGAACAACTTCAGTGCTGCCTCAAGCAGCAGGTGGAGCCAAACCATTTTCTCTTTGAGGTCTAATAATCCCCCAACAGCTTTGGCAGAATTTAAATCCCTAATCCATCAACTGCCAGCTGGATAACCTGGGGCAAGGGACTTTAGTTCCTTCATCTATGAAATGGGGATGATAGCTGAAGGAGCTCAGGAACTTTCAGCCCCAAACATGCATGTTTTGCATTGCAGGCCCCTGGCTCACGCCAGTAATCCTAGCCCTCTGGGAGGCCAAGGTGGGTGAATAGCCTGAGCTCAGGAGTTTGAGACCAGTCTGAAGACCCCATTTCTAAAAATAGCTGGGTGTTGTGGTAGGCACCTGTAGTCCCAGATACTTGGGAGGCTGAGGCAAGAGAATCACTTGAGCCCAAGAGTTGGAAGTTGCTGTGAGGTATGACACCATGGCACTCTATAGAGGGTGACAAAGTGAGACTCTATCTCAAAAAAATAAACAACAACAAAACCCCTCCCCAACTTTGGCATCTATCTGTTTTAGATTGATATGAAAGCAGGATAGTTGAAAATATAATATTCACTTAAATGACATGTTTACTTTCCAGGGGTGGCTTAGAGTCACATAACAAGGGCCAGCCAGGGAGAGTGCTCTACAGGAGTGAGATTGGCCATGCTGTGCAGAGTCAGGTAGTTTTGTGTGTGGGGACTCTGGAGCAAGGCTGTTGGTTGTCAGCTTGGGAGCTGCCACTACCGGGCTATGACTTGAGGCAAGTGACTTAATAATAAGAGCTAACACTTGAGAGCTTTTGTAAGCCCTTTGTCTCCTTTTTGTACCTGCTGTTTTCCCTTGCGTCCCCTTTTTGGGGCCATAGGAAGTGGGTAGGACCAGAGGGTGTATATTCCTAGTTAAGTTTAGAAAAGAAAAGTACCCTAGAGCATAGAATAACTCATTTAGTCCTCAAAATCAACCCCAAGGAAGGTATGAGTATTATCCTCCCCTCCTTTACTGGTGAGAAAATTGAGGCATAGGCGGTTATGTAACATGCCAAAGTCAGACTGCTTGTAAATGGCAGGACCAGAATGCAAATTCATGCAGTCTGGGTGAGTCCAGACTTAACCACAGCCACTATGCTTTACTATTGCATTTGAGCTTGAAAAACATTCTTTTCCTTACCTGTAAAATACACGTCATTATAGTAATCCCTACTGCATGGGGTAGAGATAAATTGAGTTAATCTGTAGGAAGAGTTGGACACACCCTGGGTAAGGGTTGGCTCTGTTCTTCATCCTAGGCTGACATGTCTCCTTTTTGTACCTGCTGTTTTCCCTTGTGTCCCCTCTTTGGGGCCATAGGAAGTGGGTAGGACCAGAGGGTGTATATTCCTAGTTAAGTTTAGAAAAGAAAAGTACCCTAGAGCATATAGTAACTGCATTAATGTCCTGTTCTTGTGCCTACTGACCTTGGTAAACTTCTGATGGGGTCGCACCCAGTACCTTTCAGCCATACTTAATCCATTTCTGTTTGAAGATCAACAAAAGTCTGTCCCCTACACAGTATCAGTAGCCACGCTCCCCAGAGAGCCCGAGGACTCACACCTGATGGGAGAAATCAAGAGCACTGGACATCAGAAGTCCTGGTGTGACCTTGGGTGCCTTGACCCAGGCACTGATGGAGAGTCTTCTCTGGGGGGCACTGCTTGTGACTGCCCCTGCCACCCCCAGGCTCAGAGAGGTGTGATGTTAGTCCAACAGGGAGGAGGAGGGCAGAAGACTCTCTCTGGGTAGATTTTGTGCAGCCCAAGGAAGAGAGGGGAATTGAGGCCGTTTTCCTGGCTAATTTTCGAGGACTGTTCCCCACAATCCAGGTGAACACCTTACCTCTCATAGCCCCACCCCATTCCCACCGTTTTTTCTCCAATATTACTCAAACAGGATGAAACAGATTTATGTCACTGCAGAAAAAAGTTTAATGATATATGAGGAAAGATTCTTGTCTATAAAAGTGATTAAAATGTAATGAGAAGATAAAAAAGTCTCTGTCCACAAGGACTTTAAAACCTTAAATGGTTTTCCTAATTAGAAGAACATACATACATTCTTATTTTGAAAAAAATATAAGAAAATATCAATCATTCTTTGTCTGTGTTCCAGAAACAATTTTCTACTATTTTGAAGTATTTTTAAGATTGATTAAAAGTTGCACATTGTTTTTCCCCACAAAATTGGTATTATTCTGTACTACAGAACATTTTTTAAATTTATAGATTGTATTTTACCATAATAATTCTCCTTCTTCATGAAATACACATTTTTAGAAACACACAGACATGTTAAGTGTGAGGCCAGGCAGCCACTGGTTTTTGGTGGGTTTGCAACATGGAGTCAGAGTGTTGGATCAAAAAACCTGTGTGGAAATAACCTTGTTCTCTTCAGTACGCTAATGCAAATTTGGTCTATTAAAAATAATTTTTAAATTAAAAACATTAATTTCTTTGTTAAAGCAAATTGAATCTAGAAAAAGTTAATATCATTTGTATAAAGGGTGTTTCCAGGGTACAATTCCAGTATTGATTTTGGGAGGTCCTTTCTGAGTGTGGGCAGGGTAGGACAGGCAAAGAAAGAAGTGAACAGAGAAGGAAGTGGGGAGAAGGGGCAGGCAGTCAGATCACTGGAGGGTTGACAACTCATTGGTCGTGAGGCGTGTCCCTCAGCTGTGCAAGTGAGCTGAGAGAACATGTGGTGATGGTCAGTGCTAGTGACCAAATGTGTTGGATCTCCTTCCAGGAACATGGTGGGTGGTAGTTCCTGATCCCATGTGGTCCACATGGCCGTGTGGCATGTTTGGGCCACTGCAAAGTGAGTGTAAAGTGTTCCTCTCCTGGGCGGAAGCTTTAAGAGCTAGTGCGTGACCTCCCATGTTCCCTCTGCCACAGTGACTGGTGGGGCTCCTGAGGTGGCATATGCTGTCTGGGTCCCAGAGCAAGGATGACACAGGCGAGAGCCCACAAGTGACTGGTAACAGACCCCTTTCCTTTGAAGGAGGTGGAGTACGCTTGTGGGTTCTTGCCAGGAGCTGATTTGATGGGGACAGGCACTCTGGTAGTGGTATTTGCCCCTGTGGACCCAGATAGTCATTCTGGACAAAAGGTAGAAGAGATTGAGTCTCAGAAGAGGCTAGAGCTGTCCTCACAAACAGAGCATGCCATAGAGATAAGTGGAGGGGTGTAGGGAGCTTCAAGGAGATAAGAACAGACCTGAGGTGGGTAAAAGTTGTCACTACCGTATTATTGTAGCTGTAGCCCCTGGGGGTGGGGCCCAGAGGACCGGAGCAGAGTTGGAGAAGACATTCCAGCCTGGGGCCAGAGAGAGAGCCAGGACTCCACCTGGAGTGGCTAATTTTATATGTCAATTTGGCTGTGGTGCCTAATTATTTGATCAAACACTAGTCCAGATGTTGCTGTGAAGTTATTTTCTGGATGTGCTTAACATTTACGACCGGTTTACTTTAAATAGAAGGGATTATTTCTAACAATGTGAGTGGTCTTCGTCTAATCAGTTGAAGGCCCCGACAGCAAAAACTGAGGGTTCCTGCGGCCAATTTCCTAAAACAAATCTCTCTCTCTCTCTCTCTAAACACACACACACACACACACACACACACATTCATATACATATATAATATCTCTGTAATTAAAATTATTTCTTAACTGCAATTTTCTCACTGCTTGTTTTTAGTAATTCTCCCTGTTCTTCTAGTCATCAGTAAACCTCTTTAAAAAACAAAAGAGATGCGTGTGCATATTTGGGAGGCAGTCACTTGGGGAGACTGTGGGGGAGCCTGGCTTTCTCTGTAGAGGGCCTTGGTGAAGCAGGTCCAGCTCCTGGGGCCCAGGGGAAGAGGGGAACTCTGCCAGCTGAATGATAAGGCTGAATGATAAAGCACTCTTCCAAAGAGCAACTTCGTGTTTTCAAAAATTTCATTTTGCCACGCTTCTTCTCATCCCCTTCAAATCCTCAGACCCATTAACTAAAAGCCAAGCTGCTCTTCAGGGAATTTTTTTTTTTTTTCAATTTCTTAAAGAATCTTTTCTGGTCCCAAAGCAGTTCCTTATGTATAGAAAGGAGCTATCCAGCTTGTGTTCACATTTTCCTGATCACATTCCTGAGGGGACAAACCACAGGCCAGAAAACAACATCTTTGTGGCAGTATTCCTTGGAAGCCAAGTGAAACATTCCAGGGTTCTGCAAATACTTGCCAGTCGAAGGTCAAGTTGTGAAATGGGCCAATTTGGGGCTTGGCTTCTCCTTTGGGGAAATCGCTGTGTGCATCTTTCCCTGTCCTCACCCTCAGTGCTTTCCCCTCCCCAGAGCCCCTTCCATTCTGCTTAGTGCCCTCAGCTTGCTGTCACCGCTCTCTGCCCGCTACTGTCTGGAGGATACCAACTTGAGCTCAAGACATTTCCTCCTTGAACCATCAACTTTTCTTTGACTCAAACCCCCACTTCAGGTTCACAGCAATAGTGAGTAAATGCACCATTGCTAATGTGCTAGCTTGCTGCCACCTAACTCAAGTTACCTAATGCCACTGCAAAACCTTGCTCCTCACTTACTGATGGATATCTCGGATTGGAACAGTTGCTTCCACATTCCAGCCATCCAGTGGTGCACAGGAGCTCACGTGAGCTCCTGAGAACTGGTAATCAAGTATTAAGAAATTTTGTGAACCAGTTGTTAAGTAGTCAGTAGTTTGAAATTGGCCATAGTAGGAATATTAGTCCCACTGGAAATTGGCAAACACCACAAAACAGAGCTTTTTTCTGATTCAGAGAGCTAGCTTACCAATGTGTCACTAACTTATCCTCCTTGTCAAAGTTAAGTGCTACAGAAAAATCCCACTGGCCACACAGTGTGGGCTGTGAGTTGGAAACCAGAGTGGAGGAACTTCCGATCTCTGCTGTAGACAAGAAGCACTTTTATTGTTTTTTCCTTTTGTCCTCATTAAATTTTACGATTCTTTTGATTACCTTAATTTATGATTATGACCTGCCATGTATTTCTTGTTTAAATGACCTTGTAATTGTTTTCTTCTGTATCTTTCTTCTGAAAAGGTGATGTATTTTATAATAAGAGGTATATTTTAGGAGCAATGCACTGCAGTTAAAATTAACATATGCTGAGGTGAACCGTGGAACACCGAGGAAGACGTATTTTGGTTTGTTGAATGTTAACTGGGGCTGCAGCAAGTAACTAAAAGATCAACATGAGCCTGGGATACTTAATTATTGTGTATCCAAAGAGAACCCTCAGAGGCTTGGAGAGATCCAGGCCACTTCTACTTTTTTGGGTTTCTAAAATATTAAAAAATGGAGAAATGCCTTGTATATATAGGTAGAGCCCTTTAAAAGGATGAGAGGTTGAGTTCTGGAGGAGTGGATGCTTCTTTTCAAGAACTCACCATGGTTATGACATGAAATCAATGACCTTTTGTAGGGTAACTGTTTGCCTGTCTGCCTCTCCCCCAGACTGTATTCCATATCCAGAATCCCAAACCCTGGAATACTGCCAGGCCCCCAGTGGGCACTTCCATAAGTAATGGTTTAAAGGAAGGTGTGAGGCCGGGCATGGTGGCTCACGCCAGTAGTCCTAGCACTCTGGGAAGCTGAGGTGGGTGGATAGCTTGAGGTCAGGAGTTTGAGATCAGCCTGAGCAAGAGTGAGACCCTGTCTCTACCAAAAATAGAAAAATTAGCCTGGCATTATGGCTACTTGGGAGGCTGAGGTAGGAGGATTGCTTGAGCCCAAGAGTCTGAGGTTGCTGTGAGCTAGGCTGAGACTCTAGCCTCAGTAACAGAGTGAGATTCTGATTCAAAAAGAAAAAAAAAAAGGCATAAATGAAATGAAAGAGTAAGAGACAACATGTGGCGCTGAAGATGGTAAAGTCCCTGTCTCCAGCCAACGATTGCTAGACCTATAGATTGCACCTATGATGAATTTCATAGGTGAGTATTATTTTCAAAAAATTTTGAGGAGAAGCATCACATTATGACTTGATTAAGTACTGTGTCAAGTAATGTCACTGAAAACAAGTCAATAGCTACCATCTCCTGGGACTAATTTTTTATTATTAAATATAAGGAACGAGGAGGAATAACTTCTCAGGAAAAGAGACAGCAGTCTTCTAATGATAACCTCTATTGATAATACATTGATATCCACCTATATTTTCTATCCTTGGTTATATCTTTGGCCTATGTCCCATATCCTTGCTGCATATTGGAGAACTTGAGTTCTGAGGATTTCATTGGAGTCTGAAGAACATCTTTAGATAAGCTCTGATTCTTATTAAAACAGCAGAGGAAAATTAGGTAACTATCAGAGGCACCACTTAATGATTGCCTACCCTTTATGTGGACAGAGATTATTCATAGTTTGGCCTATGAACAAACACAAAAGCCATTCAGTGTCTGAGACTGAACCACTCCTTGAACATCTGCAGACCCGAACTGTGCGGCCGTGGGTTCTGAAGATATCTTGAGATGGGAGGAATGATTCTTCTTCTTCTCATTCCTTTGGGTTTACAGGGTTACAATGATCTTGGGTAATCTTAAATTTGAAGATTTTTATTTTTGCTTGTTTTTTTAAACATTAAAATGGGATTTATTAGCATGTTGTAGTTTGGATCATATTAATATTTTAATATTTGTTTCCTTGGCAGTTTGTCATTATCATGAAAAATTTGCAAGACCTAAAGTTTTAGTAACCAAAATATTGACAAAAAGATTTTTGGTTGCTACCTTCACTAAAAATATTAGGATCTCATTGAAGAAATTTTCGGTTTATAAAACACTTATTTAACAACTTGAGATTTAATGCCTATGATGCCACCTCTCAGATATCATGATTTGCAGACCTATGTTTTCTAACTTTTATTATGCTAACATGTAGATATGCCCTAAAATAAATGTATCTATCACAACTATATACACGTCTCAGAAAATATAGGGTTTTCCCCCTTTTCAAAATTTTAACCTACATTTTTTCTAAAATTTAATCTTATGTTATTATTAAAAAACAGAAAAACATTATTATTTAAAGTTTGTGGGAACAATGTAACCTAAAAGTTTGTACCCTCATATTAATTTGAAATAAAAAATTATAAAAACAGAAAAAGGATTATGTGTTTAAACCAAAAAAATGAATAAAAAGAGGGACATTTGTTTTACATCTAAAAAAATGTGAATGCTTTCACCTTGAAGCTTTGAGAGAATACGTATCTGGATCACAGATATTTTGATCTGGATCACTGAATTGTTTTTTAAATTTCAAATTAATATCAGGGTACAAATATTAATTACACTGTTTTCACTTCTAAGGTAAAGTTGAAGTTGCAGTTGAGCCCTTCATCCAGAGGGTGTGCTGAGCACCCTCACATTGTGCACATAAGGTGAGATCTGGACAATCGCCCTCCTCCCACCCCTTTCTCCTCCCTCTTACTAGACTATATTTATGTTTTCTCATTTGTGTGGTTGTGTAGTTGTTTGCATATTGGTTTAATATTAGTATTGAGTACATTGCATATTTT
The DNA here is from genome assembly GCF_027406575.1 of Nycticebus coucang. NCBI lineage: Eukaryota > Metazoa > Chordata > Mammalia > Primates > Lorisidae > Nycticebus > Nycticebus coucang. The sequence goes on along the minus strand of NC_069780.1, from coordinate 164,981,284 downwards.
TTTTTCCATTCCTGATGTACTTTACTAAGAAGAATATGTTTCAACTCCATCCAGGTAAACATAAAAGATGTAAAGTCTTTTCTTATGGCTGGATAGTACTCCATGCGACACATATGCCACAGCTTGTTAATCCATTCATGAGTTGATCACTGATATTCAGCATAGTGCTGGAAGTCCTAGCCATTGCCATGGCAAGAGAAGGAGATCAAAGGTTTTCAAATGGGGACAGAGGACTTCAAACTCTTGCTCTTTGTGGATGACATAATCTTATACCTGAAAACCCCCTGGGACTCAACTACAAAGCTCCTTTTTTTATTAAATCATAAACACATAGATCATGTATACATTAAGGCATTTATGGGGTACGATGTGCTAATTTCATATAGAATTAGGAATGCTTACGTTGCACTGGTTAATGTATACCTCATCTCATTTACTTAATTATTGTATTAAGACATTTATATGGGACTTGATCAAACTAAAAAGCTTCTGCACAGCCAAGAACACAGTAAGTTAAGCAAGCAAACAGCCCTCAGAATGGGAGAAGATATTTGCAGGTTATGTCTCCAACAAAAGTTTAATAACCAGAATCCACAGAGAACTCAAACGCATTGGCAAGAAAAGAACAAGGGATCCCATCGCAGGTTGGGCAAGGGACTTGAAGAGAAACTTCTCTGAAGAAGACAGGCGCACGGCCTTCAGACATGAAAAAATGCTCATCATCTTTAATCATCAGAGAAATGCAAATCAAAACTACTTTGAGATACCATCTAACTCCAGTGAGACTAGCCTATATCACAAAATCCCAAGACCAGAGATGTTGGTGCGGATGTGGAGAAAAGGGAACACTTTTGCACTGCTGGTGGGAATGCAAATTAATACATTCCTTTTGGAAAGAGATATGGAGAACGCTTAGAGATCTAAAAATAGATCTGCCATTCAATCCTGTAATCCCTCTACTGGGCATATACCCAGAAGACCAAAAATCACACCATAACAAAGATATCTGTATCAGAATATTTATTGCAGCCCTATTCATAATTGCTAAGTCATGGAAAAATCCCAAGTGCCCATCGATCCACGAATGGATTAATAAATTGTGGTATATGTACACCATGGAATATTATGCAGCCTTAAAAAAAGATGGAGACTTTACCTCTTTCATGTTTACATGGATGGAGCTGGAACATATTCTTCTTAGTAAAGTGTCTCAAGAATGGAAGAAAAAGTACCCAATGTACTCACCCTTATTATGAAACTAATGTAGGACCTTCACATGAAAGCTATAACCCAGTTACAACCTAAGAATAGGGAGAAGGGGGAAAGGGAGGGGAGGGAGGGGGGAGGTAGGTGAAAGGAGGGGGATTAATGGGATTACACCTGCAGTGCATCTTACAAGGGTATATGTGAATCCTAGTAAATGTGGAATGTAAAGGTCTTAGCAAAATAACTAAGAAAATGCTACGAAAGCTATGTTAACTAGTGTGATGAAAATGTGTCAAACGATCTATGAACTAAGTGTATGGTGCCCCATGATCATACTAATGTACACAGCTATGATTTAATAAAAAAGAAAAAGAAAAAAAAAGACATTTATACTCTATACTTAATAGATCCAACATGTACTCTTGCAACTACAAAGCTCTTAAAAGTGATTAAGGAGTAAATGTGAGGGTTTCCCAGGGTTCTCAAGATTAAGTATGACCTCAGTGGAATAGCAAACCCAAGGCTCCTCAGGAACACTTTGGACTAGATCCTGGGTCTCTATTCCATTTTCTGAAAATGTGAACAGTCAGTTGGGACATGGCCAAGGTCTCCCAATGAGGAGACAATGAGGTTGATGTAGACTAAATTCAAGGGATTTGGCTCAAACTTGACCAGTTTTAGGAATATAGTAATATGTAGATCAGCTGTTTGTACTAAAAAGGAATCTGCTTCTACATTTGACAAGGTATTTATATTGGTTTGTCTGAGATTTTTGCTTCTCAGGGATTGCCAATAGACATATAATCAGTTACCTACTACGTGCGGAGAGAAGTGGTAGACCCTATAAGGGAAAAACAAAAGCAAGTTTGTGAGAATTTACTTCTCCCTCAGCCATTGAAGTATTCTGTCTACTAGCAGAACTAAGATGGATAGATATGATTTTAAAATTCAAAACAAAGAAATAAACCGATACCCTCATCCAACAAATTAGTATATAAAATGGACAAATTAAGAGTAGAAGCAAGAAGACCAAAACATGCATTTCTAGCTGGAATGTTCAGAAAGGGTGTTAAGCACAGGGTGAGCATTTGGCTGGGCTTTGGATGTTGGGAAGAATTTCAAAAGTAGTAAGGCATCCCAGGTCGAGATTGTATGAGGGGTGCAGGGGTAAGCACAAGATGCACTTAGAGGTTAGAGGTTAAAGCAGTTTGGTACTGGCAAAAGGCAGGGGAGACCAGGCTGGGATGGCTGTCCAAGGCCTGGCTGTAGAATGTGTGGAATTCTGGGTAAAGAATGGGCCAAAGTTCTCTGAAAAATTAGAACCATCAAATGTTGCTTTTCTCTCTCTTTTTAAAAATTTTATTTATTTATTTATTTATTAAGATAGAGTCTCACTATGTCACCCTTGTTAGAGTGCTGTGGCATCACAACTCACAGCAACCTCAAACTCTTGGGTTTAAGTGATTCTCTTGCCTCAGCCTCTCAAGTAGCTGGGACTACAGTTGCCTGCCACAACACCCGCCTAATTGTTGTTGTTGTCATCATTGTTGTTGTTTAGGAGGCCTGGGCTGGGTTCAAACTGCCAGCTCCGGTGCATGTGGCTGGCCCCCTACCCACTGAGCTATGGGTGCCAAGCCAGCCTGCTTCTTCCTTTCCCTCCCTCCCTCCTCCCTCCCTTCCTTCCTTCCTTCCTTCCTTCCCTCTTTCCCCTCTTCCACCTTCCTACCTTTCTTCTTTCCTTCCACTCTCCCTCCTGCCTTCTTTCCCTCCCTCTCTTTCTCTTTCTTTCTTTCTTTGCAACATAGAAATGGAAAGGATGATATAATACTTTGTGTAGATCCAGCTCACCAGTGAAAAGGTGCCATTGCCCTCAGATCTGGGCATGCACACATGGATCGCCTGACCAAGCCACCAAGAATAGGATGGATCGGGTTGAATTCTTTGGACACTGAGTTTGTGCATGATGGAGTTTGAGGCCTGAGTGTAATTTCCTTTAGAGACAGAAGATCGCTTTGAGCCTCTTCCACTCAACTTGTTTATAAAAATCCCAGAGAATTACTTTCCAGGCCATGGATGGGGAAGCCAGTGTGTTTACTAGTGATCCCATAAACAAATGAATCTTTGTGCAATAGGGACAAATGGAACAAAATTATTTTTGTGATTTGAAGAAATTGCTGATTTCTGCATTGGCCAAGGCTGTTTGTATCCTCCTATGCTGATTTTCTCTCTCAAGGAGAATATTACTTATCTTTACTGGCAATACTTAAAACCTTCTCATTTCAAACTGAATGTGAATATATCTAGAAATTGACATGTGGTTGTGTGGTTCTCTCGGGAGTTCAGATCCCCAGGATGAAGTACAGGAGGGAAAAGACACAAAGGAATGACAGCCATAATTTCAATAGCTCACTCATCATGAGTGCATACCAAGAATTGCACCTTGCAGAAATCTTTGTGATTTTGAATCTTAAGTTTCTCATTAATATGATCAGTTTGAGAAATGGTAGACACTCAAGCCTACATATATTTTTAAAATTACTATTTTCTTCTGTTATTCTCTACAGCAGCAACTGGCATGTTTTATTTGAAAATTAGAATGAGTTGAGGTGGAGAGCAAAACCCAAAGCAGGGTCTCTTTTGCCCCAGTGCATGACAAAGATTCAATGACTACCCCTTTAAGACAGTAAATTGAGATTTTGGCCAGAGGATGAAACTCCCATGCCATCCTGTCAGGCAGTCCTGAGTATTACGGGCCAAGAGGCCACAGGCAGGGTTGACTTTATATACAGATGGACAGAAGGTTATGCCTAGTGCCTGAAATTCATCAGGCCCACGAGATAGGGATTTCAATGATGATGTATAATCTGGAACGCTTGACACATGATTGACCAAACAGGGTATAAATAAATTCAAACAGAATGAGTGGAGGTTAGAGGACAAAGACCCTGGGGACAGCACGACAGAGACACAGGAGGGAGCAGCGAGGTCAGAGGACCGAGCTGTGGGTTACCAGCAGCTCTCGTGAGAGTTCTCTCCCAATTCTGCCTCTTGCAGAAAATGCCCCCAAATCTACTCACAGCCCCTCTCCCTTTATTTCTCTTTAAAAGTGATTAAATGCATTAGCTAGATTTGTGGTCAGACTCCTTGGAGTAGGGGCAGTAGCAGACGCAAAGAAGCAAAGTCTGAGCAGTTTTGCAAGAGGACTTCTAGAACAATCTATTATGCTTGGTAATAAACATTTAGACTTTACTTATAAGGTGCCAAGTTTGTGATCTAGTTTAAGTCCTTTTTAATCTACCCATCCATCTAATACTACATAATATGCCAGGCCCAGCAACATGGCTTTCACAAAATACAGAATACTAAAATGTTAGAAGACAAAAGTGCTTAGTGATCATTTGGCCTGGAGGGTTTAAAAAAAAATTTTTTTTTTTGGTTCTTTTTAAATGAGTGGAAGCTCTTCTTCAAAGAAACCAAACAAAGAAGGCCAATATAAAGTCATTTAAAAATGGAACCGCTTTAGTTAACCCCAGTGGTTCTTCTGAAGCAGCCAGGAAAAGAGGTGGAATGATTTGCCCAGGGAGTGACTTGGCAGGACCCAGAATCCTGGCCTGTGATACTCAGTCCAATACTCTGTTCCCTGTACTGTGTGGTATTAAATATTGAACTGATAAATAGTCCACAAATCTGAGGTGGAGAACAGTTGGTGTGAAGGTGTGGTGTGGTGCAACTATTGAGAAGCTGAGGTATATGTGTACTATGGAGTACTGTTCAATCATAAAAGATGAAGACTTTACATCTTTCATATTAACTTGGATGAAGTTGGCGAACATTTGTCTTAGTAAAGTACCATAAGAATGGAAAAAACCAGTAAACAGTGTATTCAATACTAATATGAAACCAATAGATTAAACAATTACACACCCACACAAGAGAAAAACACAATTAAATTCAAGTGGGGGGAAGGAAGAGGAGAGAAAGGGTAAAGAAGAGGAGGGAGGAGGATTGTAAACTCTCACTTAATGGGCACAGTAAGAGTTTACAGCACACCCCCTGGGTGAAGTGCTCAATTACAACTAGGACTTTACCTAACAAATGCAAATGGTTTAACCTAATCATTTGTACCCTTGTATTGATGTAAAATAAATTAAAAACTAAACTACAACAAAAAAAGAAAAGCTGCAGAACATTTAGTAAATAACTATGTGGGGATTTTGTACACATGGAGGAGGGAAAGATGAAACCTGGGATGAGGCGTTTTCTCATAGACCTGATTCTGGGGACCCTGAGAGGGTAAGAGAATTGTCCTAGAAGGAAATTCTGCTGCTTAAGTCTGTCCGTATAATGAAGATTCACTATTGTGTTGGTTTGCACTCATATCTTTATTTTTTTATATTTATTATACAAATAAAAATGTCTACAACATCTGTGTACAGCTTCAGAATAAAAATATCAACACCCATGTCTCTTGCCCCACCCATGGAAGAATGAGAATGTTTCTTTTTTTTTTTCACTGTAAATTATAAATATTACTCAAACTATGAGTTTAATACTGAAAATGAATGTAAATTATCAATGGAAAAGTACTGTTTCTTTTCTTTTCTTTTTTTTTTTTGAGACAGAGTCTCTCTATGTTGCCCTTGGTAGAGTACTGTGGTGTCAGAGCTCACAGCAACCTCAGACTCTTGGGCATAAGCGATTCTCTTGCCTCAGCCTCCCAAGTAGCTGGGACTACAGGTGCCCGCCACAACGCACGGCTAGAATGAGAATGTTTCTAATGCTCTCGAAGTTCCTCACATGTGCCTAGCTTCTGCTGAATCCAAGTTGCCTCCCCGGACACTAGTATGAATGTTGCAGATTTTCTTGCTTTTAACAATAGTTTTATCAGTACAAGTATAGAGTATGTATGCATCTCTAATTAATCTACTGTGTTTAATTCACAGAAATGGGATCCTTTTTGTCTGTCTTCTTTTGCTCAAGATCCTACTCTAGGTTGTGGCACACTCTCATACGTGCCGTGAGAGGATCTTAGGCATGCAAGTAAAATTTTTAAAGATCATTAATTAAATTTTTTTGAAAGAATTTCAGACCACAAGGAGTATATCCTTTTTTTCTTTATTCTTTCTTTGATCAACATAATTAAAGTGTGCTGTAGAAGTTTGACTATAGGTTCAAGTGTGCCATGAGATAAAAAAAAGGTTGAAAAACACTGCTCTAGACCATTTCTGTCATTGCACAAAGTACTGCTGGACTGCTTATCTCTAGGTGTTAATCCAGGATGTTGATCATTAGAATGCATTTCTGTGTAATGTTTTACTGTCTGAATAACTACTATGCATTTATTCATCTTTTAATTGCTGGATATTTGGTATCTTTCCAGTTTTTTTCCTCTACAAAATATTTCTGTGAATACTGTGTCTGTGTTCTTGTGCAAGAATTTCTCTAAGGTTTATACACCTAGGAATAGACATGCTTGGTGAAGAATGGGAACGTGTTTAAATTTCACCAGGTAATAAACTAACTCCCTATTTATTGGACCTTAGGTTCTTAGAATTGGATTAACACAATCTAATTGCATTAAACACAGCCTTTGGCTCTTGACACGTTACCATCATTGAACCATGAAAAGGCCTTTTTCTTTCTTTCTATTTATCCATCTATCTGTCTATCTATCATCTGCCTTCTATCCATCCATCCATCCTACTGCATGTACCATCTGAACAAGAGTAGATATTTACAAATTACTTAATAATTATCTGTGTCATCTTATCTTATCCTGTCCTTTTGCCTCCCTTGCAGAAGTAACCACTGTCCTGAAACTTGTACTATTATTATTTTTTTGCCTTTACAAAAGGGGTTATTTTCATATAGATACATGCCGTGGTATTAACAAATTACCTAAAACTCTAGTGGCTTAAGACAACAATTATCACTTAATTTCTTAGAGTTTCTGTGGGCCAGGAATTCAGAGAGGCCACGGCATGGGTGGCTTGTCTTTTTTCCAGCAATGTCTGAGGTCTCAGCTGAGTGACTCAAAATCTGGGGGGCTGAAATCATCTGAAGGCTTGGCTCAGAGTGGGCAATCCAATTGCAAGGTTGTCTACTCACATGACTGGCAAGGTGGGTCTGGCAAGCTGGTTCCTCTCTATGTGGGCCTCTCCCCATGTGGGCTTCCACATAGGGCTACTAAGTGTCCTCTTGACATGGCAGCTAGTTGTGATGAGCTAGAGAGAAATAATGTAGTCCATTATTTCTCTTAGCCAAGATTCCATCTCAAGGTGTAGCATGATGCAAGTCATAACTTTGCTTCATTTCTTATTTGATACAGACGAATTTCTTGAGCTTGTGTGAAAATAGTCTAAACTATTCAGATGGAATTATAGGCTCTAGAATATCAGATGCAACCTAGAAAAGGAGCATGGGAGCCAAAGAAGACATTGGCTGCAAAAAGCCAGCAAATCCTGATCATCATGCAAGAAAGAGTATGGAAAACTAAGCAGAAAGCATTGCCTTGTCATTGTGGAAGAGAGATGGGATCATCTCTTGATCATGATGACAACTCTTACATAAAATGCTTCCTGGGTCTCTGTCACTGCCAATATTCTGATCCAGGAAGGCAGCTCTTTTGTTTTCATAGAAAAATTCTGTGCCTTTAAATACTTTCTGATCTTCCAGGACTGGGTATGTAGGAGAATCCACAAGATGCTGTAGCCCTTTGGGGTAGTGGTGAGGGCTGACACTCTCACAGCAGTTGGTAGGTTATACTTTTTTGATAATAAGTGGAATGATGGGAGTGAGTTTCTAGTTGTTGGCAGAGGTTACAGAGAGCACTGTGAGCTCATGTAACACTGCTATCAGCCAGTGACACTGGTCACCAAGCTCAAACTGTGAATGCATGAAATAAACATCAGGACACAGAATAGGGAAGAAAAAAACCAATGCATTCTGTTAAACAATCCCCTCTCGGACACCAGTTCAGTCAATTCCATACAAAAACTCTCAATATATTAATAGATACGATTCTTTTATATGTTTAACATGCAGCATCCAGAAAATTCAGGGATTATTTTGTCTTGGGTTTCTAGCTTCCTTATCTAAAGCTAGTCTGAATCAAGGATCCAGGTACAATCCTACGGAAAAAAAAGGTCTCTAAATTATTCTATAAATAATTAAAGCCATAGGACCACACAAATATAGGGGAGTTGATGTTTAAATGAGATCTCTAGGCCCCAGGGAGGTGTTTACTGATCTTTCTATTTTATCACTGTGCTCTGGTATCAAGCTTAGTGCTTGGCACGTAACAGATCCACAAAACAGTTGGATTAATAAATTAGTAAGTAATACAAGTGTGGCTTGGGTTTTCTTTCTATTTACAATCATATTAAGTAGAACTACTGGGCCTTTAATTTTTATTTGTCAATACCATCTAATGACTTTTAACTCTTGGATATTTAGCACAGTTTAGTTTGTTCCTTAAAAAAGAGAAAAAAACAAAGTAAAGATCCAATAAGGTAATTTTGGTGGAAACGAGCATTTGGGGAGATGGAATTGGATTCCTAATTGGAGGCCCTAAGAACATTCATGCTTGAATTCTTTAGGGGTGAGAGAGTATCACCCTCCAGATCTTAAGAGTTCTTAAAAGGGTGGTGTAGTATTTCAGAAACAACCCTTTCAAGCCTTAATGCCTTTCATCAAAGGCTTTTAAAGCACTTTGCCTTTAACAAAGCCCTTGCCTACCCCCCATCCAGCTTACACACATGCCTCCCTTTGAGGTCAGTGGAGGCTAATAACACTGAGAAAACAAGGGGATCCAAGTAGTGGAGGCTGCAACCCAGGCATATTTCAGTTTTGCATGAGAGTGTGTACCTGAGACTTCAAAGAAGTTCATATAGGCAAAAATGAAACCAAGCATGGGGTCCAAAGAAAGCCAGCTGCCTTGTCAAGAGACTTAGGTCTAACACTGTGGAATAGTTTGCCACTGGGGATGGTAAGGTCTGTATTCTTGGAGATATTCATGCTGAGGCTCTGGGACCACTTGATGGCAATGCTGAAGTGGTGGGGCAAGTAGGACCTACACTCAAGATTAAGGAACTGGCCTCATGGTCTCCAAGAACCCCCACCCCTCTGTGGCAATATGTCTATGGAATCAACTCTGCTGCTGCTTTCTGCAATGAATCATCAGAAATCTTTGATTCACTTGGACCCTCACCTACCCACATTCCCCCTAATATTCAAGTGTAATGAGAAAGGGGTGAATGACTTTCACTCCCAGAAGTCTTGTTGGAATCAGACGTGAGTTCAAGGAGCTTCCAGTTTAGGTTTTGAGATTCACCACTGGCATTTTAAATGAGGATCCTATACCCAGGGATGTTCTGAATCACCAATGGTTTGGTTGGGTTTCCTTGTATGCCTGTCAAGGCAAGATATGGGCCTGGTAGATTTTATTACTTCATGGTTAATCAAGTCATTCGCTGTCAGTGTTAAGTTTTCTTGGGGATCTGTGTCTGAATGTGTTTGCTTCAGGGAAATAATTGTGATTGCTTAATCTAGTGAGCAGTTGTTTCTCACTCAGAATCACCTTGAGGGCCTGTCTTTAAAGACAGATTGCTGGGCCTCACCCTCAGATTTTCTGATTCAGTAAGTTTGGGGTGCAGCCAGAAAATTTGCCTTTTTAACAAGTATCTAGGGGTATTAGTTTTCTATTGCTGCTGTAACAAATTATCACAAACATAAAACAACACAAATTCATTATCTTAGAGTTTTGGAGTAGGTTAGACTCCAACATAGGTCTCATGGGACTAAAATCAAGACACTGGCAGAACTTTGTTCCTTTCTCCAGCCTGTAGGGAAGAAGCCATTTCCTCCTGTTTTCTAGCTTCTAGAGGGTGTCCAGATTCCTTGGTTCACAGCCCTTTCCGTCTCTGTAGTCAGCAATGGCTGGTTGAGTCTTTCTCAGGTGCCATCTCTCTGGTTCTGATGTTTTTGTCTCTGTCTTTCCTATTTAAGGATCTTTGTCATTACACTGGGCTTACCTGGATAACCCAGAGTAATCTCTATTTTAAAGTAAAATGATCAGCAGCCTTAATTTCATCTGCATTAATTCTTTAAATTCCTCCTTGCCATGTAATATATTCATAGGTTCCAGAGATGAGTATATGCACATCTTTGATGGTGGGAGGCATGTCTCATCATTTTGTCTCCCACACCAGGTGACACTGATGCTACTAGTCTAGGGACCACACTTTGAGAACAATGGTTTTAGCAATTTGAGGGACTCCACAGAGACTGCATAGTTATGGGGAAGATTGCTTGCTAATAAAGGTAGTCAAACCATTTGATGGTTAAGATTTTATCAAACTGTGATGCAAAATACTACTTTGTAAACCATTAGTCCCAAGATCTTATGGCTGTTCAAACTGAAGAACTGCACCAAAGCTGATTTCCAAGACTCCAGCACATTACCCTTCCCCCGTTAGTCTGAGTCACCCCTTGCACTGGATCGTCTTTACCCCTGTGATGGTCCCTGTCTGCCATGTTCTTCCCTTTCTATTTACCTAGTGAAACCCTGCCCCCTTTAATGCTAATTGCTCTTTGTTAGTTTACTGAATCTGTGTGAACATGAAATCACTTTTTCCCATTACAGTGTTGGCAGGTAAGCAGTCTGTCCATTCCACGGACAAAGCAAGGCCACAGCAAGTTGAAATGAGCTGGTCAAGATCACCTGGCACTGGCAGGTCTGGGAACTCAATGTCTAAGGCTGTGATTCCAAATCTGAGCTTGTCTATCACTGCAACAAGGGTCGGGCATTTCAGGAATGGGTGATCACTAGCTGTGAGTTCCAGGGTGCTGGACAGGACGCAGCCTCTGGTGAGCAGGACAGCTTCTGGAGGATCTGACCTTCTCTTTAAGCTCTTTCCTTGTCAGTCTATGTCAAAGGAAAATTCTCTCTTGTTTTGGTACTCTTTACTGGGTAGTACTTAAAAAAAAAAAAAAATAAAAACCTCTTGCAAATGGAAATAGATTTCCTTGCTTGGGAATTTAACTTGTCAAATATAAATGCTGTCATTTTAATTATACGTGCAACTGAGATGAGCTGCTGTCATTTACAGCTTCATTCCTGGAATTTCAAAGAAAGACACTGTTGGATGATAAGAACAACAGATTTAGGAGGAAGGTTTTAAAAATCAGATACTAATGGCAACATGTTTTCTACAATCTGTAAACTTTGTGTACAATGAGATTGGCGGTCATTAATTTTTTACCCTTTAACTTTGAAAAAAATCTTGATCATCTGGTTTCTGGGTGAAAGGTTATATGATTAGACTAACTCTGATAGGAGAGGCAAAGACCTATGAAAAATTATAACCTGAAGGTAGTAATTTTATAAAACAAATGTATGAATAGATGGTGATTCATTTGGCATTTGGCATGTCTTTTTTTTTTTTTTAAAGTATGTATTTTATTGTTGGGTGGGAAGGAGGGAAAAACAGTGGATGAACATGAGATTAAGACACAGACCCTCAGGACTTCTGATCTTTCTCCTGTCACTCATCATCCCTGGAAAGCTCTCCAAGCCCTCTGCATTCATTTCTATGAGGATGTGAAGGGAGAGGCTGGGATCAATATTTACCTGCCTGTCCGGAAATCTTGGGTCAGTTCCCATGAGTGGTCATGAGACAGTGCCCAGCCCAGCAGGTGTGTCCCTGGAGTGCATCTGTCATCAGAAAGGGAATTCCTCCTCGCTGAAGATGAAGGGTGAGCCTTGGGTCCCTGCCAAGCTTGTGTGGGTTTGGGCTGTTGGAAATATTCTGGGATGTAAGGGAACATTCCACTGTTAACCCAGGGAGTGAAAATTCACTGTACTGTGATTAATACCTTAATGAAAGATGCATCTCCTTCATCTTCTTAGGTTATGCCTTGAATGTTCAGAAGAGATGTTAAATTTATTGATTTTTTTGGATATTTTAATGAAAATCCAACAGTTCTAATGTACTCCACCATGTCCTTAAGCACTGTCAGAACATGAAATTAACATGTTAAGTCACCTCCTGATTAACAGCTAATGAACATCCTCAAAATAGACTTCTGCATATTTTCCTGGTTACTAAATCAAGATGTTTCTAGAATAAGAGATCCAGTTTCAAGATCAATAAATAACTTTAACTTTAGAAGACCACGTCTTCATTCTGCCATGATTGTAAAGAAAATAATAATAATTTAAATTTATGGAGTGTTACTTAGATTGTGTATTATAAAACTGTCTTCATGACAACCCAAGAGGTAGGTGCTGTTACAAATCCTCATTGCACCAATGAGGAAACTAGGGCTTAGAAAGCTTCACAAACTTGCCCACAGTGACACAGCTAGTGAGTTTCAAATCTGAGATTCAAACCAATCATTGTGCTCCCCAAACTGTGCTTTATTTCTGTTTCCTTATACTGCCAAGAAGAGTCCTTCTCTCTTTCTCTCCCTCCCTCCATCTCTCTCTTCCTTCCTCTCTCTTGCTTTCTTTTTCTTTTTCATCTCTGTTTGTTCTTCTTTAGATTCTTTCTTTATTTTTTGAGACAGGTCTTGCTCTATTTCCTGGTGTCACTGTAGCTCGCTGCAACCTCGACTCCTGGGCTCAAATGACTCTCCTGCCACAGCCTCTGGAGTAATTGGGACTGCAGGTGTGAACCACCACATCTGCTAATTTAAAATTTTTTTTTGTAGAGATGGAGTCTCGCTTTGTTGCCTAGGCTGGTCTCTAACTCCTGGCCTTAATCCTCTGGCCTTGGCCTACTAAAGTGCTGGGATTCCAGGTGTGAGCCACCACACTCAGCCTCCTTTATATTAGTTCTCCAGACATTGGAGAAGCACTTGCTATGTGCTAGGCATGATATTAAGAGGAGGAAAGGTATCAAAGATCAGCAAGACTCAGATCTTACATGCAAGAAACTTACAAATATCTCTGCTTCTTTATCTCAATTTTCTCCTCCTCTGCCTCCTCCATCTTCTTCCCCTTTTCCTCCTCCTCCTCTGTATCATCTTCATCATCACTGGTGCACATAGCAGATGACTGGGCTACATATTTTCCTGGTTACTAAATCAAGATGTTTCTAGAATAAGAGATCCAGTTTCAAGATCAATAAATAACTTTAACTTTAGAAGACCACGTCTTCATTCTGCCATGATTGTAAAGAAAATTACTTCTTAAGAATTTTCCCTTTGAGTGAACATTCAATGCTAAAAGTAGACGAGGCTGGAAGGCAACTATCCCCTTGTCAGGGGAATTCTGATGGGAGAAAGGCAGACCTGAAAGGAGATGGTGCTAATAGACACCAGCAAGATGTGGACAGATTGACAGCCAGAGCCCTCCAAATGAGACAGGGCAAAGATGGAAAGGGGGAAGATAACATTCAGTCCATGATCACTCCCAGGGAGAGAGTGATCTGCCTGTCTGTGTCCAAGGGTGTGTGCATATGAGATGGTTGGACAGAGTTCTTTAGATTAATTAATCTACCAGAAAGATAAAGGGAAGTAGGGAGGGGAAGAAAGAAAGTGATTGATGGCAATTTCTAAATAGATTTTTTTGGGGGTAGACTTTACATGCTATTTCAAACTCTGGGCCTGCTCATGAAAATCCAGAGGAGATGTTCTTGTTTGAACTATTTTTAGACATTCATTTTGCTTTTAATAGCAGCTGAATGACATGGATTATTTAAAAAGCATAATGACCAGGGACCTGAAGCAACACTTAAGAAGCAATATGGATTCCAGTGGCAGAACACTACCCGCTTCTCCTATGTTTTATTCCACTTGTTTCAAAGGTCCAGAATTTAATGAGAGTTGAATTCATGACTATATTTCTGAGAGTTACTGCAGATCAAGTGAAATCACACGTGGAAAAGCACATTCTACATGATTGAAAATTGTTATGAGATCATGGGGGAGGAAAGAACATGATTGGAATCATTTTCAGTCATTCCATCCAGCAGGCTGGAATCTCAGGCAGGTTTCCACACTGTAGTCTCCAGGAAGAATTCCTTCTTTGTGAAACCTTAGCCTTGCCTCTTAAGATCTTCAGTGGATTGAATGAGATCCACTCACATGATGGCGGGTAACCTGCGTGCTGTCCTACTGATTGTAAAGACCAATCACATCTGCAGAATACCTTCATAGCAGCTAGTGTTTGACCAAATATCTGGGCCCCATAGCTTGGCCAAAGCAACACATGAAATTAGCCATCACAAATGTCTGGACCCAGGGGGAATTATGAGGATTTCACCCAGAGCACAGGGCTGTCAAGGCTTGTTTTAGAACTACAGTCAAACCCAGGTTGTACAGTTATGTGTATGCTCCCTCTTGATAATGACTTTTTGCCTAAATAAGGCACACTGTCATGGCACATCAGCCTAGTCCATCCTTGGGGCCTGGCCTAAAAGTGGAAGAGATGGAGCATATGAGGTGGCAGCATGGATTAAAGGACTTAAATCACAGAATGTTAGATGAGAGTATCAGGCACAGGACCTCTGGTAGCTCATCTGGCATCTTTGTTTAAATTTAAAAAAGACCCCCCGCTTCCCGTGAGTGGCAGCATCTAGCCAGGATGTATGACTTGGTGAGCAGTGGACATCATTCCCCCAGACACCTTAGCCAGGTGTCCTTGTGTAGTGAACAGCACTCCCAACTGTATGCCTTGGACTTGCTCAGGGAGAACCAAGCCATGTTTAGATGAGGAACTGAGCCCAGATTTTTTTTTTTTTTTTTTGAGACAGAGTTTCACTCAGTGGCTCTGGGTAGAGTGCCATGGCATCATCATAGCTCACAGCAACCTCAAACTCTTGTGCTCAAGCCATTCTCTTGCTTCAGCCTCCAGAGTAGCTGGGACAACAGGTGCCCTACCATGACATCCATCTAGTTTTTCTATTTTTTGGTAGAGATAGGGTCTCACTCTTGCTCAGGCTGGTCTCAAACTCTTGAGCCCAGGTGATCTATCCATCTAGGCCTCCCAGAGTGCTAGGATTACAGGCGTGAGCCACCGAGGCTGGCCAGATATTGATGAACTCACTAAAGAGTATATCCTGGGTAATCTTGGATTTAGACTTTTAGATTCTAAAACGAGTCTGGGGTGGGCTGACTATATGTGCTCTACTCCTGGGTGACAGAACCAGAGGAAGTATGGCTAGGAAAAAACTCGCCTCACCAAAAGCTCCCTCCCCTTCTCAAATTTCAGAATTAATTATAAAATAAAAATGTCCTCTGAGAACATTACCTCAGCCATATGTTAGCACAGATGACTTTATTCAGATTATTATAATATTAATTCTTTGCATTTAAAGAAAACTTAATGGTTTTCAAATACACATGGTATTTTATTTTCAAGACAATAAGGATTTCATGGCTATTGAAGACTTACTCAAGGAAATTCATAACTAATGACTTCATGAAACATCTAAAATGTTTCTGTAAGCAAACTTTTTATTAAGCATAATATTCACACAGAAAAAATGCCCAAATTATAAGTATATAGCTCAATGAGTTTTCACAATATGAATATAACTATGAAACCCTCATCCAGTATTACCCTTTTCTGAATACCCTTTTCTAAAAATACCCTTTTCTAAAAACTTTGATGCTAAACTCCTCCTAAAGAGCCAGCATCCAAAGAGATAATAATTCTAAAATTAGGATTCAAGGTAAGAAAGAAAAATTCCAACCAAATTTGTGGTTAAGGCCAGGGTTAATCTTTGTTAGGCATATTAAGAAGGAATAAGAAAAATGCTAAATACTTTCTAGACTTTATTGCTTTTAAACCTTCTCTAAGCCTTAAACATTTATGTCATTTGACCCAATTTTGTTTCTTGGAATCCATCAAAGATTCAAAGAGATTTCTGTAGAAGATGAGACATTGGATTCAATCCAATGATGAGACATTGGATTCAAGTATTTAATAATTAGGGCTTGGTTACATCAGTTTTTCATGAACTGGTAAAAAAAATACTATGCAATTATTAAAAAATCAGAATGTTTAAATAATCAAGACATGGAAGTAAAAAAGGAAAGGCGAATTAGACATAGATCAGACAATATGATTTTTATTTTATTTATTTATTTTTTATTAAATCATAGCTGTGTACATTAATGCGATCATGGGGCACCATGATTTTGATTTTATTAAAAATATCTGAAAATATCAGAAGAAAATACATGAAATAAAAGAAAATACATGAATGGACCCTAGGCATGGAATTGTAGGCAATTTTAATTTTATTTTCATGCTTTTTATTAATGTTTTACAATGTCTACATGAATGTTATTTTAGTAGTAAAATATTTAGAAATTCTTTATAAAACCATTTTTACCTTTGATGTTTGTCCACTTATCAAATAGCTCTGTTTTTTGTTAAAAATAAATAAAAGGTGAATAAGCATGCTTATTTTCTCATCAGAAAAAGACGAAGTATAATTTGTCAAATTCTGTAGCCTTGACTGGTGGTCTCAGCCTCCCTGAAATCACACACTGGCTCTTCTGGACGCTGAATAAACCTGAAAGATCCTGAAACTGCAAATGACATGGAGCTAAACCAATGCCAGGCATTCTTATTATTTTTGCCCTCCTGAGACATCTTTAGCACCAGCAAGAAAATATTCACTTAGCTTAGTGTGTGTTTCAAAGGTGGGCTTTTGTTTTCTAATTTTTTAAAAATTGATCATTTGCATGGCATATACTTGGTCATTTTCAACCAGAACACCCCATTTCCTAATTATTTTTGTTAAATAGAAAAAGGGGTTACATTTTTTCCCCCTTTGCCCTTGAGAGCTCACACCCAGCAGTGCTAAGGTGGATCTGCTGACTTGTTCATGGGTGGGTGGTGGTGGGTGGTTGTGGACTCAGAGCTGAGTTCTGCAACTTAGCAACTTTGAGAAAGTGAGCTGACTTCTCATGCCTTGCTTTGTCTCTAGGAAATAGAAGCCCAGAATGTGCTGATTTTGAAGAGCTGAAGTGAGCTGCAAGTGTGTGGATCATGTATGTATTAATAGAGGCGGATAGGGGAAGAGAGCCCTGCCATGGAGTGTATTGTGGGAGGGGAGGGGGGCAGAGAAGACAGTGCTTGGGTCACTGTGGAGGGAATGTGGAAGGAGAGTGGTTTTTTTTTTTTTTTTTTTTTTTTTGAATAGGTGAGTGGTTTTTTCCTAAAATTATAGAATACTAGGGCTCAAAAAATTCTCAGAAATCTTCAACCCAACAATCTCATTTTAAAGATGGGGAACCTGAATGTAATGTAAGTTAGAGACTTGACCCCAGGAGGGATCCAGTTAGCAAAAGAGGCAGGATTGGAACTGGGTCTTCCATTTCTAGTCCCAGCATTCTTTCTCCTTACCATTGTCTCGGACCAGGTATCTGTTCCAAATGGCAAGACTCTCTGGAGGTGTCAGTGGGAAAAGCGCTGCTTTTCTCCAAACCAGACACTGTGCTGGGCAGCACAGCCTTCCCTTCAGAGCTCTAGCCCAGAAGCTGCCAGTTCCAGGTGCCAGTGGCAGCCACCGGCTCCTTGGGTTTTCTTGGGCCAGTTCCATGGCTTTATCATATAGCCAGTCAAAGAGTAGGAAGGACTGGTTACTAACAAATACAAGTCTGAGGGTTGCCTTAATGGTTTGGGGGGCTTCAGAAACAGAATCTGAAATGAGCAATTTAGGGCAATTTAGTTTATTCAGTAGGTGATTCCAGAAAACACTACCCAGGAATGGGGTGGGGAAGTGACACAGGGAAAAGGAGGAAGCCAATAAATGATGTGTTATCAGACCAGTAAACACGATGGGCAACTGGACCTTAGTTCTGCTGGAACCCTGGGAGACCATGTAGAACACGTACTTTAGAACAAGGTTTCAAAACCTCAGCCCTGTGGATATTTTGGACTGTATGATTCTTTGTCACAAAAGACTGTCCTATGTGTTATCAGATGTTTAGTAACAACCTGAGCTCTATCCAGTAGATGGAAATAGCTTCTCCTTCCCCCCTCCCCCCACCTGTTGTGACAACCCAAAAGGTCCCCAAACATTGCCAAATGTCCCTGGAGGGGAAAAATTGCCCAGGATTGGAAAACCACTGTGTTAGAGTTATCCCATTCAAGGGACAGGGAAGCTGGTGTGTATTTATCCCCTGACTTCCTGTCTGTCTTTAATAGAGGGCTGTTTCTCAGGGTATTTATTCTCTGGAACTTATTGGCCAAGCATGCTATCTTTGTCAGGAAAAAACATCATCAGGCAGAGATTTTGCAGGGAAATAGCTCTTAGCATTCAGGGGTGAGTTCTGAGTGTGTATGTGAGGGGTACAGACAACAACCGTGAAATGTGGCCATTTGGAGATCTGCTTTATCATTCATTCACTTAGCCATTATGTCTTCATTCATTCAACAAATGTTTATCCAGTATGTGCCAATGCTAGGCACCAGGCACAACGCCGGAGATTCAATTGTTCAATGTTGAGCAAAAAGCAGACACAGTTCTTGTCCTTATACCTTTAGAGGTAACAACAATTAGCATTAATCAGATAACACAAATGAGTTTTTAAATTGTATTATGGTCATGCTATCTACCTATTTATATATATAATAATATGCAAAGTACTAAAATAAATCATAAAACTATGGCTGTTGTTCCAACACTGTCTTCAGAGTCTTAGCACTTACTATTTCCTCTACCTGAAACCTGCCAGGTAGCATAGCTTGGTCCTTCTCTGCTTTTAGGATATGGTGAAGTGTCTCCTCTTCAGACTCTTCTTTGATCACTTTATTTAAAATAGTATTCTTCCCTTTCATCCCTTACTTGGTGTATTTGCTGTTCAGAGCACCTATCATACCCGACAGGATTTATATTTACTATTTACTTATTTATTGCCCTTCCCTGCTGCATCAGTTGTTTCACTGTCTTTGTACTTCTAGCAACCAGATCAATGCTAGTTGATCTAGTTGCTAGGGATATAGTCAATATTCAATAAATATTTACTGTATGAATAATTGAGAGGCGGTTAAGGGAAACTTAACACAATAGCAATAATCATGATCTAAAGAGAGCAGGAATCACCTGGATGAAGAGTATAGGGAAGAGCATTCCAGACAGTGGGGATAGCATGTAGAATGGCCCTGTGTGTACAAAGATGCGTGGAGATCATAAAGAAAAAGAACAAAATCAGAGTACCTGGAATACACTGATAGAAAGAGCATGGAGCTATTCCTTAGGATTTTAATCTTTAGAGTAAAAACAACGGGAAGCCATTGGTGTGTTTTCAGCAATGGAAAATTATACATGGGGCAGTAGAAAAAGGGTGGGCAAACACAACCATATTTTTACTTTAAGATCATCTGTTTCCAGGATCTGGAATGCTGGAGGGAGGCAAGAGCAGACGCCATCTTAGTGCTGTGTTCCATCTTCAGGAGACCCATCTGGTCAAATATTTATGTGTATATGGAAAATTTTCGTCTTTGTTGAAAAGAGCATAACTCCTGAATAAATCCTTTTCTATACCCAGAACAAATATTTTTCTCCCCTAAAGAACTTCCAATGAGCTCTTCTGGCTTACAACTTCTCATGGTTGTCCATGTCTTCCCATGTCTCTAGTTTGGCTTGAGAAATGAGGAGCTGGGGTTGTTGGCTTCTTTTACGTGTATTAAATGATTTGTCTCCTGGGGTCTTTACTCCTTAGCCAATCTGGGGGAAACTAAATCTTGTTCTAGGCTTGGATTTTATGGAGGACTCTCTTACCGTTGATAAATATTTCACCTTTTCCATAGAGGATAATTCATCCTTGCCTGCTGAAAGTGGGCACGACCAGTGAGTTGTCTAATAAAATGTAAGCAGAGAGGATGTATATCAGAAACTTTCAGAGCCAGGGCATGGTTGACTGTATTTTCTTTTCCCTTTGTAGACACACAATCAATGTTCATTGAAAACAGACCAATGAAAAGAAAGAGCCCAAATTCAGAGTTGGGATAGCCGAAGCCTATTCCTAGAGTTTCCACTAAATAGCCGTGGCATAATCATTTTGTTATTCTAGTGGCCATAATCAGTTCTTAAGGTTTCTTTTATTTCTAAGACCCTGAACAGACATTGTAGAATAAAGTGATGATTTTTGAATGCTTATTGGAAGAGGTTTCTTTTATTTCTAAGACCCTGAACAGACATTGTAGAATAAAGTGATGATTTTTGGATGCTTATTGGAAGGGTTGCTCCTGCTGGCTAATGGAGGGAAGACTTGCGTGGGGGGTTGGGGAGCATTGATTGGCAGATTATTTTATGTTTCTAAAACAAAAATCCTCTCAGGGTGGTGCACTATTCCCAGGTGTCCTTGGAAGCTGAGTCCCAGGACCTTTTTCAGACTCCCTGACTTTCCTCTTCAGGAGATGAGAGAAAGCCAGTGAATCCGATCTGCAGAGACTCTTTCTTAAGACCAGGAAATGAGGGAACTGTTTCTACAAATTGCTGTCAAAATTTATTCTTAATATGTGTTCTCTGGAGTCACTGTTTTGGTGACCTCAGTCCCTGGAGGCGCCTACTCGAGGCGATAGGATACCTTCAACCAGGAGTTGACAGGCCTGGGTTGTATCTGAAGCTTGTGGGGCCCGTTGCTATCTCCGCTGGAGCCAGGTGTTTTCCCAGCCCTTCGGCTGCTGTGGTTTCTCAGTACAGCATCTCCCAGAGTATCCAGCAACACTCAGGGCCATCTTGCAGACACCCTGACGCTTCCGGCATGGTTGCCCTTCTGGGAAGGGTGGTCCATGCAGAAGAGGAAGTAAACTTCGCACTTAATTCATCAGCTTAAGACTGAGCTGTGGTGAAAGGAATGGGGTGGGGTGAAGGATCCCACACGCGCCCTGGAGGACCCCAGTGCCTCGCTGCCTTTCGGCTTTTCTTGCCATTCTGCAGCTCGTGTCAGATTCCCAGGACACTTGGCTCCATGCACACGTGCACTGGGGCCTCCGCAGTGGGGTGTGTGTTACCCAAAACCAGGCGCTGACCTTGAGGTCAGGAACTCTTGAGTTTTTAATCTCTTGGCTGTTCATGGCTAACTGGGTGGCCTCTGAAATAGTATTTAATGTCTCTGGGTTCTAATTTCCTCAATTGTGTGGTACCCAGTGACCTCATGGTGACATCTCACTACCCATGAAAAATGGCACCGTCTGAATGTTTAGTCTTAGAATGTAGGGAGGGGTTTCTTGGCTGGAGATGATCCTGTGAACCAGGGGTCCCAGTTTGTCTTCTCAACTAAGGCGAGGAGAGATTACAACCACAGAAAATTACTCCTCAAGAAAAAGAAAAGCTTCTCCCTTTTCAAAAATGAAAGTTGTGAAAACTATTTCTTACCTTTCCCCGATCACTCAGAACCAAATATAAAATTTAATTGGCAAGTATGTTATATTAGTGCTTAATGTTACCATATTTCCATTATCCTTTTATGCCTTGGTCATATTTTTTTATTTTATTAACCATATCAATTTGATAGTAAGGGTGTGAATAAATTCAATAACAATAAATTTGTGCATAGTTGAAGAGACCTTGGTGATTGTTAATTTCAACTATGCCTTTAAAGATGAAGCAGTTAAGGTCTGAAGAGAGGACTGGACCAAGTGCCCTCAGCTGGTCAGTTGCTGAGCTGATCCTGAAAAACCTGAAAAGCTGGTTCTGGAAAGTATTCTTAGACTAATACTTATTCCTTAGTTCCTTTGCGGCTGTTCTTAGAGTGTGGACCTCACCTGTCCCAATGGGGACAAAGCAAAACAATTGTCTTTTAGTTTTAGAAATAGACTTTTTAGAATTAAATCATTTTGGTACATGTTACAAGGAATTCAGGTAATTTGTGCTGGTTAGAAAGCACCCTGGTCACACCTATCCTTGTGACTGTAGGTTATGGGTTCTTCTAGAGTCTTCTCAACCTGATGGGCATTTCTGAGTCAATGAAAATTAATAACAGTCTATATTTAACCTGATGAGAATTAGCAACAGTTTATCTTAAATTTCCACAGTGTGCAGCTATTACAGTACTTATATTTTTGTTCATCTATTTGAAATATTTATGGAGTGCCTGATACATATCTAGTAGTAGGGCTTCAATAAACGTACCCATGTGATGTCTATGTGTTAATTACATATTACTATGCTTAATATATCTTTAATGTTATCATTATGTGGGCAAACATATTTTGTATATAGATTTGCAAATGTAGAATTTAGAACACAGACCTATTATCTGTGCAAACAAACTTTTGGTAGGCATTCTGTTACCTGGCTTCTTTCTGTTCCCATATATCTTCAATCCTCACATTCCCTTTCCTGATGCACTATATTCTTCTTGTGGGAAAGCAGAAGAAAGGCAACAATGTATGATGGAGCAGGTGGTAACAGCATAATTTTCAGGGGCTCATTTTTACCCACACAGCCATAAACAGCAGCATTGCAGGTCAAATCATGAAGTTACCACCCCCCTGGGGTAATTTGCCATCCTAAACTGAAGGCAGAGTTTTAGATGAACTAAGCCATCTTCTCTGTGCTGAACTTGCAAACATAAAAAAAAAAAAATAACAATTTGAGATCACAAAAATGAATCAAACTAATTGGTAATTTTTCTTCTCAAAGTAATATTGTAAATATTTAAGTATGGTTAGCATACTTAAGTATGGTTAACCATATTTAAGTATAGTTAACATTATGGTAAAACCATATATTTATATATCATCCTATATCTAAGGAATGCTAAGTAATTTACAAATTGTTTTTAAATCTAGTTACAGCTCCCAGATTCTCTGGAAAACAAGCAGGGACAGGTTCTATGAGTACTGTTTAAATCAAGGAATTTGAGATTCATTGAGTGGCAAATCCAGACTCATCCAGTATGTTAACATCTGAGTTAGACACTCTTGGCACCCAGATCCTTCCTGTTTTGTTATTTTTAGTGAGGGCCCTGAGCCTTCATTCCTATTTGATCAATCTCTTCCTTCTAGCTTGCTTCCAAAACACTGTCACATCACTGTCTAGTGCATGAAGTTCAAGGCAAAATGGAATCTGTATTGTTTTTGTGGGGGATAGAGACCTCCTTCTGTGTTCCTCCAGAGTTTTGCTAATAATCGTGAACAACTGTTCTGAGTGAATCTTTTAAAAATATTTGGTGGGTAACAAAGAATAATGTTTCATTGGATTTTGGAATTTTACCAGTAGAAGGGAGGTGATGGCATGCAGAGGATGGAACACTTGCCTGCAATTCAGGGATCTGGGTTCTAGACTTCAGCCCAGAGGCACTTTTATGCAAGTGTGGCCTTTGCCAGAGGCCTGTGAGTTGAGCTAGGGATATGAGGCCCTTCCTCAGGAGATGGGGCTTCGAGAAGAGGCCTTGACTAATCAGGGAAAGCAGAACAGGGACCCTTTTGTGCCAGATCCTTTCTGTCAACTTGCAATCTTTTCCTCTTCTCTTGCTCTATCACGGACTTTTGAGAATTTAAAATATAAGAATAGACCTAGACTTATTTGAAGCCATTGTTAAGGTCTCATTATTCCCTCTCTTCTTATAATCTAGGTTTTAGCTGTGTGACCTTGAGCAAGTGCCATAACCTCTCTGGGTCTTGGTTTTATGAAATATAAAAAAGGAGGGGTTTGACTAGATCTAGTGGCTTTCAAACTAGGCCCTGGAAGGAGAGAGCCCTTAGGAGTTGCTGAGTACATCAAAGAAGCAGTTACATGGGCAGGTCTTATCAGGCTAGTAATCCTCCCCTGTGTTCAATCATAGGAGTGTTACTTTTTATCTGTGTTAAAAGGTGGAGTTATTTGAACAAAAGCTTCCCATACTAAAAAAGAAGTTTAGCTTTACTGTAGTCAAGATGGTATAATACAGACTAACTTTACCCTTCTACCTGAAACAAACACACACATAATATTTGAAGCATAGTCATATGCTACAAAATGGCATTTTGGTCAATGATTGACTGCATATTCCATGATGATCCTATAAGATTATAACCTAGTTGAAAAATTCCTATCCTCTGTTGATGTCGTAGCTGCTGTAACAGAGCACAATGCATTATTCATGTGTTTGTGTGTTTCTGGTATAAATAAATCTGCTACACTGCCAGTTATATAAAAGTAGAGCATGTACAATTATGTACAGTACATAATACTTGATAATGCTAATCAATGACTATGTGTCTGGTTTATGTATTTACTATACTTTTATCATTATTTTATAGTGTGCTCCTTCTACTTATAAAAAATGGTTAACCATAAGACAACCTCAGGCAGGCCCTTCAGGAGATACTCCAGAAGAAGGCACTGTTTTCATAGGAGATGACAGCTCCATGTGTGTTATTGCTCCTGAAGGCCTTCCAGTGGGATGAGATGTGGAGGGGGAAGACGGTGTAATGGATGATCCTGACCCGGTGTAGATCTAGGCTAATGTGTGTGCTTTTGTCTTAGTTTTTAGCAAAAATGCTTAAAAACTAAAAATAATTGAAAAATGAAAAATAAATAAAGATTATAGAATAGGATGTAAGGAGAATATTTCTATACAGCTGGACAGTATGTTTGTATTTTAAGCTATGTGTTTTTACAAAAGAGTCAAAAAGTTAAAAAAAATTAAATGTTTATAAAGTAAAAAAAGTTACATTAAGTTAAGGGTAATTATTGAAAAAAGAAAATTGGGTCAGTGCCTGTAGCTCAGTGGGTAGGGTGCCGGCCATATACACTGGGGATGGCAGGTTGGAACCCAGCCTGGGCCTACTAAACAACAATGATGACTACAACAAAAAAATAGTTGGGTGTTGTGGTGGGCACCTATAGTCCCAGCTACTTGGAAAGCTGAGGCAAGAGAATCGCTTTAGCCCAAGAGTTTGAGGTTGCTGTGAGCTGTGATGCCAGAGCACTCTACTGAGGGGGACACAGTGAGACTCTGTCTCAAAAAAAAAAAGGAAGAAAGAAAGAAAAAGTTATTTTTTAATAAATATATTGTAGCCTACATGTACAGTGCTTATAAATTCTGTGATCATGTACAGAAATGTCCTAGGCTTTAATATTTACTCAACCACTCACCTACTGCCCCAATTTTCTATCCTGCAAGCTCTATTCATGGTTAAGTGCCTGATGCATGTGTGTCATTTTTAAATCCTTTATACTGTATTTTTACTGTACCTTTTCTAAGTTTAGATATATTCAGATACATAAATACTCACTATTATGCTATAATTGCTTACAGTACAGCAATATACTGTACAGGTTTGCAATAGGAGCAATAGGCTATTACATGCCATTTAGCCTATGTGTATAGTGGGCTACCATCTAGTTTTGTACACTATGATGTTCACACAATGACACAATTGCCTAATGACACATTTCTCACAACACACGCCTGTCATTATTAAGCATGCATAACTATAACAGTTTTCAAGACAGTGGACATTAACCCATGCATATGGGGAAACTACCAGAGGCCAGGGAAAGAGCCACCCTAAAATGTTAGCAAGCATGACGTCTGGTGCTTGTAGTGGGCCAAGAACGTGCCTGTTTCCATCAGTTAGACAGGAAAACCTTGCAATTCATGAAGTATTGGGTGGAGTACTCAAAAAAGTCTTGTCTCAGTGGTGGGAAGTTATTAGCTCTGGGACAAACACTTCTGTGGTCCAGCCTAACAAGACTTGAAAGCAAGAACAAAAAGAACCAAACTATTTCTTTGTAATTTAATTGCATGTCAGAATAATCTCAAAAATATTGGAATTCAGAACTATCTGATATTAAACAAAGTGCAATTTTATTGGACTGAAATACAATAAAAAGGTGCCAGGAATGCAATAAAGCAGGGAAATCCAACCCATGATGAGGAAAAAAAGAAAAATCAACCTAGAATTGGTGTGGCTATTAGAATTTATTTATTATAACTATATTCCATGTGTTCAAAAAAGAGAGATACAGAACATGCTAAAAGGAGAAAAAAGTCAAAAATAAACTTCTAGAGGTGAAAGCTATAATCTCAAGGGTGAAAAATACATTAGATGGGATTAATGGCAGAGTAGACATTGAAGAAGAAAAGTTTAGTGAATTTGAAGACATTGCAATAGAAACTATCAAAAATGAAACATACAGAGAAAAAAGAATTAAAAACATACACATTGTATATGTAATTGGAGTTCCTGAAGGAAAAAAAAAGGGAGGACATAAATTTTGAAGAAAAATAGCTAAAAAATTTCTGTATTTGATGAAAACTATAAACATACATGTATTAGTTTCCTATTGTTGTTACGACAAATTACCACAAATTTAGTGACTTAAAACAATACAAATTTACTATAGTTTCATTTCTTTTAGAGGCTCTAGAGGAAAATCCATTCCTTGCCTATTTTAGAGGCTGCTTACATTCCTTGGCTTATATCACTCTCGTTTGTTCTTCTATTGTTATATCTTCTTTTCTGACTCTGCCTTGTGGGCTAGGCATAGTGGCTCACACCTATAATCTTAGCACTCTGGGAGGCTGTGAGCTCAGGAGTTTGAGACTAGCCTGAGCAAGAGTAAGACTCTGTCTCTACCAAAACTAGAAAAATTAACTGGGTGTTGTGGTGGTACCTGTAGTTCCCAGCTACTCAGTGGCTAAGGAAAATCACTTGAACCCAGGAATTTGAGATTGCTGTCAGCTAGGCTGACCCCAAAACACTTTAGCTTGATACAACAGAGTGAGAGTCTGTAAAAACAAACAAACAAACAAACAACAACAACAAAAAACTCCTGTGATTACACTGGGGCCACATATAGATAAGCCAGGATAATTGTTCCTTTTCAAGAGCCTTAACCTTATCACATCTTCAAAGTCCCTTCCTTTTACAGTGTAAGGTAACACATATTTATGGGTGTGATAGGTTGAAGTGTGTCCCACGTAAAGATGTGGAAGTACAAGTCCTAACTTTTGGCACCTGTGAATTTGACTTTATTTGGAAATAGGGTGTTTGTAGATAATGTGTAAATTAAGATGGGGTTAGACTAGTGTTAGGTAGGTTCGTAATATAATATGAATGGTTCTCCTCAAAGAGCAGAGGAAACCATGTGAAGACACAGACACAGTAAAGGTGGCAGAGGTTGAAGTCCGAGTTACGCTCCCATAAGTCAAGGGATACCTAGGGCCACCAGAAGCTGGAAGAGGCAAGGAAGAATTCTCCCCTGGGGGTTTCAGAGGGAGCATAACTGTGCCAGCATCTTCATTTTTGTCTTCTAACCTCTAAAACTGTAAGATAATGAATTTCTTTTGTTTTAAGGCACCCAGTGGCTTTATGGTGATTTGTTACAGCAGCTATAGGAAATTAATACAATAAATGGTTCAGGAATTAGGACATGCAAATTTGGGGGGACCATTATTCTGCCAACCACACCCCAGATCCGTGAAACTCAAGAAATCTCAACCCCAAGAAACTTGAAGAAAATTTCACTAAGGTACATCAGAACTAAATTGTCAAAAATCACTGATAAAAAGAAAAATCATAAAAGAAGCCAGAGAAAAGAGATACCTTATATACAGAGGAACAGAAAAAAGGATATCAACAGATTTCTAGTCAGAAAAAATGTAAATGAGAAGACAGTGGAACAGCATCTGTACTGAAAGATAAGAAAAAGAAAACAAACATAGTGACCATCCTTATCTCTACAAAGAGAATTATGAAACTTTGAGAAAAGAAATAGCTGAAGATGTTAACAAATGGAAAAATATACCATGCTCATGGCAGGGAAGAATCAACACTGTTAAAATGTCCATACTCCCCAAAGCAATCTGTAGATTTAATGCAATCCCTATTAAAGCACCATTGTCATACTTTAAAGAGCTTGAAAAAATTGTGCTTCATTTTATATGGAATCAGAAAAAAACTCAAATAGCCAGTATATTACTCAGAAATAAAAACGAATCAGGAGGTATCACCAAGAGATGAACCCAGCCACTTATCGTCATTTGATCTGTGACAAGCCTATCAAAAACATTCAGTGGGGGGAAGACTCCCTATTTAACAAATGGGGAAATGGCTGGTAACCTATAGAAGACTGAAACTGGGCCCCCACCTTTCATCACTATTAACAAAAATTGATTCTCACTGGATAAAAGATTTAAACTTAAGACATGAAACTATAAAAATACTATGAAAATGCATGGAAAAAAGATTGAAAAAATTGGCCTGGGAGAATATTTTATGAGGAGGACCACTGGGCAATTGAAGCAACACCAAAAATAAATTACTGGGATCTGATAAAACTAAAAAGCTTCTGCTCAGCCAAGAACACAGTAAGTAAAGCAAACAGACAACCTTCAGAATGGGAGAATATTTTTGCAGGTTATGCTTCCGACAAAGGTCTGATAACTAGAATCCACAGAGAACTCAAATGAATCAATAAGAAAAGAACAAATAACCCCATTTCTATGTGGCCAAGAGACTTGAACAGAAACTTCTCTGAAGAAGGCGCATTGCCTACAAACACACGAAAAAATGCTTATCATCTTTAAAATGCTCATCAGAGAAATGCAAAACAAAACCACTTTGAGATATCATCTAACTCCAGTAAGATTAGCCCACATAACAAAATCCCAAAATTATAGATGTTGGTGTGGATGCAGAGAGAAGGTAATGCTTCTACACTGCTGGTGGGAATGCAGGCTGATATAACCTTTTTGGAAAGAAGTTTGGAGAATACTCAAGGAACTAAAAGTGGACCTACCATTTGATCCTGTAATTCCTCTACTAGGTATATACCCAGAAGATCAAAAATTATTTTACAACAAAGACATTTGCACCAGAATGTTTATTGCAGCCCAATTCATAATTGCCAAGACATCGAAACAGCCCAAGTACCCATCGACCCATGAATGGATTAATAAATTGTGGTATATGTACACCATGGAATACTATGCAGCCATAAAAAGATGGAGACTTCACATCTTTTATGTTTATCTGGATGGAGCTGGGACATATTCTTCTTAGTAAAGTATCTCAAGAATGGAAAAAAAAAGTATCCAATGTACTCACTGCTACTATGAAATCAATATATAATCACCTACACATTCATAGGAATGGTAAAACGTAACTATAGTCCAGAAAGCAGAAGGGAAGAGGAGAGAGAGGGGTTAAGGGGCAGGAGGGAGGGTATTTGGGGGAACCTCACCTAATGTGCATGATGCAATGGTACATTTCAACACTATTAAGAAAAGAACCTAATTGTGAAAAAAAACTGCCAACCTTGAATTCTATACCTAGTAAAAATAAACTTTGAAAATGAAAGCAAATAGATATTTTTAGACTTATAGAAACCGAAAGCATTCATTACCACCAGACCTTCACCACAAGAAATGTTAAAGGAAGTACTTTAGGCAGAGAAAAAAAGAGATAACAGATGGAAGTCTGGATCTACACTAAAAATCGAAGAGCACCAGAAGTGGTAACTACATGGGTAAATATGGAAGTCTTTCCCCCTCATTGTGAATCTTTTCAAAAGAAATTGTTAACAATAATAACAAAGTTGTTATTACACTGTAGAATATATAAAAGTAAAATGTGTGACAGCAGTAGCACCCAGGCCAGGATAAGAGAAATGAAAGTATGCTGTTGTTAAAGTTCTTGTGCAAAATGTAAAATGGTATAATATTACTTAAAGGTAGGTAGTGGTAAGTTAACATTGTGTACTATACCCTAAAGCAACCATTAAAATAACAAAACAAAGATTTATAACTAAAAATCTAATAAGGAAGATAAAATAGAATCATAAAAATAATGAATCCAAGAGAATGGCTGTGTAATATTGTGTGGTAGTATGACCTTATTCCTAAAAGATATTGATATAGTGTTTGGGAGTGAGACTTAAGGATGTATGAAACTTACTCTCAAATAGTTAAGGGAAAAATATATGTGGAGAGAACACACAATTTTTTTTTTTTTTTTTTGCAGTTTTTGGCCAGGGCCAGGTTTGAACCCGCCAGCTCTGGTATATGGGGCCGGCGCTCTACTCCTTTTAGCCACAGTGCCACCCAAGAACACATAAATTTTGAAACAAATCAAGCAAAATGTTGCCAGCAGGTTAATCTAGGTAAAGGATATATGGCTGTTTGTCTGTTACTGCAACTTTTCTGTGTAAATTTGAAATTCTTTTTGTTCAAGTTTTAAAAGATTACCAATTCTAGGCAGAGGATTTAAACATTTCTCCAAAGATGATATGCAAATAACCCACAAGCATATGAAAAAATACTCACTATTACTAATCATCAGAGAAATAAACCCAGTGGGATATTAACTCACACCAATTAGGATAACTTCTTTCAAAAAGGCAGAAAATAACAAGTATTGATGAGTATGTGAAGAAATTGGAATATTTGTGCCTTATGGATGGGATTGTAAGATGATATGTCCACTAGAGGAAACAGTGTAGAGGTTCCTCAAAAAATTAAAAGTAGAACTACTTTATAATCTATCAATTCCACTTCTGAGTATATATTCAAAAAATTGACATTGGGGTCTTGAAGATCTATTTGTATACCCAGTTCCTAGTAGCATTATTTACAAAAGCCAAATGTCCGTTAATAAGTGGATAAACTAAATCTGGCATCTACATCCATGAGAACATTATTCAGCCTTAAAAAGGAAGGACGTTCTTACACATGCTACAACATGGATGAACCTTAAGGACCTTGTGCCAAGTAAAAAAAGCCGGTCATAAAGGATAATGCTGTATGACTCCTGTGAGGTATTTGAAATAGTCAAGTTCATAGAAACAGAAAGTACAGTGGTGGATACCAAGGGCAAAAGGGGAATTGTTGTTGAATGGGCCTAATTTCAAATTTACAAGATGAAAAGGTTCTGGAGATGTGTTTTACCACAATATGAATATACTTTATAATACTAAACTGTATACTTGAAAATGGTTAAGATAGTAAATTTTATATTATGTGTTTTTTACCATGGTAAACTTTTTAAAATAAAAATTAATCTAAGTCAGAAAAAGATGAGTGAATATATAAATCGTAGTATATCCTAACAGTGAGACAGTATTCAGCAATAAACAGGAGTACACTACTGATATGTGCAACCATATGGATAAATCTCAAAATGAAAGTGCTGACCAAAAGACCAGAAAAATAGTGCATTTCATTTATATATAATTCTAGAAAATACAGAGGCAGAGGCAGAGTGGAGTGGAAGAGGGGGACAGTAAAAGGATATCAGAAACCTTCTGGGGTTTGGGATGCTTGCTCTTCTGATTGTGGTGATGGTGTCACAGGTGTACATGTATGTCAAAACTTCTCAAATTCTACACTTTGTATAGAATTGTATATCAATTATACCATTAAAAAGCTGTTCAAAAATATTTACTATTAGACTACTCGATAGCCAACTTTTCTTTTTGTTCTAAACAATGAGCAAAAGAACTGCGGACAGTGGTATAAATTATTATAATCCTTTTAGAAGGCAATTTGACAATTGTGTATTAAGTTCCCTGAAAATGTTTATATGCTTTGCCCCAGAATCCTATTTTTGGTAATCTGGCCTAAAGAAAGAACTGAAAACATACAACAAGTATTATGGAAATCCTTGCAGCTGCTTCTTCTGTGTTAGTCCATTTGGCATTGCTATAAAGGAAATACCTGACACTGCGTCATTTATAAAGAAAAGAGGTTTATTTGGTTCAGGGTCTGTAGGATGTAGGAAAAGCTAGGTGCCTGCATCTGCTTCTGGTGAGGGCTTCAGAGAGCTTCTAATCAAGGAGAAAAGTAAAGGGGGAGCAGAAGTGTCACATGGTGAGAAAGGGGGCAAGAGAGAGAGGAGGAAGTGCCAGGCTCTTTTAATCAACCAGCTCTAGCAGAGTGAGAACTCGCTTATTACCATGCAGAGGGCACCAAGCCATTCATGAGCTATCTACCCCCACAACCCTGACACCTTCCACTTGGCCCTGTCTCTAACGTAGGAGAGTGAATTTCAACATGGGATTTGAGGGGGACAAATATCCAAACTATTAATACATCACTTTCCCACCCAAATCCCTGAAGTGGTAAAAATATCTCTAGCATGTCTAAAATCATGCAGGAAAACAATAAAGGAGTCTTTAATTGGCCAAGAATTTGATGAATTTCAAATTTAACAGATTTTACATTTGATGAATTTCAGACAGATAGAAGATAGTGGGGATCAGACTGAAGAAGGAAATCACAACTCAAAACATATAGGAGAGAACTTCTGCAAATGTAGACCTGGCTCCAAGGAAGCTTGTAGCCCAGAGAATTCTGGCCAGAAGTCCCCTGGGCTATTGCCAGGGTGATTAGTTGGGATTCCGCAGAAGGATTTAGATCTGTGGAACATGTGCACCCCTCACCCACCTCCTTTTCCACACCCAGGCAATGAGCAACCAGTGTCTCTGCCTTTAGGCACTAACAGTGAAGAGAGGCCAGGTGGGGCCGTTGGTGGCTCTGACACCCAGGTGACCTAGTGAGCCCCCACATCAGGAGACTGACTAAAGGTCTGCCCTGAAGAATAGCACATTCTGTTCCCTTACTTAAATCACAGAAGACGGGCTGGAGGTCACACTGCCCAGAACGGCATGTCCTGCTCTCTCCCACAAGCGGGGTGAAGCCACACAAAGATTGAAATGAAAGGAATGGGAAAAAATATAAAAGGAATATGCTAACCAAAATAGAACAAATTTGGCAATACTAGTATCCGACAAGATAATTTGAGACAGATATTATTTAAAAGGTCAAAGAGGATTGTTTTAGAGTGATTCAGAGTGATAGAAGGGTATATCAATCAAGCAAACCTTTACGACTCTGAAAACATAGCTTCTAAATTTATAAAGCAAAAACAAGTAGAGAACATAAGGATAAATGGTTAAAAAACTTTAGCATACATGTTTTAGAAATCAATAAATCAAGTACACTAAAACTAAGTTTGGATACCAAGGATTTGAACAACACAATAGATAAATTTGCCATATGTATATAGCCGATAAACAGCATACTTAAAAAAAGCATGTTAAATATTCAGAAAAAAATTGATTACATGTGTCACAAAATGTTAAAAAATAAAAAAAGAAATTGCATAAGTTATATTCACTGCTCATGATTAAAATTAGGAACTGAGAAGAAAAAAAAGCCAGCAAAAACAAAATAAAACCTAAGTGTACTCCTAGAGCTTAAAAAAAAAAAAAAAAAGCCCACTTCTTTATAAAACTTGGGTTAAAGAGGAAATAAAAATTTATTTAGAAAGTACAACATGTTAAGACCAGTGATATGGCCAGGACAGTACTTAGAGAAATATTTTTTATTGTAATTGTACTTGTTAGGAAAAACAAGGAAGACAAAAAGAAAATGAACTGATCTTTGAAATTAAGATGTTGGATACATCTGAGAAAAATAAATTCAAAGAATGTGGAGTGATGAAATTAATAAAGACAAAATTAAAAATTAATGACACAGAAATTTAAAAGTAATTAAGAAGCAGTAGAATGGCTCTGTAAAACCAAAGTCTGGTTCTTTGCAAAGGTCTATGCATTCTGGTTTCATGTTCCAGGGCTTTCTCCACTTGTCCTTTCCTTTCTCCTCACACTCCCCCACCAACAATCTCAGTACTAATGGGGAAACCCAGTGAACATCCTATTATATCTTTACTCAGAGGCCTTGACTACTGAGCTTAACATACGTAATAAGCTTGTGGCAGGTGGCTTTTATTGGTTCATTTTATTGAAGAGTATACATGATATGTTAGGAAATGTGAATGCAGCCTGTAGCACTGTACACACCAGGGACGGTGTACTAATCTCAGCAATCTGCACCCTTTCATCAAAAGTCTCATGCTTAGGGTGGTGCCTGTGGCTCAAAGGAGTAGGTAGGGAGCTGGCCCCATATGCCGGAGGTGGCAGGTTCAAACCCAGTCCCAGCCAGAAACTGCAAAAAAAAAAAAAAAAAAAAAAAAAGGTCTAATTCTTATAAGCCCATGGATTTCTTCCTTATTTCTTTCATGAGTAAGGCTTGAGGGAAGAAAGTACGTTTATGCCAGAGTCCACGAAGGCCTGCCCCTGTGGTCAATGTGTTTAGGTGAGCGGGCACGCCTGCTTTTATTTTCATCCTACGTGCTTTGTGTCTGTAAAGCATCAGGCCTTAGGAGATTTGTGAAGGTCAGTGTTGCATATACAGTCACATCCCCTGTCCTTTTCTGCACCAAGTATGTATGTAGCACTTCTCACCTTGATCCCACTGATCCAGGATAGAACCCTAAATTCTAACCACTTCCTCCAACATCAGAGTTATTAGTCCCATGACCTTATATATCCAGCATACTGATAATTACTTAGCTAACTGACTTGAATTTAGAATTCCTAGATCTATAAAAAGCCTAAGAAATCATCAAATTCGATGTCCTCAACTACTTTAAACCTTTACACTTTATGTAGGAACTTTTCTCTTTTTTATTTTCGGGATGGCTTTTGTTCAATTTTACTTTTTGTAGAGTTCATGAATAAAACAACAAGAATGTGTTCGTGAATAAAATAACAATAAGGCCCTGAGCCTTATTCTGTTGGGTTTTTCTTATGAAGGTGTGTTCTCCTGTAAGATTTGGGGTTGTATTTAGCTGTGTGTAACAGAAGCACAAATGCAGTGGTACATCAAATAAGTCTTGGCTGTTTAGATAATAAGGGGTTCAGGGGCAGAATCAGGCTGGAGCAGCTGCTCAGAGAAGTAACTGGGGAGTCAGGCTTTTCACCTGGGTACATTGCCTCCCTAACCTAAAGGGGAGTTCTGCTAGTATGGCAGATGACAGCCACCTGGGTAGGAATTAGCATCGTCCAACCTGCCCAGTTCATACCCAAAGAAGCTGGGATCTATTTATTTCATATCAGCAACTTGCCAAGGTCATGAAACAATGTGAAAGAAGAAACAATGTGAAAGAAGAATCCAACACCCCAAGCCTTGTGTTCTTGCAGTCCCTTAAACTCGACATGTGGCACATGCCATTCCTTTTACTTGGAACCTCAGGCCAACGTACCTTTTAATCACCTGGAAGCCTCTTGTCCCAGCTTTTCATGACTTCTCCCCAGGCTCCAGTGGAGGTGATCACTGCCTACTTGGGGTTACATCCTGTATATTGAGCACACCTATTTCTGTGGCAATTGTACTTTTGTGATGTGATGCTTCATTTCTGGTCAGTCTTCCCAACCAAACTGCATTGGATTAAACAAGTAGAGCATCTATGGAACTTGATTTGGCTTTTATGAAGTAGCAGCAGTTGCCCACATAGTTCTTATGAGATTCTATCATGATTAGACTGTGTCCTTTTGAAGACTGAGGCTGGGTCTTGGTCATCTTTTTTTTTTATTATTAAATCATAGCTGTGTACATTAATGCGATCATGGGGCACCATACACTGGTTTTATAGACCATTTGACACATTATTTTATTTTTTAAATTTATTTTTATTTTTTTATTATTAAATCATAGCTGTGTACATTAATGCGATCATGGGGCACCATACACTCATTTTATACACCGTTTGACACATTTTCATCACACTGGTTAACATAGCCTTCCTGGCATTTTCTTAGTTATTGTGTTAAGACATTTATATTCTAAATTTACTAAGTTTCACATGTATCCTTGTAAGATGCACCGCAGGTGTAATCCCACCAATCATCCTCCCTCCGCCCATCCTCCCCCCACCCTCCTTTCTCCCCCTTCCCCCTCGTCTTGGGTTATAACTGGGTTTATAGCTTTCATGTGAAAGCCACAAATTAGTTTCATAGTAGGGCTCCATCCATGTAAACATGAAAGAGATAAAGTCTCCATCTTTCTTTAAGGCTGCATAATATTCCATGGTGTACACATACCACTATTTATTAATCCATTCGTGGATTGATGGGCATTTGGGCTTTTTCCATGACTTAGCAATTATGAATTGGGCTGCAATAAACATTCTAGTACAAATATCTTTGTTATAATGTGATTTTTGGTCTTCTGGGTATATACCTAGTAGAGGAATTATAGGATTGAATGGCAGATCTATTTTTAGATCTCTAAGTGTTCTCCAAACATCTTTCCAAAAGGAATATATTAATTTGCATTCCCACCAGAGTAGAAGTGTTCCCTTTTCTCCACATCCACGCCAACATCTCTGGGCTTGAGATTTTGTGATATGGACTAATCTTACTGGACTTAGGTAATATCTCAAAGTAGTTTTGATTTGCATTTCTCTGATCATTAAAGATGATGAGCATTTTTTCATATGTCTGTAGGCCGTGTGCCTGTTGTCTTCAGAGAAGTTTATCTTCAAGTCTCTTGCCCAGCCTGTAATGGGATCACTTGTTCTTTTCTTGCTTATATGTTTGAGTTCTCTGTGGATTCTGGTTATTAAACCTTTGTCGGAGAGATAACCTGCAAATATCTTCTCCCATTCTGAGGGCTGTTTGCTTGCTTTACTTACTGTGTTCTTGGCTGTGCAGAAGCTTTTTAGTTTGATCAGGTCCCAGTAGTGTATTTTGGAAGCTGCTTCAAATGCCCGGGGGTGGGGTGGGGGGTGGGGGAGGGCCTCCTCATAAAATACTCGCCCAGACTGATTTCTTCAGGGTTTTCCCTGCACTCTCTTCTAGTATTTTTATAGTTGCATGTCTTAAGTTTAAATCTTTAATCCAGTGAGTGTCTATCTTAGTTAATGGTGAAAGGTGTGGGTCCAGTTTCAGTCTTCTATACGTCGCCAGCCAGTTCACCCAGCACCACTTGTTAAATAGGGAATCTTTTCCCACTGAATGTTTTTAATTGGCTTGTCAAAGATCAAATAACAGTAAGTAGCTGGATTCATCTCTTGGTTCTCTATTCTGTTCCAGACATCTACTTCTCTGTTTTTGTGCCAGTACCATGCTGTTTTGATCACTATTGATTTATAGTATAGTCTGAGGTCTGGTAGCATGATTCCTCCTGCTTTGTATTTATTTCTGAGTAATGTTTTGGCCATTCAAGGTTTTTTTCTGATTCCATATAAAATGAAGTATTATTTTTTTCATGATCTTTAAAGTATGACAGTGGAGCTTTAATAGGGATTGCATTAAAATTGTATATTGCTTTGGGTAGTATGGACATTTTAACAATGTTGATTCTTCCGAGCCATGAGCATGGTATGTTTTTCCATTTGTTAACATTTTCAGCTATTTCTTTTCTTAGAGTTTCATAGTTCTCTTTATAGAGATCTTTCACATCCTTTGTTAGATAAACTCCCAAATATTTCATCTTCTTTGGCACTACTATGAATGGAATAGAGTCCTTAACTGTTTTTTCAGCTTGACTATTATTGGTATATATAAAGGCTACCAATTTATGAATGTTGATTTTGTAACCTGAGATGCTGCTGTATTCCTTGATCACTTCTAAGAGTTTTGCAGTAGAATCCCTGGTGTTTTCCAGATATACAGTCATATCATCTGCGAAGAACGAAAGTTTGATCTCTTCTGACCCTATATGGATACTCTTGATTTTCTTTTCTTCCCTAATTGCGGTGGCTAAAACTTCCATTACAATGTTAAAGAGCAGTGGAGACAATGGGCAGCCTTGTCTGGTTCCTGATCTAAGTGGAAATGATTTCAATTTAACTCCATTCAATGTGATATTGGCTGTGGGTTTGCTGTAGATGGCCTCTATCGGTTTAAGAAATGTCCCTTCTATACCAATTTTCTTAAGTGTTCTGATCATGAAGGGATGCTGGATATTATCAAAAGCTTTTTCTGCATCAATTGAGAGAATCATATGGTCTTTGTTTTTTAATTTGTTTATGTTCTGAATTATACTTATAGATTTACATATATTGAACCAGCCTTGAGACCCTGAGATAAAACTGACTTGGTCATGATGTATAATTTTTTTGATGTGTTGCTGGATTCTGTTTGTTAGGATCCTGTTGAATATTTTTGCATCTATATTCATTAGTGATATTGGTCTATAATTTTCTTTTCTTGTTGGGTCTTTTCCTGGTTTGGGGATCAGGGTGATGTTTGCTTCATAGAACAGGTTGCGTAGTCTTCCTTCTTTTTCTACATTTTGGAACAGGTTGAGTAATATAGGTACTAGTTCCTCTTTAAAAAGCCATCTGGTCCCAGGCTTTTCTTTTTAGGGAGATTTTGTATGGTTGATGCTATTTCAGAGCTTGATATTGGCCTGTTCAACATTTCCACTTGATTCTGGCTAAGTCTTGGAAGATGATGTGCTTCCAAGTATTGGTCAATTTCCTTTAGATTTTCATTTTTCTGAGTATAAAGTTTCTTGTAATATTCATTAAGGATTTTTTTGAATTTCTGAGGAGTCTGTTGTTATTTTGCCTTTGTTGTTTCTGATTGATGAGATTAGAGATTTTACTCTTTTTTTCCTGGTTAGGTTAGTCAAAGGTTTATCTATTTTATGGACCTTTTCAAAAAACAAACTTTTTGATTTATTGATTTGTTGAATAATTCTTTTGTTTTTAATTTTATTTAATTCTCCTCTAATTTTGGTTATTTCTTTTCTTCTACTGGGTTTGGGGTTGGAATGTTCTTCCTTTTCCAGTTGCTTGAGATGTCCCATTAAGTTGTTAACTTCCTCTCTTTCTGTTCTCTTGAGGAAGGCTTTCAGTGCTATAAATTTCCCTTTTAGGACTACCTTTGTGGTACCCAGAGGTTCTGATAATTCGTGTCTTCATTGTCGTTTTGTTCCAGAAGTTTGGTGATTTCCTTCTTAATCTCATCTCTGACCCAGCTATCATTCAGCATAAGGTAATTCAACTTCCATGGTTTTGTATGAGTATGCAGATTCCTGTTGTTACTGAGTTCAACTTTTATTCCATGGTGGTCTGAGAAGATGCAAGGAATAATTTCTATTTCTTAAATTTACTGAGGTTAGACTTGTGACCTAAGATGTGATTGATTTTGGAGTATGTTCCATGGGCTGATGAGAAATATGTGTTTTCAGTTTTTTTTGGGATGAAATGTTCTGTAGATGTCTGCTAAATCCAAATGTTGGATGGTTAGGTGTAAATCTAAAATTTCTTTGCTCAGGTTCTTATTGGAGGATCTATCCAACACTGCCAAAGGAGTGTTGAAATCTCCAACTATAATGGAGCTGAAGGAAATCAAGTTGCTCATGTCTGTTAGAGTTTCTCTTATAAATTGAGGCACATTCTGGTTGGGTGCATAAATATTAATAACTGAAATATCATCATATTGAGTATTACCCTTAACAAATATGAAGTGACCATTCTTATCCTTCCTTACTTTTGTTGGTTTAAAGCCTATTGTGCCTGCAAATAGAATTGCAACACCTGTTTTTTCTGATTAACATTTACCTGAAATATGGATGACCATCCTTTCACCCTGAGTCTATATTTATCTTTTAAGGTAAGATGTGACTCTTGTATGCAGCAAATATCTGGCCTGGGTTTTTGTATCCAGTCAGCTAAACTGTGCCTCTTTAGAGGACAGTTTAAGCCATTCACATTAATGGAGAATATTGATAAGTCTGGTAAAATTTTGTGTATCAAGTTTTTTGAAAGTCCAGGGGACATTTTTAATCCTTTTGCCACCGTGGAAGTTGGAGTTTGATCAAAAGTTTCTGAGTGAGTTTACTTTTGTGGTAGAGGATTGGGCTGGTCATTATGGAGGATAGGTCTGAAAATATTCTGAAGAGCTGGTTCGGTTATGGCAAATTTCTTCAACATATGAATGTCATTAAAGTATTTAATTTCTCCATTATAAATGGACCTCAGTTTAGCTGGATATATGATCTGGGGTTGAAAGTTATTTTGCTTTAGGAGATTAAAAGTTGATGACCACCCTCTTCTGGCTTGAAAAGTTTCAGCAGAGAGATCTGCTGTCATTCTAATATTCTTCCCTTTGTAGGTAATGGATTTCTTATGTCTGGGTGCTTTCAGAATTTTCTCCTTCATATTAACTGTAGTGAAGTTAATTATGATATGCCTGGGGGATGTCTTATTTGGATTGAGTTGTGCTGGAGTTGTGAAACTGCAATCTGAATTTCAGAATCTCTTGGAATGTCTGGAAAATTCTCTTTCATAATTTCATGGAGAAGGGCCTTTGTGCCTTGCGAGGCCACTTCATCACTTTCAGGGATTCCAATGAGGCAGATATTAGCCACCTTCAAATTATCCCAGATCTTTCTCAGACAATGATCCATTTTTGCTCTCCATTTCTCTTCCTCTTTGAGAGTTTGGCAGCGTTCAAAAGCTTTGTCTTCAATGTCAGAAATCCTTTGTTCTGCTTGCTCCACTATGTTACTGAGGGATTATACTGTATTTTTCAGATTTTGAGGGCTACAAAATCTTTGGTGGTTTTGTCTAAATTCGTCAAATTCTTGAGACAACTTTCAAAGTGCTCCTCGAATTTCTAATTCCAAATTTTCCTCCATTCTATTAATCTTGTTTGCAATCCAAATTCTGAATTCGATTTCTGACATCTCGGCCAGCTGTTTATGAATGGGATCTTCAGTTACATCTGCCATATCTTTCCTTGGGGCGGGGAAGGGGTAATCTATTCTGGTTATTCATGTTACCAGAGTTTTCTGCTGATTCCGCCCCATGATTATTTTACACCATTTGATTTTTTCCCTGGAGCTTTGTTAAGGACCCGTACAGTGCTATGGCCTGAGAAACTGGGGAACTGTTTGATGTGGTGGGACTAAATGGTTCTGTCTTGTTTTCAGCTAGTCTCTGTTTGACCCTAGTGAAACAGTTACTCTGGGTTGAAGTCTCAGCTGTGGAGCAATACCAGCAATTAAGTTACCCCGCCCCCCACAGGCAACAATTGGAAAAGGAAAATCAAACCTTCCTACAACCACACACCCAAGGCACCACCTGAATAGTCCTCACCTGATTGGCTCAGTTCAAAAGGTCCAAATCAATTGTCTCACTCAGCACCTGTCTCAGGTGGGAAAGTTTAAAAGGTCTCTGGCAACTGGATCACAGGGGTCTGGTGGCTACTCAGATATGGCTTGCTCCGGTGCTCTGTGGAGTCAGGAGGACCCACCCAGCAAATAGATCAGTCTGGGAAGGTCACTGCCTCCTTCCCCACCTTGCACCTTTGTCACACCCAGTCACTGATAGCCCTGCAGGGCTGTGACCCAGTTGCCTGTAGTGAACAGATACTCCAGGGGTTTGCACCTGCCTGAATCACAAGGAAATCTATTTCTGCTCAGCCAGGCCACTGTGCTCTGCCTCTATCTAGCAGGGGGAGGTGGGTGAGGCCTGACAACCTTGGGCACTTGATGGAGGCTGGGGGGTGTTCACTCAGTTCCAGCCCCACCCCTGATTGATGTTACTGACAGAACAGAAGAGAACA
This sequence comes from Nycticebus coucang, assembly GCF_027406575.1. Taxonomy (NCBI): domain Eukaryota; kingdom Metazoa; phylum Chordata; class Mammalia; order Primates; family Lorisidae; genus Nycticebus; species Nycticebus coucang. Next base: position 164,939,753 of record NC_069780.1, on the reverse strand, counting down.
ACTTTGTGGGAGTTTGTTTCTGTCCCTGCTAAATTCTGCTGCAGAAGAGAAGCTGTTTTGAGATCCCAGAGCCTGCGCCTCAGGCCCTGTTGTTGCTCCTGCAGGTTTGTATTCGGTTAGCTGTCAGTTCTAGCCTCTTGCCTTCCTTTGTCTATAGGGTGATGATCCCCTGAGGGCCAGGTGCGTCTTAGGCTCAGTAAAGTGGTCCTCTGGGTCAGCCCTTCCCTGGGAATTTCCCGGCTCTGCGCATGCATTTTCTAGTCCCCACACTCCACCCAGGCCAGTACCACCTCAGGCAGACCCTTTACTCATGGGGCCTGCATTTCTGTCTCAGATCTGTTCCATGGTGGTTGCCACCTGAGAAGATGCCTGGCCTCCTCTGGTTGCCCAGAGAGATAGGAGGTGTGGCTTCGGAATATCCAGGAATGAGCCCTATTGTTGCCAAAAATGGCTGCTGTTCTGTGCCTCGGGGCACTGCCACTCTGGTGTGGTTCCCTCTCAGCTGACCATCCTCTCCTCACTCCCGTGCCACAGAATTAGCACTGACCAGCTGCAGTCTAGGCCTTGTCCACATACCTCGAGAAATCACCCAAGAATCTGGACTACTGGGGGCCAGGCCTCCAGACCTCAGAGTGAGAGTGGAAGGGAGTGCTGGGAGTTCAGAATTGCAGGTGGAGAATACATACTGTTTTATACAGTTTTATGCCTGGCAGGAGAATGCTGTGGCACCCTAGTAGGGGAGGTAGGTCCAGTTTTTAGAGGGCCTCTCCTGTGGAGTGTAGTGGGAGGACCTTTGAACTCTGCTCATTTGTTTGTGGGGTACTCCAAGCCGTTCTCATGGGGGAGGGGACTCCTGTCCGCTTGGTGATGGATTTTGTACCTTTTGTTTTTATCCTTGTCGCAGCTCGCCTCAGTGAGGTTGATGTGTGTTCTTCAACCTTCTCTCTTGGTGCAGCTCTAATCCACCAGGTTACTTGCTAAATTTCTGTCCTTTAACTCTCCTTCTGGATGGGATATTCTGTGGAAAGCTGGCTTCAGTCAGCCATCTTGTTTCCGACCTCCCCCACCCCCGGTCATCTTTTTTATCTTCAGGTCCTAGCAGCCTAGTCCAAGGACATTGTTTAGAATTGATGGTGATTTAAAAAATAAAGGCTCCTTGTTGCCTGTATTTGGGATGGACCCCCCTCTGCCCCTGGTGTACCACTGCTGTAGCATATGCTAAAGAAATTGACCAGAGCTGGTTCATGAGCCCTCTGTCTACCTCCACATCTTTCATTAATTGGGGTATCAGTTCATATTTCTAAAGGACTGATGAGCGTAGAAGTTTTGAGAACTTGGTGAGAGTGGTGTTGGGGGTTGTGTTTGGTCTGAGGCTTAAGTCCTGGAATCACAGAATTCTTAAGCTTCGTCACCATCTGCATTTACTTAGTAATATTTTCTCCTCACCTGTCTCCCTCTTTCCTTCTACCCATTCGTGATATCCTTCCAGCTGCTCACCAGGACCTGCTTTGCTTCCTGGGGCCAAGGAGCCCACACTGGAAGTCAGCACTCACTGGATTCTCTTTTTCTTATACCTCAGCCCCTGCAGGTGAATTAGAGGAGATTTGGAGGATCATTCTTGGGGGATTCACAAGTCCTTCATAGGACTTAAAGTTCACCAGGCCAGGGCCCCTTGTTTTTGTCTTTGGATTTCCCATAGCACTTTACACATATACTGACATACAGTGATTCCTCAATAAATACTTGTGGGATGAAGGCCTCTGCAGAAGTTCTAGATGTGAGGTTTGGGGGTCTTTAGAGATATGCACTATCTAGTGCCTGGTACTTAGTAAGCCCCTGAGTGTGATGTCTGCATCTTATTTTCAAATATTTCAGCATTGGTAGTGTAAAGTTATCTAGGTGGCAATCTAGAAATGGTCAATTGCTCTGTTCAGGAATATAGCAGGAGCAGCTGGCTTGCATTTATTCAGAAAAAGTTATACTTGAAAAGCACCTTCAATAAATCAGCTCTTATCAGTACTAGAAGCTTTCTTAACTCACATGGTGAATGTTATGTTAGTAAAGATAGTAGTATTCCAGATAAGTGGGTGTCTTAAATATATATTTTTGAGACATTTTCCACTCTTGTGTGAACAGGCTACAATGTGCCAGTAAGTTCTCAGAGATGGTAAATGTTTAACAATAGGCTCTCCAGGAGAAACCTGGAGTATTTGCTAATTTCTGTGGTATGAATACTCCTTCCATGACCAAACTATTAATATAAGGCATGGAACAAGTAGCTGGTCAACAGATAGGAGCCTAAATGAGCCAACAATCATGTGCTCCTGAAAGGTCCTGTGTCCAGTCACTGATTCCTAGGCTTGCTGGCTATCTCACTCCATCAAGGTTAACCGAATTCTGGTATAGAATGTCATCCCATTAGTCTCAGGTGAACGTTTCTTGCAAGGTGAGAGCAATGCTCTAAAAAGCATATAAATGGGGCATGTGCAAGCTTACAAAATAGATCGACAGTTTTCTGCCTGTGTAATAGTGTAATGTAATAAATGTGTGTGTGGATGAATTCAGTCTGAGATTTTAGTTTACTAAAACTTTCTAGAAAAGTTGGGGGTGGGCAGCTAACCTTCCTCTTCTAACTGTGGGCTGCTACTGAGATCTACCCAAAAAAACCTAATGGTTGCGTGTAAAAAATGGTTTAGAACAATTTACAATGCCCTTGAGAAATATCCATGGAAGTAATCACTATGATTAGAGGTGATCTCTGAGACCTCAGTGGGCTACTGTGCTGCTATTACTTGGAGAACAATTTACCATGGAGATGGGTGTGAGCTGGACACCAGCTTCACCCTGTGTAACTTATGTAGTAGGGAGTTGCTTAGAGCAGGTGTTTTAGTTTAGATTCTCCTAAAAAATCCTGAGACCAGGATTTTGGTGTTAATAGTGTATTTGGGAGGCGATCCCAAGAGGTTAGGGAGTGAGAAGAGCAAATAGAAGGAACATTAGTGGGCACGTTACCACAGTGGGCAGTTATTCCTGTTGCAGACCTTCTGAGAGACTGGGGAGAACATACCTAAGAGCTGTTCCACCAAGGGAAAAGAAATCCAAGGAATTCACCTACCAGCTTCCATGTCTTGTGGGTGGAAGAGTCAAGCATGCTCCTGAGAAAAACCTTAGGCAGAGAGAGAGGCAGGTGCTTGAAGGAGGAAGTCTTGGCATTTCTAGGAACTGTCTACTGACGCAGATGGCCTTCACGTTAGCTGAAGGAATATGGGCATGGCCTGACTTACAGCAAGAATGATTGGCTAGCTTGGGGCAGAAGAGCCTCCCCAATATCCTGGTGGGCTCAAGGGCTCCACTCCTGCCAGGACTGTATGGAATGGAGTGAACAGGTTGCTCTACTCTGCTTTATTTTTTTTTTTATTAAATCATAACTGTATACAATGATATGATTATGGGGCATCATACACTCACTTCATAAACCATTTGACACATTTTTATCACAGTGGTTAACATAGCCTTTCCGGCGTTATCTCAGTTACTGTGCCAAAACATTTACATTCTACATTTACCAAGTTTCGCAAATACCCCTGTAAGATGCACCACAGGTGTGATCCCACCGATTCCCCTCCCTCTACCCACCCCCCCCTTCCCACTTCTCCCTATTGTTAAGTTGTAGCTGGGTTATATCTTTCATGTGAGAGTCCCAAATTAGTTTCATAGTAGGGCTGTGTACATTGGGTATTTTTTCTTCCATTCTTGGGATACTTTACTAAGAAGAATATGTTCCAGCTCCATCCATGTAAACATGAAATAGGTAAAGTCTCCATCTTTCTTTAAGGCTGCATAATATTCCATGGTGTACATATACCACAATTTATTAATCCATTCGTGGATCGATGGGCACTTGGGCTTTTTCCATGACTTAGCTATTATGAATTGGGCTGCAATAAACATTCTGGTACAAATATCTTTGTTATAATGTGATTTTTGGTCTTCTGGGTATATGCCCAGTAGAGGAATTACAGGATTGAATGGCAGATCTATTTTTAGATCTCTGAGTGTTCTCCATATATCTTTCCAAAAGGAATGAATTAATTTGCATTCCCACCAGCAGTGTAGAAGTGTTCCCTTTTCTCCGCATCCACGCCAACATCTCTGGTCTTGAGATTTTGTGATATAGGCTAGTCTCATTGGAGTTAGATGATATCTCAAAGTAGTTTTGATTTGCATTTCTCTGATGATTAAAGATGATGAGCATTTTTTCATATGTCTGAAGGCCGTGCGCCTGTCTTCTTCAGAGAAGTTTCTCTTCAAATCCCTTGCCCAGCCTGCGATGGGATCCCTTGTTTTTTTCTTGCTGATGCGTTTGAGTTCTCTGTGGATTCTGGTTATTAAACCTTTGTCAGAGATATACCCTGCAAATATCTTCTCCCATTCTGAGGGCTGTCTGCTTGCTCTGCTTACTGTGTTCTTAGCTGTGCAGAAGCTTTTTAGTTTGATCAGGTCCCAGTAGTGTATTTTTGAAGCTGCTTCAATTGCCCGGGGGGTTCTCCTCATGAAATACTCACCCAGACCAATTTCTTCAAGGGTTTTCCCTGCATTCTCCTCTAGTATTTTTATAGTTTCATGTCTTAAGTTTAAATCTTTAATCCAATGAGAGTCTATCTTCGTTAATGGTGAAAGGTGTGGGTCCAATTTCAGTCTTCTGCAGGTTGCCAGCCAGTTCACCCAGCACCATTTGTTAAATAGGGAATCTTTTCCCCACTGAATGTTTTTAATTGGCTTGTCAAAAATCAAATAGCGGTAAGTAGCTGGATTCATCTCTTGGTTCTCTATTCTGTTCCAGATATCTACTTCTCTGTTTTTGTGCCAATACCATGCTGTTTTGATCACTATCGATTTGTAGTAAAGTCTGAGGTCTGGTAGTGTGATTCCTCCTGTTTTGTTTTTATTTCTGAGTAATGTCTTGGCTATTCGAGGTTTTTTCTGATTCCATATAAAACGAAGTAATGTTTTTTCAAGATCTTTAAAATATGACAGTGGAGCTTTAATAGGGAGTGCGTTGAAATTATATATTGCTTTGGGTAGTATGGACATTTTGATAATGTTGATTCTTCCTAGCCATGAGCATGGTATGTTTTTCCATTTGTTAACATTTTCAGCTATTTCTTTTCTTAGAGTTTCATAGTTCTCTTTATAGAGATCTTTCACGTCTTTTGTTAGGTAAATTCCCAAATATTTCATCTTCTTTGGCACTACTGTGAATGGGATAGAGTCCTTAACTGCTTTTTCAATTTGACTGTTGTTGGTGTATATAAAGGCTACCGATTTATGAATGTTGATTTTGTAACCTGAGACACTGCTGTATTCCTTGATCACTTCTAGGAGTTTTGTAGTAGAGTCCCTAGTGTTTTCCAGATACACAATCATATCATCTGCGAAGAGCGAGAGTTTGATCTCTTCTGACCCTATATGGATACCCTTGATCGCCTTTTCTTCCCTAATTGCGGTGGCTAAAACTTCCATTACAATGTTGAAAAGCAATGGAGACAATGGGCAGCCTTGTCTGGTTCCTGATCTGAGTGGAAATGATTCCAATTTAACTCCATTCAATATGATATTGGCTGTGGGTTTGCTGTAGATAGCCTCTATCAGTTTAAGAAAAGTCCCTTCTAGACCAATTTTCTTGAGTGTTCTGATCATGAAGGGATGCTGGATATTATCAAAAGCTTTTTCTGCATCAATTGAGAGAATCATATGGTCTTTGTTTTTTAATTTGTTTATGTGCTGAATTACATTTATAGATTTACGTATATTGAACCAGCCTTGAGACCCTGGGATAAAACCAACTTGGTCATGATGTATAATTTGTTTGATGTGTTGCTGGATTCTGTTTGTTAGGATCTTGTTGAATATTTTTGCATCTATATTCATTAGTGATATTGGTCTATAATTTTCTTTTCTTGTTGGGTCTTTTCCTGGTTTGGGGATCAGGGTGATGTTTGCTTCATAGAACGTGTTGGGTAGTCTTCCTTCTTTTTCTACATTTTGGAACAGGTTGAGTAATATAGGTACTAATTCCTCTTTAAAGGTTTGGTAGAATTCTGACGTGAAACCATCTGGTCCCGGGCTTTTCTTTTTAGGGAGGTTTTGTATAGTTGATGCTATTTCTGAACTTGATATGGGTCTGTTCAACATTTCCACTTGATTCTGGTTAAGTCTTGGAAGTTGGCGTGCTTCCAAGTATCGGTCTATTTCCTTCAGATTTTCATATTTCTGAGAATAAAGTTTCTTGTAATATTCATTAAGGATTTTTTGGATTTCTGATGAGTCTGTGGTTATTTCGTCTTTGTTGTTTCTGATTGATGATATTAGGGATTTTACTCTTTTTTTCCTGATTAGGTTGGCCAGAGGTTTATCTATTTTATTGACCTTTTCAAAAAACCAGCTTTTTGATTTATTGATCTGTTGTATTATTCTTTTGTTTTCAATTTCATTTAATTCTGCTCTAATTTTGGTTATTTCTTTTCTTCTACTGGGTTTGGGGTTGGAATGTTCTTCCTTTTCCAGTTGCGTGAGATGTCCCATTAAGTTGTTAACTTCCTCTCTTTCCGTTCTCTTGAGGAAGGCTTTCAGTGCTATAAATTTCCCTCTTAGAACTGCCTTTGCAGTGTCCCAGAGGTTCTGATAGTTTGTGTCTTCATTGTCATTTTGTTCCAAAAAATTGGTGATTTCTTTCTTAATCTCATCTCTGACCCAGCTATCATTCAGCATAAGGTTATTTAACTTCCATGTTTTTGTATGGGTATGCAGATTCCTGTTGTTACTCAATTCAAGTTTTATTCCATGATGGTCTGAGAAGATGCATGGAATAATTTCTATTCCTTTAAATTTACTGAGGTTAGACTTGTGACCTAAAATGTGATCAATTTTGGAGTAAGTTCCGTGGGCTGATGAGAAGTATGTGTATTCAGTTTTGTTGGGATGAAATGTTCTGTAGATGTCTGCTAAATCTAAATATTGGATGGTTAGGTTTAAATCTAAGATTTCTTTGCTCAGCTTCTTTCTGGAGGATCGATCCAACACTGCCAAGGGAGTGTTGAAATCTCCAATGATTATGGAGCTGGAGGAAATCAAGTTACTCATGTCTGTTAGAGTTTCTCTTATAAATTGAGGTGCATTCTGGTTGGGTGCATAGATATTAATAATTGAGATCTCGTCATATTGAGTATTACCCTTAACAAATATGAAGTGACCATTCTTGTCCTTCCTTATTTTTGATGGTTTAAAGCCTACTGTATCTGCAAATAAAATTGCAACACCTGCTTTTTTCTGATTACCATTTGCCTGAAATATGGATGACCATCCTTTCACCCTGAGTCTGTATTTGTCTTTTAAGTTGAGATGTGACTCTTGTATGCAACAAATATCTGGCTTGAGTTTTTGTATCCAGTCAGCTAACCTATGCCTCTTTAGAGGACAGTTTAAGCCATTCACATTGATGGAGAGTATTGATAAGTCTGGTGGAATTTTGGGTATCGAGTTTTTCAAAGGTCCAGTGGACATTTTTAATCCTTTCGCCAGTGTGGAAGTTGGAGTGTGATCCGAAGTTTCTGGGTGATTTTACTTTTGTGGTATAGGATTGGGTTGGTCATTGTGGAGGATAGGTCTGAGAACATCCTGAAGAGCTGGTTTACTTATGGCAAATTTTTTCAACATATGAATGTCATTGAAGTATTTAATTTCTCCATCATAGATGAAACTCAATTTATCTGGATACAAGATCCTGGGTTGAAAGTTTTTTTGCTTTAGGAGATTAAAAGTTGATGACCAGCCTCTTCTGGCTTGAAAAGTTTCAGCAGAGAGATCTGCAGTTATTCTAATATTCTTACCTTTGTACGTTATAGTTTCTTTCGCCGGGTTGCTTTGAGAATCTTCTCTTTCATGTTAACTTTAGTGAAGCTAATTATGATATGTCTGGGAGATGGCTTATTGGGGTTGAATCGTGCTGGGGTTCTGAAGCTGTCTGCTATCTGAATTTCAGATTCTCTGGGCATGTCTGGAAAATTTTCTTTCATAATTTCATGTAGAAGGGCCTCTGTGCCCTTGGCAGCCACTTCATCGTTCTCCGGAATTCCTATAACCCTTACATTGTTTTTTTTCGAATTATCTGAGAGTTCTCTGAGTGAGTGATCCGTTTTTGCTCTCCATTTCTCTTCCTCTTTGAGAGATTGGGAGCGTTCGAAGACTTTATCTTCAATGTCAGAAATCCTTTCTTCTGCTTGCTCCATTCTGTTACTGAGGGATTCTACTGTATTTTTCATATCTTTGAGGGCTGTAAGTTCTTGTTTCAGTGTGTCTAAGTCTTTGGTGGTTTTGTCTTTAAATTCGTTAAATTCTTGAGACAATTTTCGAATTTCTCCTCGAATTCCTAATTCCATTTTATTGATCTTGTCTGCAAACCAAATTCTGAATTCGACTTCTGACATCTCAGCCAGTTGTTTATGAATGGGATCTTCAATCACATCTGCCGTATCTTTTCTTGGGGGGGTTGATCTATTCTGGTTATTCATGTTACCAGAGTTTTTCCGCTGATTCCGCCCCATGGTTTACTCCCTTTGGTTTTTCCCCTGGGGTTTTATCGAGGGCCTGTACAGGGTTGTGGCCTGAGAAACTGGGGCCCTGTCTGGTGTGGTGGAGCAAAGTGGTTCTGTCTTGTTTTCAGCTGGTTTCTGTTCGATCCTATTGCAACTTCTACTCTGGCTTGAAGTCTCAGCTGTGTGGAAAAATCAGCAATTAAGTCACCCCGCCTGCCCACCTCTGGCCCCAGTTGGAAAAGGAGAATCAAACCTTCCTACAATCGCACACCCAGGGCACCGCCTGAAGAGTCCTCAGTCTATTAGCCCAGTTCAAAAGGTCCGAATCAACTGTCTCAATCGGCACTTGTCTCGGGTGGAAGGGTTCAAGAGGTCTCTGGGAACTGGATCACAGCGGCCTGGTTACTCCTCTGACACAGTTCACCCCAATGCAGCGTGGAGTCAGGAGGAGCCACCCAGCAAACAGAGCAGTCTAGGAAGGTTGACGTCTCCTTCCCCACTTTGCCCCTCCGTCGGACCCAGTCACTGGTATCTCTGCAGATGGCTAACCCAGTTGCCTGCAGTGAACAGACACTCCAGGGATTTGCACCTGCCTGAATCGCAAGGAAGTCTGCCAGGCCCCCGCAGACTGCCGCTATCTAGCAGGAGGAGATGGGGCCTGACATCTTTGAGTGTTTGATGCAGGAGATGGGAAGGAGGTGTTCACTCAGGCTTAGCCCCGTCCCTGATGGATGCTGCTAACAGAACAGAACAGAACAGACAACTTTGTGAGATTCTGTCTCTGTTCCTGTCGTCGCCTACAGAAGACGGGCTGTTTTGAGTTCAAACGTCTTTGCTGCTGGAGAATTGCGTCTGAACACCTCTCTGGGTCGGCCCCGCCCTGGAAGCTTCCTGGGTTTGTGAGCCGCGTCACCCGGTGGCCTCCTCTGGTTGCCCAGGGAGACAGGGGGTGTGGCCTCAGAATATCCAGAAGTGAGCGTTCTGCCGTTAAAGAAAAAACGGCTGTTGATCTACCTCCAGGGAACTGCTGCTCTGGTGTGGGCACTCAGGCGACCCTTTTCTCCTCTGTCCCGCGCCCCAGAGTCAGCACTGAGCAGCCGCAGTTTGTGCTGGGTTCACACCCCTTAAGAGATCCCCCAAGAATCAGAACTCTTGGGGGATGGGCCCCCAGACCCCGATTGGGAGTGGGGTGGGGGGAAGCTTGAGTTTCATTCAGTTTCACGCAATACTACGGTCCGCGGAGGGCTCCTGCACTGCACCGCAGGGAAGTGCCGCCAAGGCTTGATTTCCCCTCAGCAGAGTGCCCTCTCCTCGCTCACGTGTCCCAGAGTCAGCGCTGACCTGACGCAGCTCAGGCACTGTGCTCTCCCCTCGAGAAATCACCCAAGGAGCCGAACTCCTGGGGGACAGGCCCTCAGACCCCGAGTGAGAGTAGGGGTTCTCAGCTCTCAGCGGGGAGGCCAGAGTCTTATTCAGTCTTGGGCCCCGTATGCCCGGGGAGGGTTGGTGCACTGCACCGCAGGGAAGTGCCGTGAGGCGTGACTCCCCTCAGCCCGGTGCCCTCTCCTCACTTGCGCGCCTCAGAGTCAATGCTGACCAGTCGCAACTCGGGGACTGTCCACTCCCCTTGAGAAATCACCCAAGGATTCGAACTCCTGGGGGATAGTCCCTCAGACCCCGAGTGAGAGTAGGGGCTCTCAGCTCTCAGCGGGGAGGCTAGAGTCTTATTCAGTCTTGTGCCCGGGGAGGGTTGCTGCACTGCACCGCAGGGAAGTGCCGCGAGGCGTGACTGCCCCTCAGCCCGGTGCCCTCTCCTCACTCGCGCGCCTCAGAGTCAATGCTGACCAGTCGCAACTCGGGGACTGTCCACTCCCCTTGAGAAATCACCCAAGGATCCGAAGTCCTAGGGGACAGGCCTCCAGACCTCAGTGGGCGGGAGGGGAGCGCCGGGGATTCAGGGTTGCCGGCAAAGGATTCCCAAAGTTTTATTCAGCCCTATGTCCGGCAGGAGAACGCCACGGCACCCCAGTAGGGGAGGTAGGTCCAGTTTTTAGAAGGTCTCTCCCGTGGAGTGTAGTGGGAGGGCCTTTAATTTCTGCCCGCTTGTTCAATTTTGGGGCTCTTGAGCCGGTCTCATGGGGGAGGGGGACTCCCGTCCGCTTGGTGGTGGATTTTGTACCTTTTGTTTGCGTCCTTGTGATCACAGCTTGCCTCAGCGGTGTTGATGTGCGTTCTTCAGCCTTCTCTCTTGGTGAGGCTCAAGTCCACCAGGATACTTACTAAATTCCTGTCCCTTAACTCTCCTTCTGGACGGGAGCCTTTGTTGAAAGCTGGCTTCAGTCCGCCATCTTGTCTCCCCCCCTCTACTCTGCTTTATGCTGACCAGCCTTGCACTGGTAGAGAGGACAATAGTTATGAGCCTCTTGGCTTAGCTGTTCCTTTTTGACTATAATCCCAGAGTGTTTAGGAGAGAACATCTAGGTCCTCACCCCCACCACTTTTGCTCCATTAAAAAAAAGCCATCCAGATGTAGTCTCAGAAGCCTCTCCAAGATTCTGAATCCTGATAGTTCTACTAAATCCCAAGTGCTGCCACTGTAACTCCTTCCTCACACCTATTAGACCAGCCACAGTGAAGAACATTGGACTTTATGGAGAGCAGCTATGTGTCCCATGTATTCAGTTTTTATCTCTTCAAGTAACATTTGTTAGTTCTTTATCTTAGCCCAGGTGCTCCTAGATTGTTGAAGGGCAAGATACCATCTCTAGAAGCTTCAAGATAAAAGAAATACTTTAGCAAACTCAGAAAGCTTTAGCAGTTGGCTGAGGTCAAATTATTTAAATGAACATCAGCTTCTCCATCATGAGGAAGAACTGAAAATTAAATCAGCCTAATAATAACCATTTGTTTTTCCCTCTTCACATACTGGTTGGCAAAACTGTCGTCTGTTTCCAACCAGTACATTTTACTCATTCTGGTTACATTCTTGTCATCCCAGTTCAATATGGAGATTTTTTGTCCTGGAGCTAATTAGCTTCAGCTGATATTTTCTCAGCATCAAACTTTTTGGAGAAAAATACAAGTGAAATAGCCAGTTGGTGTGATGGAGTCTCTCTCTCTCTCTCTTTTTTTGTGCTATCTTTCCTCTTTTTCCACATTTTTTTTCTGACAAAGATGATAAAAAAAATCCAAATCTTATAAAATCTGTCAGCGTAAAAGCACAAGAGCTTCACAGGAAATATAAGAGAAAAAACATCATTTGCCAACCCTAGGAGCAGGTTCTGAAGGAAATATACAGCTTTATCTCTATTGCAGGAATATGTGGGAGAGATGAAAAAAAAATTCCACCTTGGCATAATGGGACCAATTTGCAAGTTACAGCTTGAGGTTTTTGCACCAGGGTCCTGAAAAGTTGTCAGTGTTAATGAAAAGACATCTTCCTCATAATGGTTTTGGTGCACTGTGTGCAAGCGTGTGCTATTCCTAGTGTTTGGTTAAAAAGAGACTGTAATATGGATTGCATTATACAGAAGAGCCAAAAATAACATCTGTCTCGCAAATAAGGGGAACGATCTCATTTCATAGCTCTTCTTATTTGACAGCATCTTTTTTTTCTTTACTGGAAAATTATAGTTTTGTATAGTTTACAGAAATAACATTTAAACATTGCATGTGATTTTAGACTCAAATGGGATCTACTTAATAAAACACACAAGCAATTAGAGAGCTTCGTTGTAATCACTTCTGAAACCCCAGAAGGTCCACATGGACTAGGCTCGCTCGCTGCCTTCCCAGCCTCTCTTGTTTTGGAAGCTTAGTTAAGGAAATCACCACTGCCCACGTTATGTACACAGATCATCTTTACCTGGCAGTGCAGATGTTTTTGAACTTTATGCTGCTACTGGTTGGGCAGAGTTCTCATTTCTTCAGTGAAAATTATATTCACCCGTGATTAGACATCGGTGGACACAGACGTTGAGTGCATTTGGCATCTCATCCCAGAGATCTTCCTAAGGAAAAAAGAATGATTAGGAAAGAAACCTCAGTTTTCTGTTTTAAATTTTACATATCAGAGAAGTTACCTGTTTCAGCTTCAAGTGAAGTTCACCTACTTATATCTTTTATCACTCTATGAACTTAAGAACTCTTCTATAAGTTCAAATGTGCTTATGTGAAGGTGACTATTTTGGCACCTTCTTTCCTGACAAATAGGTTGTTTTCATTTGGATTTATCTTGTTCTTGGATCTTATCCTATGTTTCAGCTGTTTTGATCCAATAAATGGGACTCTGTATTTCAGAAGGAGCCAGTGGTGTTCCCTGTTGTTATGACTGTACTTCAGGAACGGCCAACCTTCAATTATTATAATCATTATTGTTTGGTTAGAAGTCACAGTCTTTAAGTGCCCTTATCCATTGGTTGAATCATATCTTGGATGCCAAGAAAGAGTCTATTTGTATAAATAAATGATCTATATTTAAGTGACTCTAGTGGTCTGTAGTGGGCAATATTGAGGTGGTAGAGATGGTAGTGGTGTTTGTGGTATTAATGACGGTGGTGTTGAAGATGTTGATGGCAATGGTGGTGATGGAAGTATTGATGGGGGGGTGGTGATAGAAGTGGTAGTGATGGGGATGGTGGATAAGGTGGTGATAGGGTAGGCAGACTATTTTGCCAGGCTCAGTTTTTGTAGGAGGCACTGAAAGTCTACTATTAATGATGGTGGCGAAATTCTTTTTTTTTTTTATTAAACCATAGCTGTGTACATTAATGTGATCATGGGGCACCATACACTGGTTTTATTGAAATTTTAATTAAAATGTGGTCCATTGGCCACCACCCATGATTTGATTAGAAATGTAAAAGCTCAAGCTCCTTTTCAGATCAACTAAAACAGATGATTTTTATGTACATTAAAGTTCTAGAGAAATAGCCACAAATACCTGCCATCTTTGTGGCCTGTATTCCTGCCTGGTATTCTTCCCACGAGGGAATCTCAGCTCTTACCCGCATGTAGGGTAAGGGAGGTTAATGTTTAGCTGACCAGTAGATGGTTATGTGGTCTGAACCTCAGGGTCTTGAATCAGGTTTAAGTATGAATCCAAAAAAAGATGTTTTCTGTCCAGAAATTTAAAATTTCCCAACTAAATATATCTTCTCTGAAAATTGTCATAGGTCTGCTTAGCTTTATTTTTATAAAAAATCATAACCTTTTAAAAAATAGGAATAAGATGTTTAGGTGCCACATTGTGACACTGATTATGTTATCTAATTAATAAATTTAGCATGAAGGTAATCCTGGGACCGAAGCCCAGTCCATCTGGGCTCCTTAGGGAAGTCTGTAGAGGACTTGCCTAATGCTAACTGACCTGATAGATCTTGGCAGCTCAGAGCACAATCCCTACACACACATGCACACACCTGGGGGTTAGGTGGTGAGAGAGAGAGACAGATTCACCTAGACTAATTACATTAGCAGAAATTCCTACATGGCTGTCAGTGGTATGGGTATAAATTCTATGAGAGGAGACAAAGTAGATTTCCACATATATGTACTTATGGTTATGTGTTTCTAAATAACAAAATACTCCCAACAGTTAGTGGCTTAAAACAACAATGATCATTTATCTTCACTCATAAATCTATCATTTGAGCTGTGTGTGGTGGGGAAAGCTCGTGTCTGCTTTACACAGCTTCAACTGGGTTGGCCCGACGGAGAGAGGAGAATAAACTTCTTCCACGGCTCGTTCACATGGCTGGCAGGTTGGCGCTCAGCTGGGGCTGTCTACCAGGTCCTGGGTTTCTCTCCAAGTGGGACTTTTGGCTTTGGCTTCCTCATGGCATGGTATTTGTGTTCCAAGAACAAATGCTTCAAGAAACTTGGGCAGAAGTTGTAAAGCTTCTTATGCTGTAGCTTTTGAAGTCCCAGATGTCACTTTGCTGTGATTATCGTTATTATCATTATGATTTTTAGAGCCAGAGTCTCACTCTGTCACCTAGGCTGGAATGCAGTGGCATGATCACAACTTACTATAACCTCGAACTCCTCTGCCTCAGTTTCTCAAATTGCCAGGACTATAGGCATATGTCAACATGCTTGGCTAATTCAAAATATATATATAGTATGATGCCCCATAATCATATCATTGTATACAGTTATGATTTAATAAAAAAAATTAAAAAAAAAATATATATATGTTTTTGTGGAGATGGAGTCTTACTAAGATGCCCAGACTGGTCTTGAACTCCTGGCTTGAAGCAATCCTTCCACCTCAGCCTCCCAAAGTGCTGGGATTACAGGTATGAGCCACTACATGCAGCTCTGATTATCAGTAGTTTGGGTAGCTGTCCTTTTTATATGTACATCTCAATAGCTTTCTTACTTGTTTGGCACTAGCTAAACAATCTTCTTCAACACTGCTGCTATGTGAAAAATTTTAACCTGGGCTTCACCAACTTGCTTACTGTAAAATGAAAGGGGAAAAAGCACTGTGCAAGCAATGAATAAACAGGCTAAACTGTAGAGGACTGTTAAAATAGCACTGGACTGTAAGGAATAAGTTAGTCTGAGGTCAGGTAGTCTCTGGCCCTCAGGTTGAGCTCACAAAGATCAGGTCCAGCTGTACTTGATCTCCGAAGGAAACTGTGCATGGAAAGAATGAGTGATGTTCCAGGTTAGGTAGCTGTTCCCACAGGGGAAATATTTTGCAAATAGCACTTTCATCAGGGCCTTCCTCAGCATAAGAAGCTGTTCTGGCTTCCTGCTCTCATGGCTGGCTTTCAGAGTTCCCCACAAATGGTCTCACAATAATGATCCCAACCTATTTCCCACAATTTTCTGAACTTCTTGGTCTAAGGCAGCTCCGTTCTCTTAAAGAACTTGACTTATCAAACTCCATCGTGCTTCCTTATCTTTGCTTATGCTGTTCCCCCAGGCAGAAAAGGTCTCTCTGGCTTTTCCATGTAATCAAATCATATACCTTCGAGGTTCACCTTCAGTGTTCCTCCTTTAAGCCTCTTTTGGCCAGTCCGGCATGGATTTCTACTATATGCCAACACATGAGAATTCCAGCAACTTTTCATGCTCGGTCTAACCCAATATTCTTCCATGAATTAAGCTATTTCAGGGAGCAACTAGTAAATCTCACCACCGAGGGACAATTTGTTCTGTGAACTCTGAGAGTCTTATAAGCAATGTAAACAGTAGCCCAACTTTCCATTTCTCCCACATGGGGAGAGGTCCCCTTTTTCTCCACCTGCTCAGTATCAAGTTTTCCTTTTGGTCTTTGCTCTGTTAGTCCTAACCTAAACACTGTAACAAAAAACACCATTCAAATGCAGTTATTGGATGATATGAAAGCCTTGATAGGATCTCTGAGGTACGTGTGCTTTTTAACTAGTGACTACCCTTTTTTGAACTAAATTAAATCAGCACATATTTGTTCAGTACCTGTCATGGGCAAGGCTGTGTGTGAGGCTGTAGACTTGCCAAAGTGCATTAGACTTGACTTGCCCCCAAGGAACTTAAATTTTAGCTGAAGAGAGGAACCTGATACACATTCACAGCAGTAAAATACAAATTGAATACTATTGATTTTATTTTATTTTTTTGTTGGATTTTGGCCGGGGCTAGGTTTGAACCTGCCACCTCTGGCATATAGGACCGGCACCCTACTCCTTGAGCCACAGGGGCCGCCCTACTATTGATTTTAAACACCAGGTATATTAGGAAGAAATATGTTAGGAAGAAGTATAAGGATAAAGAGCAGGAGGCAGGTTATTCTTCTGCCACCAGGCTGGGCCATTCCCGGTAGTTAGTAAAGAGCCTTCATGGTTCCACTTGGATAGCAGGACGTGTGAGGACATGGGAGATGTTACAGTGCTCCATTTTAGCTAAATTGGCCAGGTTTTTCAGAGAATGGCGATCTGGATATGAGTCCCACCCAGAAACTGCCAGCAGGCGTACCTTCTCTTTGGCTCTAGAGTACAGCAGAGTATATTGCGGTAGGTCAGGAGCTGGGGAAAGCAAAATAGTAACATGGGGAATGGAAATAAGGGAAAACAGATTTACATAAAAGGGAAGAGAGTTAATAAGTGGGGGAGGCATGTGGCATACATTTAAATGAGACAGCTTTATATCTTTTAAAACAAATGCTACCAAACTCTTCATGTATACAGGGAGACCACACAGTGTTTGTTATATGTAAAATTTAACTAAAATATATTTCTGGAGTTCCCCATTTCCTCTTGTTCCCACACTCTCAAAGAAACAAAAAAGCAGGTGGGAGGGGTTGGTAGGCAAAATGACTACAGAAGAATGATACTATTAACTTATCATAGAATTGGAACTGTGACATTGAATGCTAGGCCAGGCTTGCTGTCAAGTCCCCAGAAAGCGATTGCATGGCCAATGTTTTAGCTGCAAGTTAACACTGAAACAGAGTCTGTTACTGATTTGTAAATTGGTATTCCTATTGGTACAGTTACTACTGCATTTGGAACTAGGTAGAGGCAATATTAAAAGGGCTTACACCATTCATTAATTGCTGATTCATTCATTCATTCATTTCTTCAGTTATAGTTCTTTGTGCTGGACTAGCCCTCTGTACACATTTCTGAGATAGTGAACATTATATTGTTAGCATCCCCAAATCTAGTTTCTTTTCTTCTTAAGGGCACATAGCTAGACTTACCTGATTTGTTATTCCTTACCTCTTTTGTTGTTAGTCATGTTACTGATTTCTGTCCAAAGGAATGCAAATGGATATAGTGTATCCCATACACAACCTGGACTATGAGAAAACTTTGCCCATAAAATCACATGTAGTCTTTTCTTCTTCTGGATGGTCAGAATGGAGATGATGTCCAGAGAAATTTTGTAATTTTTTTTTTAAATGTCTTCATTTAGTTTTTGTATTAAAGTTATCCTGGTCTCATAAAATGAGTTGGTAATTCACTTCTCTATTTTCTAAAAGAGTTTATGTAAGACAAGAATTATTTCCTCCATAAATATTTGGTAGAATTAACCAGTGAAACCATATGGGCCTAGAGTTTTTTGTGGAAAGGTTTTAAGTAGTAAATTCAATTTACATAATATCTATAGGGCTATTCAAACTTCATTTTGTGTCTGTGCAGGCAGTCCCCTAGTTACAAACATCTGACCTCATACAACTCGTACTCATGAACAGTGGCTATTACAATAGTGCCCAAGTTACAAATGTCTGACTGACTTATGACTCATACTTACAAACAGAACCTATTTCAGGTAATAGGTAAATGTACCTGTTCTAACTTACATACAAATTCAACTTAAGAATAAACCTAAAGAACCTATCTTGTTCATAACCTGGGGACTGCCTATATTCGTAAGATGTATTTTTTTGAGAATTTATTCCTGTCATCTAAGTGGTGGAATTCATTGGCATGAAGTTTTTCATAATGTTTACTTATTATTATCATTTTGATGTTCATAGAATCTGTGGTTATAACTCTTCTTTCATTCCTGATATTGGTTATTTGTGTTCTTTGTGACTTTGGAAACCAAATGTTGAAAATATTGAAGCCACAAGATCAGAAACACCTGCCTCATATTGTTACATGCACAAGAAATAAACATCTGTTATATTAAGTCACTGTGATTTGGGGGATTTTCATTGTTGTAGCAACCAGCATAACCTGACCTAATGCAGATTGTCATTACTGGTTGATATTGCTCATTATACTGTGGGCTTCTGGAGGACAGGGGCCATGACCATACTCCTCTTGGTATTTGTTTCAATGCTCAGCACACTACTTGTTGAATATTAGATTTTCAATAAATGTTTCTTGACTATAAATAAATCACTGAAATTCTTATGTATTTGGAGTCTAGAAGTCTTCTTTCCCTGAGATAAATGACTCAACTCCAACCAGATTGCTTTATTTTTTCCTTCCTCACTTTCTTTCCCCCATTTTTCTTCTCCCTTCTTCTCATTACTTTTTCTTTGTCTTGCCTTTATTAAGAAACATACCTGTAGATAACTCTAAGAGACCTTTTACTAAGATCAAATCTCCTGAATTGTGATCCTGCTGAAAGAAAATTGAGAATAATACAGACATGGGATGGACTTATGTTTGCTTTTGTTTTCTTTAAACAAACAAACCCAATCAAATGAAGCACAACAACTCTCAGAACTCTATGCAAATGATGAAGTAAAAATGGATCCCAGGGAGGAACATCGAGATTACTTGGAAAAACAGCTTTTAAAGGATTCTTCCAGTGATGTCAGTTGAGTCCCTTTGCATATAAACAATAGACTATTTGCAAATTATATTGAGTTAAAGTAGACATAAAGTTCGTATTTTGCTACATCTGAGCATATATTCCTATAAAGTAGTTTCATCGAAAATATTTTTTTGTGTACATTGTTAGAGCTTGTAATTGAGACCACTGACTGGCTAATGAACTCACAAGGGTAGATTGTGTGCTATGTGAGTGGCAAATTTTCCGCTAACATCACAAGGGTATCTGGCCCATTGAGCAGAGTTTGATAATATGCCTTGCTACAAGTATAATGGTAAACAAAATCTTTTTTTTAGTTAGATTTTTGACTGAGTTGGATTAGTCATCTTAAAAAAGACAACATTGGTGAGGGCTCACTGTGGTAAGTGGGATGTTAACAAATCTTGTTGCCACTTATCTGGGCTGGACTGGCCAGGTCTCCAGCCCCTTCCCCCCTTACCTAGCTGTGAATGCAGACCTCTTTGCTATAGAGTTCAGGAACAATTGCTCTTAGGTGCCTGCTTTAGCAGAATGGAGAGAGAGAGAGAGGGAGAGGAGAGAAAGATAGTCTTTGAGGGAGAAGCAGTCTTAGAAGAATAGATCTTAGCAGTCTTTAGCAGAGAGATGCTATGCTGGTGTTCTGCAAGCAAGAGAAGTGACAGAGTCAGAGTGAACGGGTCTGTGATAGAATGAGCTCACCCCCAGCAGCCTTCTCCTCTAGTCTCTTATGGAGCTGATCTCATGGCTTTTACACCACAGGTATAGCAATTGCTGCTGCTCTCATCTCGTGAGCTCTCTCATGCTTGTTAGGAGAGTTAAATCCTCCCCGTGCCCTTTTCACCAAGGTGTTCCATTCTCGAGCTATACAGGTGTTACTTATAATTCTCACGCCTCCTTGCCATATGCTATACGGGCTGCTACAACAAACATGGTACAAAGTATGCAGTTTGGACTCATCTCTTGCCACCATCACCTCTTCACCATGACCTTGAAAATAGGACCAACCTGTAGCCTCTAAAATACTGTGGAAGACACATGGAAAAGATTCAGGTTCTCCGAGGCCTTCTAAGACCAGTCAGCCTCCAGTTCACATGCCTCCAGTTCTCAGGCACACAGGAGCGAAGGTAGGGTCAATCCAGCATAACCCGGACCAGCAGAACTGCTCAACTGACCCACAGACCAGTGAGAAATATTTGAATATTGTTTTAAGCCATTTTGCTTTGGGAGGTCTTGTTCGATAGCAACAGATGGGCGATATAATTTCATTACAACAATATAATATTTACTACTCATGAATCTTCATGTGAGGCTTTTACTCATGATAGTTTAGCCTCTAGGCTCTGGACACTGGCTGCTTGGGGTTCAAATCCAAGTTTCTTTTTTGTTTGTTTTTGGTTTTTTACCTTATTTAACTGTTCCTGGTGCCAAGTAACTAGGAAGCACTATTTGCTAGGCATGTTAAACAAAAATGCTTTGTGCCAGCTATGTGGCAAATGGCTAACATGACCTCTATTTAGTAGATGTGGATACCAAGGCTCAGAGAAGTTGCACAATATTGAAGTTAGTAAGTGACAGAACCAAGATTATGAGTTCAGATCTGACTATACCACACCAAAGTGCAGGGAATGGGGGAACTTATATATTGGAAGGCCACATTAGTTTAGATGTAATCAAATAAGGCTCCATTCAAGAAACTTCAAAACTATTTGTTAATTTTAATGTTGAATGACTTTGTTGTGTCTGCTTTTTGTGGAAAGCATTTGAATATATGGGTGTAGTATGAAGGTCTGTAGTTTCAGTCCATCCTCTAGATGGGTATCAGTCACTTGTGACATTAAGAACATCTTCACAATAAGTGGTTGAAAGCAAGAAAGCATTTTTCAGGCATGTTGCTGATGATGTGGGCATTTTACTGCATTTTTCCATATTTCAATTGGCTCTTTTTTAAACTTAATTTTTATTAAATCATAACCGTATACAATGTGATGATTTGATATAGAATGTAAAATGCTTAAATCAAACTAATTGACATAACCATTCTTATCACCAAAGAATAACTTTAAAATGTCATCTATTGAGATCTCAATCAATTCCATCTGTAGTTCTTTAGGTGCCTTGGTGATTCAACTAGGTGAGGTTGAAATGCTGATTTGAGCGTGAGGTCATGATTCTCTGTGAACTTTTCCTTGTATTCTCCAATTCATAGGCCTCCAACAGCTGCACCTTGTTCAGATAATTTGCATAAATCATCCTGCTAACCATGACCTTTGTTAATCAAGGAAAGTGTTCATCTGAAATTTCCTTTTCAAGAAGTGTTTCAAGAAAAGATAGCGAAAAGATAGCTTTTGCCTAGTGGTGTCTCATGCCTGTAATCCCAGCACTGTGGGAGACTGAGGAGGGAGAATTGCTTGAGCTCAGGAGTTGGAGACTCACCTGAGTGAGAGTGAGACCCTGACTCATGAAAAAAATAGAAAAACCCAGCCGGGCACCGGGGAGAGTGCTGGTAATCCCAGCGGCTTCCGGAAGCTGAGGCAGCGGGGCCCACAGCCCGAGTTTGGGGTTGCAGGGAGCTACAATGCCACTGCACTCTGCTTAGGGGCATAGGGTGGGACTCTGTCTCCAAAAAACCCCAAAAGATAGCTTTTTGAAAAATGCTTATATCATATATAGACTCAGTTTCATCCTTCAAAGAGTTATTCAAGTCATTTTGATTCGACATGATATCACAAAGAAATGCTTCGTTCCTATAGAAATCTTCTTTCAATAATTCACATTGCTGATTCTGCGCTTCATAAAATTTAACTATCTGTTCTCACAGAGATGAAATTTTGGCTAACACCTATCCCTGAGATAGCCCACCCACTTTAGAATGATATGGCAAATCCACTCTGAACATCTCATCATTTAGCTGTTTATGTTACAAAACTGACAATGTTTTGTTGCATTTGCCTGAATACAGTTGACAATGCTATGATTTGTTGTACAGAGAATTTGCTGATGCAAAATACAATAAACAGAAACGAGAGCATCTGGATCTGTTAATACATTTTTAAAAATATGTGCAATAAACCTTTAATGTTTTCCTGTCATATCTTCACTACATTTACCAAATTCAGCTCACCTTCATGACATTTATTTTGAAAGTTGTTGAAGATATCTATTTCCCGTGTTCTGTTCACAAGTGCCCAAAGTGAGTAAATCTTTGTAGCAAAGAAAATTTTCTGTTATGACCAGAATGAAGTATACAGGCTGTACGTAGTCTATAGTATGAGTTGATTCACCCAGTGTGATTGAATAATATATACTGTCTTTTCCTTTTGAAGTATTGCATGAAGTTGCTTTGGTAAGTTGAAGGTAAATTCATGCTGCTGATCAGTTATGGTTCTTGCAAGACATGATTGCAAGAGGGACTTTACCTAACAAATGCAATCAGTGTAACCTGGCTTATTGTACCCTCAATGAATCCCCAACAATAAAAAAAAAAAGCAGTTGTTGGTACTTTGAAATATTATCAGGATCTAAGCATCCTATAGCTTCGACAATGCATTTTTTTTTTTGCAGTTTTTGGCTGGGGCTGGGTTTGAACCCACCACCTCCGGTATATGGAGCCAGTGCCCTACTCCTTTGAGCCACAGGTGCCACCCTCAACAATGCATTCTTTGACAGTTTCTGCATCACTGAATGGCTTCCCCCCTCCCTGCCCAGACATAAGCTACTTGATAAGTTGCTTCTATGGCATTATTTCCAGGTCTTATTGCTGCTTGAAAGGACTGTCTTTGCTTTTCATCTTTTAATTTCTGCAATCCAACATTCTGCACCTCTTCCTCTAATTTAAAATATTTGTGGTCCTTATGCATATTATAATGCTGATGAGCATTGAATTTCTTTAATGTTGCAGTATCATGCATGCAAATCATCTTATCTTTAGCAGAAACAAGATAATATTGCAATTTCCAACCCTCATTAAAAAATGTTTTCTAGCTGAGCCCAGTGGCTTATGCCTATAATCTTAGCACTCTGGGAGGCTAAGGTGGGGGGCTTACTGGAGGTCAGGAGTTGGAGACTAGCCTGAGCAAGAGCAAAAGCAAGACACCATCTTTACTAAAAATGGAGAAACTGGCTGGGTCTTGTTGTAGGCACCTGTAGTCCCAGCTGCTCAGGAGGCTTAGGCAAGATCCATCAGGATCAACTGACCCCAAGAGTTTGAGGTTGCTGTGAGCTAGGATGCCACAGCACTCTACCAAGGGTGATAGAGTGAGACTCTATCTAAAAAAAAAAAAAAAAATCTGTTCTAAATCTGTTTTCTTCCTTCTGCATTCCCTTGGTCTTCTTTGACATCATGGTAAGCAGACAGAATTAAAACACACTGTCAAGCTATGCAACTATTCATAAATTCCACTTCAAACAGAAATAGTGCACTGCTGTTAAAAGCTGATAACAGACTGGTATTCTTGATGCCCATAAACTCTCACCAACCAGCCTTGTGCAGTAGTGGTGCTGGTCAGGCAGAGGAAGTTAGAACTAAGTGTAACAGCTGTCAATTTAGCCCTTATGGCTTACTGGTGTTCTCATTGTGCTGGTCAATCTTGGGAGGATTATTTCATTGAAAATTATTTTATTCTTTGTTATTTTAAGTACATTCATTTTAAAAATAAAATTATAGATTGCATTAATGTACACAGCTATGATTTAATAAAAAATAAAAAAATTATAAAAGGCAATAAATAAATAAATAAATAAAAATAAAAACCAAGGGATTTGTTCAGTAAAATTTGGATTCAGTCAAAAGGGCCTCAAATGCCACATGTGGCCTTAAGGCTGTGGGATCCCCGCCCCATAGCACCTTAGCTATTTTGGCCTTCTTTTGGATATTTCATCCCATCTTCAGCTTTTGTCTCAAGTAGAATTTTTAAAAGATAAATTTGGAAATCTAAGTATCAATAATATTAGCAGAGCAGGAGAGGATGTAATGAAGAAAAATGTGGGCTGTGCCAAGCACCAGGTTTCCCCTTATTCTTTCCAAAGTTGCCTCAAAATTAAACTCCTGTTTATATACATCAATTATGGTCATGAAAAATGAAAATAAATGAAAACTAGGATGCCTAGATGTAATTTATTTAGTACATTCAATATGTCCATAAACCAGGCTTATTCCTGAATATGAGGATAGAGGGGAGAATAAACCCAGCTACACTTGTGGCATGTTTTAAAGAAATGCAGTTTTATTTAGGCAAATAATATTTCTATGGCAAAGGTTGTCATTTAGAAATCCTACTGAACAATTATATGATAATAATTCATATTTTATCATAACCGCTTCTCCACCTCCTGCTAAAGTATATGGAATTACAAATTTCATAAATTGTGTAAACATAGCCATATAGGTTCTTTTCATTGTTAATTTCCTCAGAAAGACAACAATGAAAGAATAATCTAAATTCTGGATCCCAGGATCCATATTACTGAGATTTTATAATTCCTTCATTCACCTTTTGATCATTTTCACTAACAAGCAATGAAATGAACATGGTAAGCTTTTCTCTTTCTTGTCCTCATGCTAACAAGTCATTTAAAACAAAAAACAAAACCCGAACTCAAACCAATGGGACTCAATTCTTTGGGAGCAGACTTTGGAAAAAGTCTGTGTAACCCACAGCCTGGATAATATGCCTCTGCACTCTGGATTCTGTTCTGAAAGCACTTTTCAAAATGTTCAGTTTCTGTTTCCTTTACTCTTATCCAGTAAAGGAGAACCACACTGCCATTTAACAGTTCATGCCTGGAAACAATCTTAGGTTTTTCGGTCTTTCATTGTGTACATCAGACCCCTATAGTGCTTCCACCAAATGTTTGGGAACTGTAATTTGCCACAAGAGTGCAAGACCAGTAACTTCATGTGCACGTGACAAATGTCTGAGCTAAGATTGATGGACAGTCTTCTATGTTGGGGGCGTCCTTGTTGAGAAATGGCTGTTGCATGGACCCAAATCGCCATTTCTAGGGATAGGTCAGTGCCAAGTCCGAACTCGTGGACAGATAATTATTATCATAGTAAAGTAACTTCAAAGAAAGAGAAGAATTCTATGGCCATGAGATCACGGTAGATTTGAATGCAACTTTTGCAGCATTTCATTAGTTTTCCCTGGAACAGTCCAGGAAGTGGCATGCATGAGGCTTTCTGGCTCACAGATTTGCTGTGCTTCTGGCTGAATAAAATATTGAAATCTTAAGAAATATGTTTATTATGGCCATATCTTAAGAAGCTTTTACTTGATCTTGGCAAGGCAAGCCGCTGTTTGAACAATTGAAAACATCTTTTTTAACTGTTTCCAGAAAGCATTTGCAAACACCCTGAAGTAAGGTTACATACTTACAGTTCAGCTCTAAGCCTCAATTAAGGCTGTTGTTGTATAGTGTTTGCTCCCTCTAACAGCCTGACACCATAATAATCTTACACAGTATTCCGAGATAATGAGAAGAATGCCTCACATCTGCTTATGCTCAGAGAACAAAGGGGAATGGGAAGGATGCATCCTGGAACACTTGCAAAGCACCGCCTTTGCTTGCTGGAGACATAGGGTGGATTTTCCCATGGGTTATTTCGCTGCCATCCGGGGACAATGGCACAATGTTCTGGAGAGGTTGGAAAAAGCTTAACATAGATGGGCTGGCCACTCGTGCTGGGGAGTCGGCAAGACTGACCTCATTAAGGGACCATTTCTGAGCTCCTTCAGAATAAAGAATGATTTTTAAAGTTAGTTTATTAAAACAAGAGGAACTGGTTTCAAGTGGATCATAGAAATACTCCAGATATAAGGAGTCTTTCTGACTTGGATCTTTAATCTGCTTTAATCTCTAATGCTGACCTCTGGAACCAAGTGATGGGGAATGATTTTGACTACACCCTTCTAAAATTTTTAGCAATAGATTCATTTGAGTAGAGGTGTGAGATGGATTGTCCTTATGCAATTCTCTGCTTTCTTGAGGTCCTACTCTTTAGAGACAGGATCATAATTCTAAGTCCTCATTAAGTAGGTTATCAAGAAATATCCCGAAAATAGAACACAGCAGATAGGAGAAGACACAGCAAAAATGGAACCCCTCGTGCATGTTTGTGGCCTACTAGGCAATGCTGTGCTCTTCTCTGCTTAACAACACCATAAGAAAAACCATGACTAGCTTATTCATTAATTGAAAAAGTGGAAGCAGAGTGATCGACTGTGGTAGGCACTCATTGATTGAGTACATTCTAGTCTTACTCTTTGTTTTTTTTCTTAATAGAAATCTGAGTTTCCTCCTGGGCAATTTTTTTTTAGGTCTTATCCTGATTGGGCTATCCCTAGAAGCAAACTTGACAAACAGATCTAAGTAAAAGTGGTTTGATCTACTGGCAGGGGGTTGGGAAGTGAGACGGAGAAGAGGGAGTCTGTAAAGGTATATGCTGTACTCTGAGTATTTGTGCCCCTCAATTCATATGTTGAAATGAAGGTGTTGGTATTAGAAGGTGAGGACTTTGGGAGGTGACTATGTCATGGGGGTGCAGCACTCATGAAGGGGTCAGGTGGTGCCCTTAGCACTCACAGAGGCAGCAGGTGGTGCCCTTAGCACTCACAGAGGGGGCAGGCGGTGCCCTTAGCACTCACAGAGGCGGCAGGCGGTGCCCTTAGCACTCACAGAGGCGGCAGGCGGTGCCCTTAGCACTCACAGAGGGGGCAGGCAGTGCCCTTATAAAGAGGTCCTGCAGAGGGCTCTTGCCCTTTGTACCGCGTGAGGAGGTAGCAAGAAGATGGCTGCCTATGAGGAAGCAGGCCCTCGCTGGACACTGAGTCTGTTAGTTCCTTCATCTCGGACTTCCCAGATTGCAGATCTGTGAGCAATAAATTTCTATTTTTTATAAGCCACCCAGGCTTATAAAATATGTTTATATAGCTGCCCAAACAGACTAGGTGTGCTAACCAACCACAGTGAGTTAATGGAGCTCTATCCCCAGGGAAACTCTGGGATAGGCTGTAGAATATACCTCAGTGTTATCCCAAAACCAAGGTTGCTGACATATGTTTGCCCATTCCCCACTAATCATTAGTTGGGGGCTATTTCTGAGGGTGCTGGTTCTGGAGCTTCTAGCTTGCCTTATGCATGAGCCAAGCATGTTCCTGGAGTCAGAAGGGAAAAAAATGCAAAACAAAGCAGGGCTTCAAGCACAGGGTAGCAGGTGTTTGCAGGAAGCACCACTGAGTCAGTAGATTGAGTATTGTGGGGGTGGGGGGCACCAAAAGTCACTGCTTCAGGGCTTGACTCCCTGCCCCCCACCCCATCTCAGGGGATAGACCAGGCGTCCTCAAACTTTTTAAACAGGGGGCCAATTCACTGTCCCTCAGACCATTGGAGGGCCGGAGTATAGTTTTAAAAAAAAAACTATGAACAAATTCCTGTGCACACTGCACATATCTTATTTTGAAGTAAAAAAACAGGAATAAATACAATCACAACGCCTCATGTGGCCCGTGGGCCGCAGTTTGAGGACCCCTGGATAGACTTTGACTGGCTTAAAGCAATCTGCACCGTCCCCCACTGGACACTGCCACTGATGTGCTATTTGCAAATATGGCTCAAATAAGTCTATGTCAGGAAGGAGATTCAATTCTGGACTGCAGATGGCTGTTGCAAAACTCAACCCTCTCTTCCTTATTAGATATGAAGAGGTCTGAAGCCTTGGCAATTGCCAGCAGCCATCTCAGGAGTACATGAGAAGACCCACCTGAGCCGATAGTCTCACGGCTACAGCTGGAGATAGAGAAATGGTCCTGATCACAGAATTTGAGTCCAGCATTAAGGCTTATTTAAAGCTGCATCAGTTTATGGCACCAAAAACTAAGTGGCTGAAAGCAATGAAGATTTATTGTCTCATAATTACGGAGGTGGGGACGTAGCCGCCTTTCCTCTGATGGCTCGAGGGAAGAATCCCTCCACATTTCTTCTGGCCTCTGATGCCTTCTGGAAATCCTTGGCATTCCTTGGCTTGAAGATGCTTCACTCTGATCACACGGCTGTCTCTGCCCTGTGCCTTCACATTGTCTTCCCTTCAGACACGTCTGTCTCTGTGTCCACAATTTCTCTCTTTATAAGGACACCGGTCAGATTGAATGAAGGCCTGCCCTACCGGCCTCGTTTTAACTTGATTATCTCTATAAAGACCTTACTTCCTAATAAGGTCCCATTCAGAGGTACTGGAAGTCAGGACTTCAACAAATCTATTTTGAAGACAAAACTTAACATATAACAGAAGCAAAATTTATTTAACTATGATAGAAAAGCAATATTTCTGTTTCTTTTTTTGTGTGTGTTTGTTTTAAGTGCATTGGGGTTGAGACTTTCCATTGCCCTCGGTGACATCTTACATACCGACTCCTTGACATGTAGTTATGAACAAAATAAAACAAAAACCCCAAATCAAGCAAGGGACCTTTTTCCTGAGAGTTAATGTGACTGGGCTAATCAGAATGTCTGTGCGCCACCAGGATGCATTGCCGAGGTACTCAATAAAAAAATTTCAAAAGGGCTTCCTTTCATTCCTTGATTTAATATTTCCTGAGATCCTTTCTTCTCCCTGTGCCAGGTACTATCCTAGGCATTAAGGAAAAAATAAAAAAAGATACACTTCCCTGTCCTTATGGAGCTTACATTCTAGTAAGGGAGACAGATAAACAGTTTCCAACAATATAATAATTAAACAAGAGAGATCAGTACAATATAGAGCCCATTGGAGAGGACTACAGGAGTAGGAAGTGTCAGGGAAACTTGGAATTTGAGCTCATATAGGTATGATAGGCCTCACTGGGAAGATGACATTTGCTTAAAAAAAAAGTCACACCCTAAGGAAATGGTGTAGTTATTCATGTAGACGAGTCCTAGTGGGAATGTGGCATTCACTCTGGGTATAACTGGAAGCATAAACGGGTTAAGGAAAAGCTTATCCATAGAGGAAAGGCTGTCACCTCCAGGAGATTACAGGTAGCAGTTTTTGTGTTTTGAAGGAAATTTGGTTTATTTCCACCTGACCTGTCTGAGACACCTGGACAACCCTACAGACCAGTGAGCAGGCAGAAAATCAGTCGTGGCAAAGGTGGAGTCCAACTCAGAGCCCATGACAGGCTAACTGTGGCTTTAAGAGCCTTCAGCTAAGACAACACTTCCCAGAGATTGTGGGTATTCCTTCTGACTTCAAAGTTTCAGTACTATGAAAAAGCACAAGAAGGATTGAGTCCATTATGATGTCCCCTGAGGTATATAATTTTTAAGAGAAAAATCTTGGCTTTCTAAAACACCCAGACATACAAAGTATGAAGTATTCAAAAGCCCATGACTGATCACATAAGCATGAAAATCACTACTGCTTCTGGTTGTAGCCTCACAAGTCCTTAGGGATGGAAGAGATACTATACAATGTTTTAGACCTGGTTGAATATACTATTTATGCAAAGGACTCTTCATGCTTCAAAATAACGTTGAGTAGGATAATTTGTCACTTTGCCAGTTGGTACCACTTAGCATAACATTTTTTTAACAACTCCAAATTAAGGCAGCAGCCATCAGTTAAGTAAACAAATCATTTACTCTAGTGCAGTTGGTAGACGTAGTTATACTTTACTACATTATTCATTGTTGCTGGGTAAAAGCTACATGAATAGTAAATGATTATGAGTTTCCTGTATACATGGTGCTAATAATGATAAATGATTGGATACTAGAATAGAAAACTGCAAAAATGTCCCTCTGTAGTTGGAATTAAGTTATTGACATTTGCAGTTGATTTAAGTTGTTAATGTTAAGGTTTAAGTTAATATTCTAAACAAGCAAATAAAAAATAAAAGCAAGAGAGCATCTCCAAGTTGAGAGGCATAAACAAGAGATAAGTTTGCTTCTTTCTGGACTTAATCGTCTAGAGGGAGGTGACAGCTGGTTCTGCTCTCTGAGGTTCCCAGGGAGCTAGATTTCTCTTGTCTTGTTCTGCCATTGTTTGGGCTGTTGTACTCTTCTCCTTAGTTGAAAGTGTCTTGCTGCTATTATGTTGGCTTTCCAGACTTCAGGAAGGGTGAAAGAGAAAGTAGAGAAGAAACTTTCTCCTTAATGACAACGTGGAAGTCCCCAACTCACATCAAACTGGCCAGAGCCTACCTAACTACAAAAGAAAAAAAAAAAAAGTCAGAAAACATCCCTAACTGTGTGGTCATGTCCTGTATTTAAATTCCTAGGTTTCAATTATAAAAATAATGAAAGTTAGAATGAATATCAAGGGACAGTTAGCTTAAGTTAAAGTGCTGTGGTTTCCCTCTGGAAAGGGAATGCTATTTGGGCTATAATGGCCAAATTTTGGAAGGTTTACTTAACAACCACCAGATAGTGAGGGTATGATGTTTTCCTCATGGCTTCATGGTTCAGTTGAAAAGATAGGCAATTAAATAGAAATTAGTGGTAAAGTGTGAAGATGTTGTATTGGGGAGACACAGAGTTCTGTAAGAAACACAGGGCAGGAGAACCTAACCTCCACTTGGGACAAAAGGATCAGTGATGGCTCCCTGGGGAGATTGATGGTAGTTGAGATTTCTGTGGAAGGTATTGTTTGGGTGGAAAGTGGAAATTGTTCCAAGGGTGGGCATCAGAGATATAATGTAACTTTTATTTAAGGAATCTTTCAAAGACAGAAGTCATTTAACAAGGCCACTGCAAGAAATCTTACCCCCAAGGCAGGAGCAAAGGGAAAGCTATGTAGAATTTATCCAGAAAGGAAGTAGGATTACTGAGCTGGAAGGAAATTTTCTTGGCACTAGTCTTGTAGCAAAGTATAGAGTCATGATGGGCCCCAGATTCCAGGTCATCTGCAGTGATTCTAAATGTGGACCTGGTTATTGTTTGGCTGTAAGCGCCAATAAATCGATCACGCTTGTCAACAAGAATTAGAATATTCCTATAATTCTCCATTAATCATGTCTTTTGGAAAGGTAGGAAGTGGTAGAAATCACATCTGTTTTGTTGTTTGGCACCATTGTATTAGGTCTCCTAGTGTTTATCTGGTGTCTCTTTACTAAAAAATGTTGTAAGTTTGAATCATGATGAAATATATTTTATTTGAAGAGTTGTTTTTAAGAATAAATAGCAAATTGTCCTGAAAAAAACAAAAGTCAAGAAAAAATATTGCAAGATAATGATTGGGTGGAAATGGAGGAACTTACTGGAATGTGTTTGGTAGTTTGGAGCAAAACATCTCATTTTTTCCTTCCTTCGAACAACCTATCTCCCTTTGTTGGTATTTATTTTTTATGAGGTTTTAGCTAAAGTGAAGATTCTGAGCTACTGCATGGTTTTCATTTGATCTTTCTTAAGATTGCTCATTTATAGGCACTCACTGAGTGCATAGGGCGAGTAGGAACTGCTAGGAATGCTGGGATTGCAGGTTGTGGGTGGTGCCCAGGGCTGGGGGTTAAGGCTCTGACAGTGAAGAAGGCAAACCCATGTCGGGCCAGAACAGAGCACGGCACTGGAAACTGAAGCATACCACACTTCAGTTATACTTCTGAAAGGCTGTATGTCTTTGGCTAGTTATTCAACCTCTCTTCTGCGGTATTCTCCTTTCACCTTTCCTGCCTCCTTCCCACCCTGTGGCTAAATTCTCCCATTTCCAGTTCTTTCACTGTAGCCAGGATAGGATTATTACTTGCAAAACCAAATCTAGAGCACACCATGGTTTCCTGTCTAAGACTGTTTGGAGAAAGATGATTCTGAAAGTTTTTTCTAGAAGGAAGATTAGCTTCTCCATGTTTTTACTCACAAGATACCAATTTAGGTATCTATCAGAATTCGCTGTCAAACTGAGGCCATTCTGTTCTCCACTATATGTCAGAGATGGGCTAGGTAGAAGAACAGAATGTAGTGAGGTGATTTCTCCCAGCATCTGACAGGATAGTGGCCTGGGGGAGTGGGCCTTATTATTATTACTACAAGCTGGGCACTGTGTCTCATGTATAATAGCCACATTTCATAGAAGGAACAACCCAACAGTCAGCCATTACTATTCCCATGATGTGGTGGCGGGTGGGGTGGGCAGAGAGGCTCCATAACAGCTGATCCAGAGCAGAGAGGATCCAAACCCACCTCTCTCCCTCTCCAACGTCCATGCCGCCCCCCTTAAAATGTTTTCTTGAGCTGGTGAAATCTAGTCACTTAACTAGTCTGGTTGGGTGAGTCCTGCTCCTTTCAGGAATTCAGGTGAATCCCAGCTGTCTGGAAGAGTATACTCCTCCAAGTCTGGAGCAAAAAGGGACAAAGTGAACCGAGAAAGGAAGTTGGCTAGAATATTACTGCTTAAGCTGAAGTCTCACTGGCAACAGCAGACCATTTTTGTTTAGCAGAGTAATTGGAATTCATCAAACCATCTTTCCTTTAGTTGGGCCTTAAAGACACTAATAAAACATTTCCTTTTCTAAAAATTTCTGGAGTTTTGAAAATTTGTTCCAAATTTATGTCCAGACCAGGTGTGCAGAGAATGAATGTGATTACCTTACATACAGTGGAAGTTATTCTTACCCTGTACATTGTGTTGGAATTGTCCCCTCCATAGTCTGGGCTTCTGGAGTGCAGGGGGTGCAACTCCATGTGGAATCCCCAGCACCTAATGCAGTGCCTGGCACATGGCTGAGTGAATGTCCACTGAAATTAACCAGTATCCCGGTGTTTCTTGCTCATAACTAAAGGAATCCAGTGATCACGTGATTTCCAACTTTCTCTGTTGAGGGGAGAAAGTGTGAGCTTAGTTTACTTTTAGTTGTACCTATAGGGCTGGCATTGTCTTTGTGCCATATCTCACCTTCTTTGCGGGGAAAGCCCATTAGCTGTGACAAACTGATTTGGAGGGGCTACAACTCCTGGTGGTCCGTCAAAGAACCCGACAAGTGGGTAGTAACATTTGTAACATGTCCGTTTCATCTGTGAATATAACTGTCAACTTTTCCATGCAAAAGAGGAAATTTGGAAAGAAATTAGGGGAAGCCTATAATAATCTTGAAATATACTAAGTCTGGAGAGCTGTTTGGAAAATGGTTAACTTTTCCCTAGCACAGAAAGAGCAGAAAGCGGCATGTGAACGAGGACAGCTGCTCTGTGGTCTGAGCAGGTCTGTTTGCATTTTTACTGTTAGGATAGCCATGGCCTTTTTGCTAATGTTGGTAATGCTCTGATGGTTAGTTTCAATGATTTTCTTTATTGTGACTTGCAGATCAATCTCCTACATGGTTGTTCCATTTAACCTGTATTCCCTGGATTATTTCTTAAAGCAATTTATTGAACATTATCCTAAATTGAACTGCATTTACTATCCCTTGACCTAATTACTTAAATGGTCCACATCCATTTGATTTTGATTGTCTGCTCTCCTGCTATTTACTTTCCCTCTGATTTTACTATTAGTTGCAAAATAGACTATTTAGTTCTGAAGTTCCTTCCTTCCCAAACCACTCTGTTTGAGCAGTAAAATTCATAAAGGCAGCTCTTCTAATTTGAAAAACCCCAGTACTTCCATCTGAGTATGGTTTCTGTCAGCAATTCAATTTTACAAAGATTTATGGAGTGCCTATCTTCTGACAGAATTCAGCTAAGAGCTCTCTGCTTGCCCCTTTCTCCTTTGGAGTGAGGTTTCTAGGCAAAGGTCTCTGATCTCTGAATAGGGTGTCTTAGCTCTGGATCCTGTCAGAAGGTTTTCCAATACCAGTTTCAACTCCTCTGGGTTCCTTTCAACACTCCTGTCACAGCAAATGTCCAGCAGGGTAGTTGGCTGAAATCATTTTTTTGTGTGTGTGTGTTTGTAACTTTCAATTCATGAACAAGCCCTGTTCCTCCAGATGTTCCACCATCCTTAGAATGGTTTCTACTCTTTGTCTACTAACAATTGTATACTATGCTTGGTCCTGGTTCATGTCTTGCACTGTTAAAAAAATTCAGTATCAGTACAGTTTGTCATTTTCCAACCTAAGGATTTTCTCTTTAAACTTCTGAACTTAAGAAAGATTCACCATCTTCCATCATTTCATGTAACCCTTGTAAACCAGCACTATGTTTTTATTGGCCTTCAAACTTAAGTAGAGCTAGTGGTGGGAATGGAAATGATTACTCTGGGAAAACTGATTATTTATACTACGTGAGTAAAGACATCTTTAAACAGGTTTCCCTTTTGGTCTTTTCCAATTCTGTCCCGGGTGTGAAAGTGACATTTTGTTAAGCTTTTCCATAATTTGCTAATTCTCACCTCCATCTTGTGAGGTCAATGCTGCTGTCACCAATTTGCTGCTTAAATCCATTATGACCAATTCCCCCTGCAACCCAGAGAGAGCCCAGTTGCAGGTGGAGTTCTCGCCTGAAGCCTCCGACCCTGCAGAATCCTAGTCAGTACAAACAGGATTTGACCTGTTCTCATGAGGCAGAGGAAAGATCTTGTCTAAAGCCACTTAGTAACTCAGTGGCTGAAAACCCAGAAATTCCAGATTTGTGGATATTTGCCCTGATCACTCAACCATAGCATAGTTTAGGCCGCAGGTTATATTTTGAGTGACAGCGATTTGATTCAACCATGACATTGAACAGGAGATTGAATTACCAGGGTGTCAAGTTTACTGACGAGAAAGACAAAACAAAGTAGAAGAAACAGTGGCAATGGAGAGAGGCAGAATTGGTGGCAAATGGAAGGAAATGGAATCAGTCTGTGATTGGAAAGAGCTAACACTCTGAGAATTATGCTTATGAGCCTATAAAGTGTTTTTTAAAGCCACGTGCAGTTTGAGTCCTTTGCAAAATGCTTTCTATGTCATTGCAGATATAAGGCCCTGCTTCTTAGCAACAACAACAAAATAATAATATTAGAAAAGAAACAAACCTACAAGCCTGTATGTTTGAAAATATGACCGTTGGTCTTAGAAATGCTTCTCCTTTTCTTCCTTTTTGGATTTGTTCTATGGCAGAATTTCTCCCTGCCCCCTTTCCTGGTGGTGTCTGGATTCTCTTACTGGTGTGAGGATATCACCATTTGGCAAATAACTAGAGGAAATAGGACAATTTTTTTTGTTTGTTTGCAGTTGTATTGTATTCCAAAAGGAAATGTGTTTCTACTACAAGTTTACTATAATCTTAAATGTCTGGGCTCTCATACAACTGTGCACTCATAAAAGGGAGAGCCCAGGCATAGTCTTTTGAACATTCGGTGCTAAATGTTCTTTTTATGGAATATGCTGATTTTTCTCCATTTGAGATTCAAAACTTTGTGTAAAAATATTATTTACTGCTGAGGAATGGCTTTGTTTTCTCCTCTAAAGAATTAAAGAGGAATATCTAATGTAAACACTGAGCCTGGTGTGAATAATTTGAGCCTCGGCTATAAGAAGCTTTTGAAATAGGTTCATTTAAAGATTTGAAGTTCTGTGTGCAAAAGAACTTCTCAACCCTCACGTTGGGTACAGTGTATTTGACAATAAGAGATCAATTTTCTCTATTCACTCTGTCAACTAACCACATTTCCCTTTCGATTTATTTGTTTCAATAGAATGAGACTGGCTACTTTTGGCGTTTGTTATAGTAGCTTGTATTTTTTCCAGATGACTTTAGTGTGTATGTCAGCACTATGTACGTAGAACTCTATTTTCTTCTTTAAAAAGCAGAATTCAGGCTAATTCTTTTATATAGAAGTAAATAAAACCATATGGAAAGATTTCATTTTTCAAGTGTACTTTTAGAGGATAGAAAATTTAATTCTGCTTTTGTGTAAGGCAGGTTGAGCTTGTTTCATGTCGTTCTCACAGTTGACTCTGAGTTTGTACTCAGAGCATTGCACGGACTCTTGGCTTCCCGTCATGCTCAGCGTATCTTCTGCCTTTGTGTTTAGATGGATGTGTAAAGGAGACTGGGGTAGATATTTTGGATGGCCCAACAAAGTTGGACATTCTTGGAAACTGATACAATCTAGGTTTCAGAAGAGACTGGAAAGATCCAAAGACCTTTATCCATTCCACGATGATGTATTGAGGGGCTGCAAGCCAGGCAATGGCATCTGTGGCCTCTGGTGGATTGACACTTACAGGCAAACTAAGGGGAAAAACACTTTCCCAAGATAGCTGGACTGCCTTCATTGGAGATCTTACCACTTTGTAGAATTTGAAGAAAATGCTCATGGAATCATGGAATAAAGATGTAAGCCAAGAAATGTCTTGGAAGACATCTGTCCTATATAGTGTATAACAATCTGCTGTTTGAAAAACAAAAATCATATGCAATGTAGCTGGTAAAGTATAGTTTGCTTGAGAAAGATAATGATTATGCATAGGCATACATCTGGGCCTCTTTAAAATACTAAGTACCACACTTGCTTATAAATGTGTAAATGCTGATTGTAATCAGCCATGTTTGGGTGACATCTCTTCTCACCGCCAGGATGAGCTGGAGCAGGTCGGAGATTTTGAGGACCCCTTGTGACCTTGTGATAGATGGAAGCTCTAGTGGGAAACACAGAAGGACTAGTTGAAAAGACAGTCATAAAGGGGAGCTTTCTTCTTTTTTGGCTGGGGCTGGGTTTGAATCCACCACCTCTGGCATATGGGGCTGGTGCCCTACTCCATTGAGCCACGGGCACTGGAGCTTTCTTTCTTTCTTTTCTTTTTTTTTTTTTTTTACTTTTTGAGACAGAGTCTCACTCTGTGCCGTGGGTAGAGTGCCATCATGTCATCATAGCTCAGAGCAACCTCAGACTTCTGAGCTCAAGCTTTCCTCTTGCCTTAGCCTCCCAAATAGCTAGGACTACCGTCATGTACCACCATGCTAGGCTAAGTTTTCTATTTTTAGTAGAGACACAGTCTTGTTCTTGCTTAGGCTGCTCTCGAACTCCTGAACTCAAGAAATCCAGATGCCTCGGCCTCCCAGAGTGCTAGGATTACAGGCACAAGCTACCCTGCCTGCCCTGTAAAGGGGAGATTTAGGGGACATTTTCTTTACCAGTGAGCTGTTCCTGGATATTTCAATAAAAAGAGACTGGTGGCTTGGACACTATGGAAAAATCTGGGTAAGCATATTCAAAATTGAGTGTTTCTTAACAAGGTGATTGGCAGCAAGTATAGATTAATATTAAAGATTTAATAAAAATTTGAATTGAAAGCAGCTGTAAAGTTATTAAAAGTTAACCCTGAAGGGACAGTATATTCTTATTTTTAGCTGTTTCATTTTTTTCTGGATTCCTTTTAGTTGGTGGTATCTAATATCTCCTAAATAAGACTTTGGAGCTGTCTGTGTTATCATGAATAATATTTAAATGTTTTGATACATCGTAGTATGTCTTCCATTGGTATTTTTAATATCTAATGTAGTATACATGGTATTTCAAACTGCAGGTAGCAAGTAATTAGTAGAAGTGTGACCAGTATCTTTTTTTAAAGCATTTTACTGGAATGTAATATACAAACAGAAAAGTGCACATACAGTTTGACATATTTTCACAAATTGAACACTCCTGCATTTCCGGCATGCAGGTCAAGAAGCACTTGTTCTCTTAAAGCCCCCCTTGTGAATCCTTTAAATCACCAGCCCTCCAGAAATAACTCACTGGCCTGACTTCTAATGGAATAGACTAGTTTTGGCTGCTTTTAAACTTTATATAAATAGAATCATACGGTATGAGTGCCTTTATGCCTCACATTATGGGTGGAATTTATTCATATTACAGCAAACAAGTCTAGTATTCCTTTGTGTGAACATGTCAACATTTATTCATTCTACTGTTGATGAGTCTTTGGGTATTTTCCATTTATTTGGCCTTATGAACATTGCTTCTGTTCACATTGCTTCTGTAAACATTCTAAAAAGTCCAGTGGTGGATCCACACACCCATTTCTCTGGAGTGTGTGCCTAAAGGTAAAATGCTGGGTCATAGGCTATGGGATGTTCAGCTTTAGTAGGTTCTGACAATGAGTTCTCCAAAATGATTATACCATTTCAGTATCAGATAAAGTGGATTAAATAGGAATAGAATAGAATGAAAAAGAAGAAAAGTGGAAACCTGTATCATAAGCTGTAGTGGTAACCATCATTTCTTCAAACCTTTGTTTCAATTGTAGATACTTATCTTTGTACTAGATTTCAGTATGAAATATACTACTTTTTCTGAGTTATTAAAATAATTTAAGACATACTTGTGTAATCTGGTGTCAGTGTGTAACAGAAGAGGCATAGTTCATAGAAGGGAAGGTGTTTTAGGATCTGGACCAACTTTGGTCAATATTAATATTTAAAAACATGCTTTGAGGGTGGTGCCTGTGGCTCAAAGGCAGGGCGCCAGCCCCATATGCCAGAGGTGGCGGGTTCAAACCCAACCCTGGCCAAAAACCACAAAAAAAAAAAAAAAAAGAAAAGAAAAGAAAAACATGCTTTGATAAGAGCTTCACAGAGAAGTGAAAGCAGAAAGTTGAATAATCATTTGAGATTTTGTGACAGCCAAAACAGCAATTGGGGTAACTTCATGTTGTTGTTTCTGGTTCTGGGTCCTGAGAATGCCTGTGGGGGTTCTTTATAAAGCCTTTCCTCATACACACCCACTTCCAGGTTGCCTAGTTCTTTCCTAGGGAAATCAAAAACTCCTCAAGTCCAAGACAAAGAGCTAATCCCATCATAATAAGGAAGATGGATATTTCACATACAAAACATATTTACCTGAGTTTCCTAATTGATTGCCAAAAATGGTTGGGACTCCATAAAGAATGTAACAGGGATCATAGAGAGAGCATGGTTGACTGCCTGAGATTTTATCCTGGTTCCATTACTTACTGTCTACATTTTCTTCCTCATTTCCAATTCCCTCCCTG
Source organism: Nycticebus coucang (assembly GCF_027406575.1). Lineage (NCBI taxonomy): Eukaryota > Metazoa > Chordata > Mammalia > Primates > Lorisidae > Nycticebus > Nycticebus coucang. Next base: position 164,901,016 of record NC_069780.1, on the reverse strand, counting down.
CTCCTTTCCTCTCCTCTCTTCCTCACTTTCTTCCTCCCTCCCTTCCTTCTCATCCTCTCCTCTCCTCTCCCCTCCCCTTTCCCTTCCCCTTCCCCTTCTTTCCTTCCTTCCTTCCTTCCTTCCTTCCTTCCTTCCTTCCTTCCTTCCTTCCTTCCTTCCTTCCTTCCTTCCTTCCTTCCTCCCTCCCTCCCTCCCTCCCTCTCCCCCTTCCTCCCTCCCTCTCCCCCTTCCTTCCTTTCTTCCCTTCATCCTCTCCTCCTCCTCTCTTTCCCTCCTTCCTTCCATTTTTTTCTTTCTTTTTGCCTAAGTTCTGATTATAAGGATGGCACCAACTGCATAGGGCAGTTCTATCATTTAAGCTTATAATTCTATTAAGAGTATAAATTGGATCATACTGTTCACTTCCTCAATATCCTTCAATGTTACCATAGATTTTATAGAAACTTATTCACGTGGCTTACAAGGCCCTTTGTCCTCTGGCTCCTGATCACAGTTTCCCCATAGTTTTAGCAATATTGAACTCTCATTGGTTCTTTGGGGTGTGCCAGGCTCTGTCTCTGGGGACTTAACATCATATGTTCCTTCTCCCTCTTTTGTGCCTGGCCGATTTCTGCTCATCTTTCAGGATGTTACATCCTCCAGGAGGCTTTCCCAAAGAAGAAATGATTTGCTCTGGCTCCTGTTGATTCCTGTTCTTTTCCAAATATGCTGTGTTATACTTATCTGCTCACTTAACCCTCCACTCCACTGGATATAAGCTTCACGGGAGCAAGGACATGTTTCCCTCCCTCCCATGTGAATTTTTACAACAGTGCTCATCAAGTCAGTCAGGAAACACAGGGTATTGTCTGAAGAGCAGAATTGTAGACAACTTTATTTTTGTCTTTCTACTTATTGTTGTTACTAATTTTCCTACAGTGAATATGTGTTATTTGTGTTTCAAAATTATGAAAGTTTAAAATGAGTTAAATATCAAAAGTAAAATAAATCAGATAACTGTAGGAAAAGGGTAAAAGATACTAACACATTAGTGAATCTGTTGCCTGTTGTTGGTGTATGAAGGGCGATAGAATCAGGGCCCCTGGATGATCTTATCTCCAAACCCATGTTTGTTAGTACGATTTAGGGCATAGAGATTGCAGGGTCCAACCTATTCAATGTAGGAGGAATCAGAGAGGAAATAAGTATAGCTAAAGAAGAGCAAGATCATTTAGAAGAGACAGACGGGACCAGCTGTGAAAGTGCTTTGGAAAACTGGAAGAAAACAAAAGGTTCCAAGTAGAAGAAATGTAAGAGCTGTAGAACCAAGAAATATGAGAAAAGGCAGGAGGACTCGAAAGCACAAAGTATATTAGACAGAGAATAGATGGATAAAGAAAGAAAAATAAAGGAAAAAGGGTAAAGCTTAGTAGAGAAAAATATACATTAGAAAGATATTTTAGGGTCAGATCAGGAAGGAAAAGAAAGTAAAAATGTTGATGTGTCCTCTTCAGCTCAGGGTCTTCTACTGGAAGCAGACCTGCCTGATTCAGCCCTCCAGGTGCAGCCATCAAAGACATAGGGTCCTGCAGGGATCTCTGCAAAGTCCCCATTTGGGTAAATCTTTTCGTTAGGAGGTTTTGTCTTCCCAACTTAAGTGCACTGGGGCTCTGGTGTGAGCCATTTATTTACGTTTTGAAACGTGAGCGTTCAATGTGAACTTTCCCTACCCTGCTGTATCTGTGTGCCTGGGACAAAAGACATGACTGAGCTGTCAGTGCACTGAAGTATGCATCCTGCCTGGAGGTCAGGTCACAAAGCAAAGCAGCTTACAAAGTATGGGGCTCCTCTTGGGATACAGCTGTGAGTCTATGCAGCATTTGTCAGCTGTGCTAGAGATGGAACTGAGGACAGAAAGGAACATCCAGAAGAATACTGTAGGAATGGAAGGGCACCATAAAGTGTTTTAAACAGGTGTAAAGTCAGATTTGAAGCATGGAAGTCAGAGGGTAAGTTTTCTTTACCCTGGAGCCTAAGTCATTCTCTGGCAGATTTTCAGAAAACTTGTTGTGGTCGGTACAACATGGCTGCAATGAGATTCATTGGCCTTAAGTTTTCCTGCTAGTTTACCAGGGTAAAGACTATACATGTGGGTTTGCAGGTTGGTTTTAACTCAAGTACTGACTCTGACTGATTGACAGAGGCTCTCCAGGGCACTGTATTGAGAACAATTCTGGGCCAGAGTCCAGTGGTGATTATGTTTCCTTGGGAGTAGGAGGGAGTAGTGGTTATACTGTATCACTTATTTTCTAATCCCACTGTGGAGTCTATTTTTAACCATGGGCAAATTGTCTTGGAAATGTATAATCTTGACCACTAATCTTGACCACTGTCTAGTGAATCCACCTAATAAAACTGATCTTCAAGTTGAGAGGGCTAAGGAAGGTGGTTAAATTGCCTCCACATTCCTAGGGAAGAAATTCACCTTCATGACATGTTGCAATTCAATATATGGAACAACACGTGTTGAGTGATGTAAAACTTCCTTTATGCTGTGGACTTAAATTTATTTATGAGGCTATGGAGGTTTTCATTAGGGTTGGTTGCTAAATTTGTAAACAATCATGGAAAGAAGGGTTAGACAGCTAGGTTGGTCCATGAGTTTCAGAAACTCATCTTTTCCTCTCTTTGGCATGGATTTTGGGCAACTTTCTACTTTTTGATGCTCTCCCATTGGAATTATGTACTCAAGTTCAGAGTTTGAGTGTAATATCTTATGACCTGTTGTGGAAAAACTGCTGTTTGCAGCTACATATGTTCATATGGAAAATATGGAAGGATGTTCATTTCTCTGCCTTTGGAAAACTGTTACAATATTATAGAAATGACTTGAGTTTGGGAGTGAGATAGTCGTAACTTCAAATCTGAACTTGGCCACATAGTCACCGGAAAATCTTCAGTTAAGTTATTTAACCTCATAAATTCTATTTTCTTACCCATAAAATGAGGATAATAATATGTACTCACATACCTGTTGTGAATGTTAGGTGTATGTGGATCTGTCAGAGTTCTTAGTTACAGACAACAGAATTGGCTTTAGCTAATTGAAGCAGAAAGATATCTTTTAAGGGATATTGGCTCACAGAATCATTGGGAATGCAAAAGAAATAGCCTTTGGGATGCCCAGAAATCACCCTGTGGATCTGGTCTGCTGAGGAAGTTGCTGTCATAGTCAATCCCAGAGCAGGTTGCCTCTGCCTTGGTCAGAAATTGAAAAATCAAACAGTGACATTGCTGTTACCCATCCTGGAAGAATCAAATGCCTTCACTTTTGTGCTTACCAAAAACTCTGGACTCATTGAGTGGTCTCTCCGCCTCATCGTGCCCTCTTTCTTCTCCCACTCCCAGTACTGATGAGCTCCTCCTCAAAGGGTGGTATGAAGATGACTTCCAGTAGCTTTGCCTTTGGCCCTAGGTTCTGTGATTACTACCTTACTTGCCTGTTGGTGTCCACTCATCCAAATTTTTGTAACCTTAATGACACAACTCACATTCTTCTTTTCCAGGCTTCTTAGAATTAAGTCATCTCTCTGTCCTTCAAATTTTAAAACAATTTCTGTCTGATTACCTTCATTTCTTCTGGTATTGTCTTTGCCTGTTATCTTAATATTTTGTTGGGTGATTTTTATAATGCATCTAATGCAAAGTCCACATTTGAAGCTAGTGTCCCCTCCCCTAAATTTTAAGTTTCTTGATAAAAAGAATATATACATAATATTTGGTAGTCTTTAGCCCATGGCATGTACTCAACAAATAATGGTTGGTACCAAGCCAACTGGAATATTAGCATACTTAGAACAGGCTCCCTTTGGAAGTATAGTGGATGCTGTGATGAGCTACCCAGACTTCCCTTTGGAATTGAAGGATTTATTCCTCCAGCTACTTTTCCTCAAGTTGGGACAACTCTGAAAGGGCCATCCCAGATCCAGAGGTTCTTGTGGGTCGGCTGAGGTATCACTGAGACTCATCAGCTCAACTTCTCCCTTTGTCAATCCTGCTTCTGCCTCTTCCTTACATGCTAATCTCAGGAACACCTCCCAACAAACTTCCTACATGCTAATTTCAGATGCCTTTTTTGGAATTCAACCTGCAACAGGAAGCTTATGATAAGATAAAAAGCAATGAACAATTTCAAGGTTCTAAGCTTGGTTACATGTATTTGAGAAAAAAAGAAGTGGTTCTAAACCTCGTATTGTAGTCAGATTATGTAATTATTCTCATTTGCAAGTGAAAATCCTAAACAAAATTAATGACTCAGGTATGTCTTAGCATTCATATAAGATTTATCACCTTATTCACAGATTGATGCATAAATTCACAAGTAGGGCAGTGTTAACATGTACTTGTTATTTATTAAGTGCAGAAATCTAATCTGAAAAATTGCCAATCTGTTCTGCATGATGGAAATTGAATAAATCATAATGTGAATATAAGACTATTACTTATCTGAGTTTTCCAAATTAGTAAGAAAACAACTAAGGTAAGATAAAAATAAAAATCTAGTAAGTTTGTAAAATAGTTGACCTTTCAAAGAGTTATCATAAATTTAACATAGTTTTAATTTAGTCCATGATTCACAGTGAGAATTATGCATTTGGGAAGATATTAGCTGTTATTTTATAATGGTTCTATTTAGAAGTAGTACTGTATTTTGTATGGGATTTGTAGTTACGCTATGTGTATAATGTGGCTCTTTCCTTCTCCCCTTCCCCCCAAGTCAGAGTCATATAGTTAGAAGCAATTTTAGATTTTATCCAGTGAGTCTGTCTCTTAGTTTACATATAAGGATGAAGGAGATGAAAAAACATGTCCAGAGTACAGATCAATCTCATAGCCAAGTCAGGCATCTTCAAATTCCATCTTTGTGTGTGGCAGTCCCTTCCCCATGTCTGTCTTGAGGGGATTAACTGTGTAAATCATCTCTCACTTGGGACTGAAGGATGATTTTCCTTACTTTTTTTTTACATCATGTCAAGGAATTTGGAGCATTCATAGATCAAAGCATCTGAATTTCATATAACAGCAAAACCCTAAACAAGTTCACTTCAGTGAAGAGGTTGATTTGGTGGCCTCCCTAATGTCCAGAATGTGAGTTGACAGAAATATTTGCTTCTCAAATTACCATTGTCCCTGCTAGGATGACACATGGTTGATATGAACAAATACATAGAAGATGGGGGTGGGGCTGTATCCTCATCTACCTTTAATATTATTAAATCCATTGCAAAACCTTGGGAATCAGAGGAGGTCCATTTTTAAAGTGTCTCACATTCCACCCCTCAATAAATCAGCTTTGCACACTAACTTTTCTTGCTCAGAGAAATCTATGAACTTGTGGCTTGTTCCTCTCATTTGAGGTTGGGAAAATGTTAATTGGCCTTGGATTTGTGGGCCTTGATTCACTTATAAACTTGCAATCATTCTTCAGTCTTCTAGTAGGAGAGAAGAGTGTCTATCAAGTTAGCTTGAAAGCAAAATCAGTGTTAAGTAGCATATGTGGTGAGTTAGCTTTTGTTGGGCTACTTTGCTTCTCTAAGATAACCAAAAGATCATATACAGCAGAGCATTGTCTTCTTCATTGTCTTCATGACTTAAACCTACCAGGACAGACGTAACCTGTTCTGTTCACACACCTTTATAAGAATAAACCCTAAATTCAACTTCAATGAAGTTTAAGGCATTGGTACCTAAATCCCTTTGTTGGGGTCATAACACATTCTGGAAAGGTGGCTTTTAGTTTTTCTATGACTTCCTAACCCCTGAACAGATCTTGCTTATAATTGTTGTGCATCGGATCATAGCAGTTTGGTTTCCGAAGGATCCTGATCCTCTAATGATAACTACCTTAATAAGCACAATTATTTCTTTTAGGTGAAATAAAACGTCAGCTTGAAATTGTGCAGTTGGAACCTGTCTTGGGAAGAACTCATTCCCTGGTTCTCACGCAATGATGTTTATAGTTATTCCCATTTCCAGACAGACATTGATCACTGGAAGATAGATTATCCCTTACATACCAGCAGAACACACACGGGTCTATATATTCTTTCTGCCAAATGAAGTCTTCAAAGTTCTTAATTTTACCACTAATCCTCCATTATATTCAAGGATTATCATTATACATAATTGGGGTTTGTACCCGAACTTGTGAATCTCAGTGTTATAAAAATCCCTTTTTTGTTGAGACCAGTTCTATATTATTATGACTAATACTACTCCAGTGGCCATTTATGGAATATCAAGTAAGTGCTAGAAATTGTAATAGAGCTTTGCATGTATTATTTTTGATTCCTCCTCTTCTGTAACATTGCAAGTTAGATGTTATATGTATTATTTCCATTTGTATGAATGACCAAATGGTGGCTGGGAGAAGTGAAAAAACTTAGCTAATGTCTGTTGCGTGACCGGAGATGAGAACGAACAGCAGCTTTGCTGTGTAAACTCACTCCTGTAATTATTATTATTATTATTTTTTAATTTTCTAAGTTCTCATTTAATATTCATTATATCATCATCATATCTTATTAAATCATCAGGTAATTCAATACCACACAAACCAAATGATTGTCAGTGAGTCAAGACTTTGGTGAGTCAAATGAGATGATGTATATAAAAATGTTTTACGAACAGTACATTCTACACCAGTGGAAGGGAAAGGAAATTGACATTTATTAAGCTCCTTCTTTGATGGCAATGATATACTCTGTGTTAACAAACATTGTCTCGTTTAATCCTCTTATTGCCCTGTGAGGTAGGCATGGCACTATTACCCCTGTTTTTACTAATGGCTAAGCTTTGACTCACAAAGGTTAATTAACTTGCTCACAGCACACAGCAAATGACAAAGCCAGTTTTCAAACCCAGGACTGGCTGTTTCAGCCTCCCACCTGCCATTTGGCCTATTATTACTGTATAAGTGTCATTATTATTATCATAACTGGAGAGGAAGCATAACTTTCCCCCAAAGCACACAATTCGTTAACAAGTATCAGATCAGTGTTAAGGCAGGAGTTTGAAAAATTGTTTTTGGTTTTTCCCAACATTTAAAAATAAACAAAGAGGTTCTGTATGTGTATAAGGATCACTTCCCAGAATATTTTAAAACAGAGAAATAATAAATAATACTGTAGTCAGAAGTGTTAAAAATGCAATAAACTTGCAGCAATTAAAACACTGTGCTGCTAGAGAAATAACAGATCAAACCAAATAAATATAAAGTATATATGTAAAAAGAAATAAATACTAGTATACATTTGCCAATGGAAAAGGCAGACTAGTAGAACAACTGATATCCATGTAGAAAAGGAAAGAAACGAGGTTGCTACTTCACATCCTAAAACAACATCAAATATATTCAAATGAATTCAAATGTACTAGAAAATACATAGAAATATTTTAGCATTTTAAAAGAAGTTTTAAAACTGCCAATTAAAAAGAAGCCATAAAGCAAGAGATGGATAAACTCACTAACATTTTTTAATTTTTCTGTATTAAAATAAAAATCCCCCATAAATTTAAATAACAAATACATTCACTCCTGTAATTATTAAGTCAAGAAACAGACTACACGGGATGGGATGGCATGTAGCGAAGTTCTTTATTTAGGGGTTTGATTTTATACCTTTCTAGTCACGTACACACTTAATCTATTATCTGTTAGTTTCACCATTACCTCAATTTACCTATCTGAAATCAACTTGAAAGGAAATATCCTGTTACCATATCAACACAATCACTTTTGCAGTAAACATCTTCTTCTAGACACTGACTAATCTTTGGGCAGGTATCTAAACAAAATCATAAAGAAGAAAGTAGCCACAGGGGAACAGAGTTAATGGAAGAATATCTTCAAGCCTTTCACTCAGTTTACTCATTATGAAGTAACGACTGTGTCTTTCCTCAGGGCAGAGCACCTATAGACCTCTGACAATATGTTGTTAACATACATCAACCCTCTGGCCCGTATCTCTGAGGAAGGGTGGCATGCCCTTTGATCTCAGGCTTCATGGGGTGCACAGCTTCAGAGAATGAGCTTGTGGAATTTTTAACTCCAGGCAAGCCAACTCTGCGTGTGTCCCAGGAGGGCCTAGGTCCCTTAAGATTCTGGAAGAATAGCAAGTCATTTTAAACTCACACTGAGTTCACTTTGTGTGCTTGATGTAGGATATGTTTATTTCTAAATATTATCCTACAGGTGTCCTACAGCTGGTTTGTAACAGCCTTGGAACTCAGAGCCATTTCTGTCTGGGTTCAAAGCTCTTTATTTTCATTTTTTTCACTAGGAATATAATATCTATGTGATGCAAATAATTTAGAGGGATTAACTTACTCATTTTCCATATAATAGTTTGATACAAAAACATTCTGCTTTTTCCCCCTTTTTAGACATGCTGAGTTACCCCTTTTGTAGAATGTAACATGGTAGTTGAATTCAAATGGGGGCTGTGAGGGAAGGCTTCCCAGCAGTGGAGGGATTTCAGCTAAGCCCTAAAGGGTAAATATTAGAGAGGTTTTAAGATGAGAAGGAAAGTGGAGGGTGTTACGATCGAAGGGACAGCATGAGCAAATATCATGAGAAATAAAGAATGCAGTTTGGTCAGGGGTGAATGGGTGTTCCACTGGCTGCCTGGGGTACCTTGGTGGGACGTGGTTTGGAGAAGTAGGGCTTTGGTGCTATGCTGATGTCTCCACTGGGGCAGCACTGTTCATAGAGGCCAGGATGGCAGTGTGGGGTCATGCTTTTCCCATAGTGTGCTTTGCTAAACTGTCCTTCTAAATTAAATGGCCATAATAGGAGATTCCAATGGAAGTTTCTTTTTTCTATTTTTTTTTTTTGCAGTTTTTTTTTTGGCCAGGGCTGGGTTTGAACCTGCCACCTCTGGCATATGGGGCCAGCACCCTACTCCTTTGAGTCACAGGCACCGCCCTCCAATGGAAGTCTCTACTGAGGCCCAACAACAACAGAAATAACATTCTAAACTGAAGCCTTCAGACAAGTATTTACAAAACTTTAAGTTAAGTTTTTAAGATGAAAACTTTAAGTCTTGGATCTTTCATCTATGTTGAGGTACTACAAAGAGCCAAGGAGAGGAGAGGTTGTGAAGAGGATTTGTGTAAAGCATTTGTGGGGAGAGTGGGTTCCAACCCAAAGAAGACCTCTAGAGAAGTTGTTTCCTATTCTCTTCAAATGAAGAGAAAGGGGCTTCTAGGGTGCTTGTTGGAAAGTTGTGTGTCCCTTTGAGCTTAGGGCATACAATGGACTTGCATCTGATTGATCTGGAAAGTCCGAATGTCGAGTGATGGACTGACCCTGAGCTGGCATGAAGGGGAGCTTCCCAGCACTTTCAGGCTGTAGGGCAGACTGGCATTACAACAGGGAAAGCTGGCACAGGTCTCCTTAAGTCCTATGTGAAAGGGCCTCCTGGAGACACAACCACTCAGACCTCTGCATAGGGAAGCTGAAGATAGAGCAGGACTTCTCAGGGCTGAGGAAGAAACAGGTCACCAGTTGGAATAGAAACACATCCTCTGTGGCAGATGTGAGTTACATAGTGTTCCCATAGAACCCAGAAAGTGATTCATCTTTAGATGTCTTCTAGGTCCAGAGAGTGGCGATGCTAAGGCGTCACAATAATATCAGTCAAGTAGAAATAAATGTACCTGCCCTGTTTCCTTCACTTCTTGCAGGAGTTTTAGCTGAGAGGGTTCAGGAAGCACATTTAGCAAGCTGAGGAGGGAGCAATAAAAGTACTGGGGTTGGGTTAGGGGTGAGGGCAGGGGAAGAAGTATTAATTTTGTAGCTGAAGTTTATATGGTATAGGACATTTTAAATAATGGACTGAATAGACTCTTATTTCCTAAACGTTATCAGGAAAGTTGTGAGACTGCCCAAGTTTTCATTTAGGAGTACACAGCAATTAAACCTCACTGAGTAAGTTGTTTTATTTAAGCATAAATCCCATGAGTTATGCTTGTTTAATGTAATAGTTTCATTACTAATTATTTTAAAATTGTTTCCATGGGAAAATCTTGTCCAGTCCCCTGAAGATGAATTGTAGTACATGGACACTCCCCTATTTGCCCTTGTTCGGTAGCACGCCTGCTAAGGAAGTAACAATTCTGACTTAAAAACCAAATAAGTGACTTCCAGGCTCCTAGGATAACACCTAACATAGAGTAAAATGAGATACAGTTGTAGTGATCTGCTTAAACTGACACCAGCATCAGATACGTGGAATCACGTCCCCAGAGCCCAGTCCCTCATTGCACTGATCCCACAGGGATTTCATTCAAAGGAAAGAAGACATGGGTTTTGTTTGTTTGTTTGGTTTTTTTTTGCACAGTGGGATTTTAACTAGGCCTCTAAATCCTGAGTAAATAGTAACCCAGATGCCTATGTTAGGGAGTAACTGCACTGACTGAACTCTTCAAAGAACTATGTCCTAAGCATTTCTTAAAGAACCTGCATGTTCTATTCGATTAGGCTTAAGTTTTGTGGAGTAAGCTTTCTTTTAAACTGAAGTTGATAAACTTCAGTCCATGGGCCAAATCCAGCTGTCTGCCTAGTTTTTTTGTGGCCTAGCGAGCCAGGAATGGTTTATTATACTTTTAAATGTTCAGGGGGCGGGGGGAACATCAAAAAAGAATAATATTTTGTGACATGTGAAAATTATATGAAATTCACATTTTAGAGTCCATGAATAAAGTTTTATTGGAACACAGCCACACTCATTTGTTTACATCTTGTCTACTGCTACAATGGAAGTTGAGTTCTGGTGACAGAAACCGAATGGCCTGAAAGAATAAACTATTTACTATCTGGCTGTTTATGGAAAAAAGTTTGCCAATTCCTGGTCTCAACTATTACACTGCTTCCTAGTTGTAATTTTGTCTTGATCCATGAAGGTTCTCTTTTTTGTATATTAACCATTTTACTGTTGACTCATATACTGTAGTAGTGATGGGATTGCTAATTTAGTTTAATCTTCCCCTGCTACTAGATTTCAGTGTAATGCAAAGCACTGGACACAGTTAGGACACCTGGGGTTTAGACTGGCTTCTGTCATTAGCTGAGAAATCCTATGCAATCCATTTCACCTTTCTGGGCATTGAGGAATGAACTATTTCAGAGGTTTTCAACTGTGCTTTGAGGAACTCTATGTCTTTGGGTTCCAGAATCAAGTAGACAGGAGCTTCCCACTACCCTACAACTTGAGCTTCAAGCAGAGTACCCCCAAAGAGTGTAGGTTTTATATATTGGGTGTTTGCATAAAGTTTTGATGGAAAGAAGGGATTGGCTGCCATGCAGTTTTTGAGAGGCCACAGAACCAGATCATCCCAAAGGTCTCTCACAGTCCCCTGAGACTGAGAGGAAGGAAGAGCTTTTGGGATATGATACTTCTCAGAGGTTCGGGCACGGCCAGAGATGCTGACCTTCACATTCTAAATTCAGCTTGTTGGCATATTATGTAAGAGTCCACCTGTTTTGCTTTTCCAATCTGGATAGCAGAAGTAGCACATAACAGTGTTCTCTGAAACATATGGTAATTATGGTAGTATATGCTATTTGATGAAGAAATGGATGGCTAGCTAGCTTACTCCAATTTTCAGCTTACAGAAAACTCACAGATGTAGATTCTACTAAGAAAGCTGAACAATGAGGAGCATTTTATTTCTTTCATATCGAGCCTGGAGGTTGATAGAGTTTCAATAAGTAATTCTCTAAGAACAATTTGAACTCAGTGTTGATTTTATATGCTCAAGTGTAGACCATGGTTTTGCAGGTGAAGTTCATTAGAAAGCCTAAAATGGGTGAATACAGCAAGCCACCATTTTCCTCACTCCCTAATGTAGGCATAGCTGGATATTTTTAGATGCATTATCTTTGAGTTGATAAACATTTTCAGTTATTATCTTAAGAAGGCAAGCTTAACGGAATTTGCAGTCCACATTCCCTGTGTTCTACAGCCATTTGCAAATGACCATTCATCTACCCACTTGAAGTGATTAATGATAGAGTGTAAGCAAATTGCTTAAGTACAGATTTGATTTATTTTTGCTAAACATTGTTTAATGGTGGGTACATTGGGGGATGGTGCTGATAATTTTTCTACAGTCAAATTCTGGATGAATGAGTGAGTGAAAAGAAGTAGAAGGTATGTTTACAGGAACTATAGCAGAGTCTATTAACTTTTCTTTAGATAGCCACACTCAAGTTTATTGACCACCATAAGCCAAGCACTGTGGTAGATATGGTAATGAATTAGACAGAGACCTGTTTTGAAGGGAACTAGAAAGGAATTCAGAGGCAAAGAGTGGATTCCTTCTGCTTAACTCAGACAACCCTACCCTTCTCTGGCCCACTGACTATTAGTGATTTGGAGCCTAGCTGGTGGAGCTGGGGTGGGAGGACTTAGCTTGATGGAAACATTGCATGAAATGGATAATTCTCTCACATCTTTCCAATCCTCTTCCCCAGCTTTCAGTTTTGACAGCCTTGATTTATGTTTCAAATCATCTTCAGATAGGAGATTTAAAGAGACTACACGGGCCTGCAATCTCGTTCATTCAGCATGAGGTTTGGAGCAGAGTCTGCAATGGAACATTTGGGAATAGAATCCTGGAAGCTCTGAATCCACATCTTCCAACTGTGATGTTTTACCGTGAAGATTTCCAGGGAAAGCCTGGAATCTCACCCTTGGTTTGCAGTGGAGACTGAATTGTTGGCTCTGCCCTCAGGCACTCTGTCCCTTCTGGCCAATCACTTGATTTCCTTCTCCGGTTCCTGGAGGGAGCCTGGGGGATAGCCCTTCCTCTCTCTACTCTTCCTCACAGCACTGTTGTGGTAATTCCTGGGAAGCTAGATCTTAACCTCTTGGCTTTCAGTGGAAGCCTCCATGAATGAGGTGATCAAGGCTGAGAAGGAATGGTGGAATGAAGTATCCCAAGATTTACAGTCACACGGAGGTGGCTGCAGGAATAGAGGGTGTATAGCAAAGCCTGGTTCAATCTCCTAGACTGGGAACTTTGAGAGGAACTTGGACTTTGGAGGGTTTGCATTTGTTAGTTCTTAGCCAAGCACAAATTCTCATTCCTAAGGAATAAATCTATAAAAAGGCCATTTGGACTTCAAAGAGATGATATTTTGATGCATTAAGTGTACATATGGATCAGAAACATGTGGATTAAATTTCCCGTTCATACATGTGGCCTTGAAAATTTCAGGGGAAAGTGTTTGGCAAAGTGTGCCTGGGATTTGGCTAAAGATGGAGTTTTTTTATGTTCGGGAAGTTTTATCTTCATCCACATGCCCCCCCTGTGATGTGATTGACATAGTCCTAATGTAAACCCAGAGTGTGGCGGGGGGAAAAGGGCTTCTGACAAATACATATTAAGTTTACTAAAGGAGAGGAAGATATGGACCATCATCGAAAGGGTCACTGCAGTTTACAAAAACCCCAAACCCAACCAAACATTTTTTTTTCCTGGAATAAGGTCATGGGAAAGCAAGACACCAATTATACTGGCGACAAGTGCTGTGGGACAGTTGGCTCTGTTTTAATGTTTTAATGACAGTTGGCTCCTGCCCTTTCAGTCTCAGGCCACCATCAATAATGGTGGAACCTTTGCTAGGCAGCCCTTAAAGAGTTCAAGAGGAAAACCAACCATTCTATGTTTGGCTTTTTTTCTGAGGTTGGCACTGGTCTCTGCACAAAATTTGGTTGTAGCATTCACCTACAGCTCACTGTCTACAGTGTCAACCCAGGATGCCTGGGTTCCTCTGTGTGTGAGAGGAGCTAGAACCCTGACATTACAAAGAATGTCAACTTCAATGCAGCTCTCCAATTATGAGTGGGTGATGATCTTCTATTCAAACACAAAAGTGTCCTCCATCCATCTTTCAAAAGAATATGGAGACCAAATCATCGCTTGGTTGAAGGTTCAGTATAGCACTTTTTCTTTATTTTTGTTCTATAACAATATATTTTTTTCTGAGCATTGATGATCCTTGCTTATTGTACAAATTTGAAAAATCACAGACTATAGGAAAAAAACATTATTAATTCAGTTACCATTAGCATGGACTTTTTTCCATGCTGTTAAGTATTTTTCAAAACATGACTTTTAACAGTCTTTTCAAATTCCACAGTACAGATGTCTTGGAATCTATGTAGTCAATCTCTCCTGTTGTTGATAATTTAGTTTGTTTTCTTTTCTTTTTTGCTATGATAATGTGGTGATAAACATTCCTGAATATAAATCTATGTTCCCATCTCTGATTATTTCCTTAAGGTAGATTCCCAGCAGGGAGATTTCTGATTTCATGTGTGCGAACACTTTAATACATTTTGGGTTCCAGAAAGGTTGCATTAATTTATACTCCCACCTGCAGGGTCTCATTCATTCTTTGAAGCCATTACAATGTTAAAGGGCACCCTCCTTATTCAAGAATAGCTTTGCTGAGCCCTCCAGCAAGAATGGCAGTGAGCATGGATGCTAACCATTTGAGCTCTGGACAAGGTGAAAGCCCTGAAGAGCTAGAAGGATCTTGGTGGCTTTAGAGTATATTGGCTAAATTTTTCTTCTCTCCAAGCCCATAGGGCTCTAATTATACCCTCTTTGAATTTGTCTGAGAATCTGCATGGCTGTTTCTCTGGAGGATCCCTGCAAACCAGCTCTAGATCGGATGCCTGGTAGAGGCTGTCCTCTAATAGGAGGCCTATTATACAGGAAGCTTATTTCCCAAAGATAAGAAGGGCCATACTCTTGACTTCCCAACACAAAGGGGAACCCAATCAGAGCTAGGTTCTGGGACAATTTTAGGCAGTGTATGATCCAAACCCCGGATGTAGTTCTCTGCTTGGCCAGGGAGGGTTACCCAGTCTTTGCTAACCTAGAACTGCCCTAACCTTATTATGTTATCAGACTTCTCTGGCTGCAAAAGGAAGAGGGTTTTTAGCATCAGGGAGATTGATGCTCCAAATGCGTAATCCTGTCTCCCTAAACAAATGGGGGATGCTTTCTAGGACCTGTGATCTCAACCCGCCAGCTTTTTCCCTGCCCCACTTAGGGCTCTTGTGTTATCTCTTCTCTCCCTGCCAGCTACTGTATGGAAGGAACGCAAATTAGCATCAATATTAGTGTAAGTAAACATACTGTATAAAAGTAAATTTTCTATCTATTAAACAGGAAATAGTTAACAAGTTCCAAAGTAAAACACAGATTTTGCAGTTATTTTGTTGAATTAGGCATGGCAAAAATGACTTTCTTCATTAATGAAGGACTTATAATAGAGTGCATAGAAATATGAAAACAGTATTTTAGAGGACTTTAAAACTAAAAACAGGGTGGTGCCTGTGGCTCAAGGGGTAGGGCGCCAGTCCCATATGCCGGAGGTGGCGGGTTCAAACCCAGCCCCGGCCAAATAAACCAAAAAAAAAACAAAAACTAAAAACAAAACAGAAAAGAAACTTCAAGAAATTTTCATTTGTTTTAAACCATCTAGCACCCTGACAGGTATAATTAATGATATAATTTCCTGAGTGTCCATAGGACCATAGGACCTATTTAAAAAAAAAAAAAAACATATAACAAAAAACCAAACAGGTAATTAAAGTGCTTCCCATTTTTAATGAGTAAACCCTTCAGAAATCTGGCAGGCAGCATCCGGGCCCCACTTCCTACTCTTTATTAACTGACATGTCAAAGAAGAAAGCCATATCATTTTTATGTTCCCATGGCGCAGAAACTAATTTTGGGTATTTTAGGCCAGGGAGATTTATAGATCAGCATCAGAAACTTCTCTCGGGTTCCTGAGAGAGCAGTAACATTCCAGAGTTGGATGGATTTAGTATCTACCCTGTTTAAAATACGGGCTCCTGTCAAATGTATGGGTATCCCTGAGTAACCTTCTATTACAGCCCAGCTGTTCCTTAAAAGTAGTCATGGAAAATGTCAGGGCACTGTGGCGGGTCTCCCCTCCTTGGCAGGAAGAGGTGGGATACCAGGGAATCAGCATTTTGCAGCAAACATCAACTCTTTCTCTAGATCAGCCTTTTCAGAAGCCCCCAGCAGGGAGGAAGTTGATGTTTCAGAGGAGAGATGAAAACACCATGTAAGGTTAAACACAGAATTAATTTGTTTAAATTTTTGGTGTATAAAAGAGCAATTATTTGCAGTTCATTCATTGGCCAAGGAGGAAAAAGAAAAGATAGAACTGTCATTTGGCTGGGTTAACTAATTTTGATAGCCACAAATAGAAGCTTTTTAGACCTTATATCCACCATCATCATTTTATTCTTCTTCCTAATGGAGGTGATAAAAAAAATGCTATCCCTAAGGGCATAGCTAGCTGTACAATTAGATTTTTGAGAAATACTCCGTAGAGCCACTAGCTTTGGAAGCTGAGGGGTTTGCACCTGAAACAATCCAAGCTGTGTGACTTGGGGGAAAATTTTAACCTCTCTGGGTCTGACCCCTAAGATCCAAGTGAAGCACACCGACTCTATAATATTGGTTCAAGGATTCAATGAGATAATGTAAGTCAGGTTTTTAGCAACATCTGGCACGTTGGTAAACCCTCAGTAAATGGGAAGCTTTAGAAGATCTCTGGAGAAGCACCAGTGGCATGGAAATAGCCGACTGGCTGCATGGAATGTGTGAAGGTGGGAAGGAAGGATGCTGAAACTGCCACCATTGGCGCTATAAAAAAATAAGATGGAAGTGTGAGCATCTCTCAGCTAGTAAGCTCCACAAAAACAGGTCTTGGATCTTCTTTTGCTCACCACCTGGCACTGCATGGTGCATATGAATCGACTGTTTGGTGAATGAGCGAATGAACCATAAGACACGGCTGAATTCTCTATCCTCTGGAGATTTCTCCAATCCAGGGTTTTGCAACCTTTTTTTTTTTTTTATCTCACAGCACACTTGGACCTATAGTTAAACTTCCACGGCACACTTAAATTATGTTGATTAAAAAAATAGAGTAAAAAAAGAATATACTTACTGTGCTTTGAATTTCTTTCAAAAAAATTAATGATTTAAAAAAAATTTTGCAGCACACCTAAGATCCGTTCACAGCTCACCAGTGCGTGCCCTGGCACACCAGTTGAAAATCACTGCACTAATTCATTCTGTTTTCTCTCTTCTGTATTTGTGTGTGTGGGTGGGGGGTGTACGTCAGACTATTATAAACTATTATAAACTCTGGAAGGTAGGAGTTATGCCTTAGACTTCTTCCCAATCTTCCCTTGGTCTCTCCTCACCACCTCTGGTCCATTAAACACAGACCATTCTTAGGCACAGATCAGTGACTAAATATACACATGTTGAATTTAATTGAAATATTGAGGTCCCTTAGTGGATAGGAACAAATAAATGGAGTTTTAGATTTGTGGGAATCCACCCTGTCCAGAAGTTGGACTGCATTTTCTGTGTTCTTCTAATCACTGCAGGAGTCCCAGGGCTTGGCATGTGTTGGCTTGTCCTCTTCTCCGAGTGTCTCCACCAACTAACCAAGGCTGTCATGTGGCTAAAGTTCCGTCAATATCAACATCAAACATGTTCTCAAAAAGTCTCCACTATAGGGGGGAGGAGCAAGATGGCAGCTGAGTTACAGCTTCCCTGCAACTGGGCACTGTGAGTTTGGGGAGATAAGACTCCAGGCATCTCTGGCTGGTGGGATCTGCCTATAATCATCCCTTTGAGGATACAGGGAGTCAGCAAGAGACTTCTGAACCCCAACAGGAGGACAAAAACAGTGGAAAACTGGCAAGTGGTTGTGTGTGTTGATCGGTCTAATCCCACCAGCAGCTTTAAGTACAGCAGCAGCGAGACTGCAAACCAGAAAGACCTTATCTGTGAACTGTTTTGGTGTTGTCGGACTTGGCACTCAGTTGAACTGCCTTGGGGAGAGCTTGAGCAGGAGTGTGGAGAACTTTGGGCATTGTCTAGGCCCCAGACTGAGCCACTGAGCCAGATGGAGCTAATAGTGTTCAGCTCTGGGCCACAGGGAGCCATTGTGAAAGAACTGCTCCAGCAAGCTCCACCCTCAGGGTCACAGAGCAAGGATCAGGCAGGAGCTAGTAACCTAGTGACTGAGCAGCCTAAAGGCGGGGACTGAGCCGCCTTACAGCCTTGACCCTCAGGGGCAGAGTGAGACTGGTTTTGGCACACTGGGTAAGTGGATAGCCACTTCAGCAGTGATCCCAGCGACAAACACTTTTCTGGGAAAGCTTCTGCTTAGCTGAATTTAGAATTTAGAATTTTAAAGTGCCTTTTAAGAGGGCCGAGGAGAGATTTAGGGTCTCCACCCTGTGCGGTTTGAGAAATCAGCAGATGCCTCCAGATATATCAGCATTGTGATTAACATCTCATACCCCAGAAGACCACCTGTTGCCCAGACAGTATTCAACAAGATATATACACTGCTTTGTTTTTGGTTGTTTTTTGTTTGTTTGTTCATTTGTTTGTTTTTTGTTTATTTTGTTGTTTTTTAATTTCAACCTTTTCCATACAGATTTTTTCTTTTCTTTTTTTTCTTTCTTTTCTTTCTCCATTTTTCTAGTTTAAATACAATTTCTCATTGCTGCCTTTTTCGATCATTAGAACTTCATTTTTGCTAGTGTTTCTACCCCTATTATTTGGTTTTTCACTCAATTTTATCCCGTAAAGTTTTCTGTTTGCTTGTTTTGGTTTGATTTATAGCATTTTTGTCTTTCTTCTCTACTTGGTGGAGGGTGGGGTACTGTGTATGATCAGGTTAGCAAAGAGCTGCTGACCTCAAGGGAACCACCCAACCTGGCACCCCCAGGTGCCAGGGGTTTTTTTTTTTAAGGTTGGGTCAAAGTACCCTACCGTCCACCTATACTGCTCCTGTATCCCTCTTTCTGTGCCTCTTTTCTTTTTGCCAATATTCCCTTTTACCCACCCCCTCTCCTTTCTCTATTTTATTTTCATTCTTTCTTTTTTAACTTTTTTTTTTTTTTTTTTTTAATTTGGCCGGGGCTGGGTTTGAACCCGCCACCTCCGGCATATGGGACCGGCGCCCTACCCGCTGAGCCACAGGCGCCGCCCCATTCTTTCTTTTTTATTTCTTTTATCCCTTCTTGCTCTTCAACCTTCTCATCCTTCTGGTCCTGTACCAAAAGGTCTCATCGAAATCTTAGTCCACAGGCACGGGAACTTAAAGAGCAAGAGGGAGTGAAAGGAAAATTAGGGCAAGGAAACAGATAAAAGAAATCACTCATGAGAAGAATCAGCAGAAAACTCCTGGCAACATGAAGAACCAGGCCAGAGAAACCCCACCAAGAGACCAAGAGGTAGCTACTGTAGAGGATTCCACCTATAAGGAAATGTTAGGAATGACCGAAAGGGAATTTAGAATACACATGATGAAAACAATGAAGGAAACTGCTAATAAAGTGGAAAATAACCAAAAGGAAATCCAAAAACAGAATCAAATAAGAGACGAATGATATGAAGAATATAGAAAGGATATAGCGGAGCTGAAGGAACTGAAGCAGTCAATTAGGGAACTTAAAGATGCAATGGAAAGTATCAGCAACAGGTTAGACCATGCTGAAGAAAGAATTTCGAGGTAGAGGACAAAGTTCTTCAGATAACTCAGATAGTTAAAGAGGCAGAAAAAAAGAGAGAGAAAGCAGAATGTTTACTGTCAGAATTACAGGACTTTATGAAGCGTTCCAACATATGAGTTATAGGGATCCCAGAAGGGGAAAAAGAAAGCCCCAGAGGAATGGAAGCCATACTAGAGAATATTATAAATGAAAATATCCCAAATATCACCAAAGAGTCTGACACACTGCTTTCAGAGGGATATCGGACCCCAAATCACCTCAACTCTAACCGAGCTTCTCCAAGACATATTGTGATGAACCTGTCCAAAGTCAAGACCAAAGAAAAGATTCTACAAGCTGCCAGGACTAAGCGCCAGTTGACCTACAGGGGCAAATCCATCAGAGTGACTGCAGACTTCTCTAATGAAACTTTCCAAGCAAGAAGACAATGGTCATCTACATTTAATCTACTTAAATACAACAATTTCCAGCCCAGAATTCTATACCCCACTAAGCTATGCTTTAAAATTGATGGAGAAATCAAATCATTTATGGATATACAAACATTGAGGAAATTGGCCACAACAAGACCAGCTCTACAGGAAATACTTCAACCTGTTCTACACACTGACCATCACAATGGATCAGCAGCAGAGTAAGAACTCAGAAATTAAAGGACAGAACCTAACTTCCACACTGATGCAAAAGATAAAACTAAGCAACGGTCTCTCACAAAATAAGACGAATAGAATACTACCACACTTATCAATTATCTCAATAAATGTTAATGGCTTGAATTCCCCACTGAAGACACATAGATTGGCTGACTGGATTAAAAAACACAAGCCATCCATCTGCTGTCTGCAAGAAACACACCTGGCATCAAAAGACAAATTAAAGCTCCGAGTCAAGGGTTGCAAGACAATTTTTCAGGCAAATAGAATTCAGAAGAAAAGAGGAGTTGCGATCTTATTTTCAGACACATGTGGATTTATGGAAAAATACAACAAGAAGACGTTTGAATTCTAAATATTTATGCACCCAATTTAAATGCTCCCAGATTCTTGAAGCAGACCTTACTCAGTCTGAGCAATATGATATCCGTTAATACCGTAATAACAGGGGACTTTAACACTCCTCTTACAGAGCTGAACAGATCCTCTAAACAGAAATTAAACAAAGATATAAGAGATTTAAATGAGATCCTAGAACAACTGTGCTTGATAGACCATATAGAACACTCCATCCCAAAGATAAAGAATATACATTCTTCTCATCACCCCATGGAACATTCTCCAAAATTGATCATATCCTGGGATGCAAACAAATATCAACAGAATAAAAAGAATTGAAATTTTACCTTGTATCTTCTCAGAGCATAAGGCACTAAAGGTGGAACTCAACTCTAACAAAAATGTTCAACCCCACACAAATGCATGGAAATTAAACAACCTTCTGTTGAATAACAGATGGGTGCAGGAAGAAATAAAACAGGAAATCATTAACTTCCTTGAGCATAACAACAATGAAAATACAAGCTGCCAAAACCTGTGTGATACTGCAAAAGCAGTTTTGTGTGGAAAAATGATCACTTTAGATGCCTACATTAGAAAAACAAAGAGAGCGCATCAACAAACTCATAAGCCATCTTATGGAATTGGAAAAAGAAGAACAATCTAAGCCTAAACTCAGTAGAAGAAAAGAAATATCCAAAATCAAATCGGAGATCAATGAAATTGAAAACAAAAGAATCATTCAGAAAATTAATGAAACAAGGAATTGGTTTTTTGAAAAAATAAATAAAATAGATAAACCATTGGCCAGATTAACTAGAAATAGAAAAGTAAAATCTCTGGTAACCTCAAACAGAAACAATAAAGGGGAAATAACAACTGATCCCACAGAGATACAAGAGATCATCTCTGAATACTACCAGAAACTCTATGCCCAGAAATTTGACAAGGTGAAGGAAATGGATCAATATTTGGAATCACACACTCTCCCCAGACTTATCCAGGAAGAAACAGAGCTCCTGAACAGACCAATTTCAAGCAATGAGATTAAAGAAACAATAAAAAAGCTTCCAAAAAAAAAAAAAATGCCCTGGTCTTGTTGGCTTCACACAAGAATTCTATCAAACCTTCAAGGAAGAGCTTATTCCTGTACTGCAGAAATTATTCCAAAAAATTGAGGAGGAAGGAATCTTCCCCAACACATTCCATGAAGCAAACATCACCCTGATACCAAAACCAGGAAAAGACCCAAACAAAAAGGAGAATTTCAGATCAATCTCACTCATGAATATAGATGCAAAATCTTAACAAAATCCTAGCCAATAGATTGCAGCTTATCATCAAAAAAGTCATACGTCATGATCAAGTAGGTTTCATCCCAGGGGTGCAAGGCTGGTTTAACATACGCAAGTCCAGAAACAGTATCCACCATAGTAACAGAGGCAAAAATAAAGATCATATGATCCTCTCAATAGATGCAGAAAAAGCATTCAATAAAATCCAGCATCCTTTTCTAATTAGAACACTGAAGAGTATAGGCATAGGTGGCACATTTCTAAAACTGATTGAAGCTATCTATGACAAACCCACAGCTAATATTTTACTGAATGGAGTAAAACTGAAAGCTTTTCCTCTTAGAGCTGGAACCAGACAAGGTTGTCCTCTGTCACCTTTACTAAAGGTAAACATAGTGCTAAAAGTTCTAGCCAATACATTAGGCGAGACAAGGGAATAAAGGGAATCCAAATGGGAGCAGAGGAGGCCAAACTCTCCCTCTTTGCTGACGACATGATCTTACACTTAAAGAATCCCAAAGACTTAACCACAAGAGTCCTAGAAGTCATCAAAAAATACAGTAAAGTTTCAGGATATAAAATCAATGTCCACAAGTCAGTAGCCTTTGTGTACACCAATAACAGTGAAGATGAGAAGCTAATTAAGGACACAACTCCCTTCACCATACTTTCAAAGAAAATGAAATACCTAGGAATATACCTAACGAAGGAGGTGAAGGACCTCTATAAAGAAAATTATGAAATCCTCAGAAAGGAAATAGCAGAGGATATTAACAAATGAAAGAACATACCATGCTCATGGATGGGAAGAATCAACATTGTTAAAATGTCTATACTTCTCAAAGCAATCTACCTATTCAGTGCCAATCCTATTAAAAACTCAACATCATACTTTCAAGATTTGGATAAAATGACTCTGCATTTAGTATGGAAACAGAAAAAACCTTGTATAGCTAAGGCAGCTCTTAGTATTAAAAATAAAGCTGGGGGCATCACCATGCCAGATTTTAGGCTGTACTACAAAGCCATAGTGGTCAAGACAGCATGGTACTGGCACAAAACTAGACACATAGACACTTGGAATCGAATAGAAAACCAAGAAATGAAACTAACATCTTACAACCACCTAATCTTTGATAAAACAAACAAGAACATACCTTGGGGGAAAGACTCCCTATTCAATAAATGGTGTTGGGAGAACTGGATATCCACATGTAAAAGACTGAAACTGGACCCACACCTTTTCCCACTCACAAAAATTCATTCAAGATGGATAAAGGACTTAAATTTAAGGCATGAAACAATAAAAATCCTCCAAGAAAGCATAGGAAAAACACTGGAAGATATTGGCCTGGGGAAAGACTTCATGAAGAAAACTGCCATGGCAATTGCAACAACAAAAATTGGGACTTCATTAAACTGAAAAGCTTCTGTACATCCAAGGAGACAACAACCAAAGCAAAGAGACAACCTACACAATGGGAAAGGATATTTGCATATTTTCAATCAGACAAAAGCTTGATAACTAGGATCTATAGAGAACTCAAATTAATCCACATGAAAAAAGCCAACAATCCCATATATCAATGGGCAAGAGACATGAATAGAACCTTCTCTAAAGAAGACAGACGAATGGCTAACAAACATATGAAAAAATGTTCATCATCCCTATCTGTTAGAGAAATGCAAGTCAAAACCACCCTGAGATATCATCTAACCCCAGTGAGAATGGCCCACATCACAAAATCTCAAAACTGCAGTTGCTGGCATGGATGTGGAGAGAAGGGAACACTTTTACACTGCTGGTGGGACTGCAAACTAGTACAACCTTTCTGGAAGGAAGTATGGAGAAACCTCAAAGCACTCAAGCTAGACCTCCCATTTGATCCTGGAATCCTACTACTGGGCATCTACCAAGAAGGAAAAAAATCCTTTTATCATAAGGACACTTGTACTAGACTGTTTATTGCAGCTCAATTTACAATCGCCAAAATGTGGAAACAGCCTAAATGCCCACCAACCCAGGAATGGATCAACATGCTGTGGTATATGTATACCATGGAATACTATTCAGCTATTAAAAAAAATGGAGACTTTACATCCTTCGTATTAACCTGGATGGACGTGGAAGACATTATTCTTAGTAAAGCATCACAAGAATGGAGAAGCATGAATCCTATGTACTCAATTTTGATGTGAGGACAATTAATGACAATTAAGGTCACGGTGGAGGTGGAAGAAAGGGAGAGCAGAGAGAGAAAGAAGGAGGGAGGGGTGGGGAAAGGAAGAGCAGAGAAAGAGAAAGAGGGAGGGGGTGGGGCCTTTGTGTGTGCTACACATTTTGGGGGCAAGACACGATTGCAAGAGGGACTTTACCTAACAAATGCAATTAGGGTAACCTGGCTTATTGTACCCTCAATGAATCCCCAACAATAAAAAAAAATTAAATTAAAAAAAAAAGTCTCTACTATAACTTTGATTGATTCCAAATCCCCAGGCCAAAAGAGAAAATCCTTTACAGTCATTCCCTCTTTGAATAGGCAACCTGAGGATAAATTCATTTGTTTCTCCAGGACTTTTGTTTTCAAAGTTGAACAGGTATAAGGAATATGACTCCTGTCTGATCATATTTCATGGCTGCCACAAGTGGCTGCTAAGAGATTTTGCTTAAGTCTGCAGCTGAGACGAGTTGGGTGCCTGCCAATAACAAGGGCATGATATATTTGTGTGGTGTATGTGGATGTCTGTTTTCATAGGAATAATATTCATATATATTGCTTTGGGAGTCGAGGGAAGGGTGTGAATACCCTGTTCTCCCCACAAGGGTCTCTAAGTTTATTCTCCTGTCTGTCTACTCAGTTTCCAACTGGGTCCTAAAGATGACAAGTCCTCAGATAAGGCCGGTATTTGATAGTGACGCCTTTGAAGAGGAAAATTATGCATGCCCTTCATGGGCGAGGGTAGGTGTTATACATAGTGGTTTTAAGATTTGTCGATACATAGTTAAAGTAAAAATAAATGTTTTTATATTTTCTCCATGAGCTTCACCCCTATTTTCACCCCTCCCCTCACTCATCATATGGACTAAAGCCTCAGTCTGGGTATGAGTACTCGGAAATGGCTCGTGGAAGATTTCCAACGGTGCTTTCTCCCCTTCTTATTTAAAGAAGTTTCTATAGAGAAGATAGGATTTCAGGAACTGCTTGAATAGGGAAAAAGAGTGGTCTTTGTGACTAAAGACCATCCAACTCTATTTCCTGATTCTTCAGCATAAACTTTGAATCCATCTTTAAAGCACTTGGCATAGGTTCTAACTTCATGTATACTGAGAACTTGTTCAATATTTTTTAGTCTTCATAGGTTTTGGTAAAAAAGAATGTATTGTGCATATATTGTGCGTAATTAAGGATTTGTATTTTTTTGGAGAACTTGGGGTTAGAGGACAGAGGAAGGAGACTGTACATATGAGAGAGAAAGAAAGATATTTAGGTTTTGAGAAAGCTCCGTGGATAAAAGGGGCAATAATAACGGCAGTGCATTGAACACTTACTATATGGCAGGCACTGTTCCCTGCATGGGTTTTTCCAGATAATTCTCTTCTCAGATGATCACAACAGCTACAAGGCAGGCACTCTAATGACTCCTTTTGCAGATGAGGAACTTCATGTTTCAAAAGGGAAGGTAACTTGTTCAAGGTTAGATCTGAACCTAGATCTGAACTCAGGTTTTTCTGACTTTAGAGCTCTACCTCTTCCTAACGTTATTCTGTCTTAAGCCCCTGATGGATTAAACACACACAAACAACAAAACCCACCACAACTCTGAGGATCCAGGGCTTTTCTCTGAGCTGTGGAAATGTTCAATGAGCAGAAGCTCCCTGGCTCTGGAAGCCCAAGTGAAAGAGGATTGAGGACTCCACTGGGAGGTTCAGGCTTTGTCAGTGACATGCTGGAGTCCCACCAGTAGCTGGACATTGTGCTGTCTCTCAGGTTATTGGATTTATGAAGGAGTCCATGAGCCAGAGAGCCACGTGGGCTTCTGGTGTAGTTCTCTGATCCCTCTGCAGGGGCCATTCTCATGTCAGATTGCTGCAGCTGGCCAAGGGGATCCTGTTGTAAGCCTGGGTTTCCTGGGTAGCTCCTTGTCTGTGGACCTGCCCCACCTTGAAGCTGCTCTAAGTAGTTGTTGATGGAGTGGCTGTTGGCTACTGACTTCCTGAGTGTTTTGGAAGGATGTATCTCATCTGTGATAGTTGGGGGGCTATTTGCCTGACAGCCTTTATACTCTTGTTCATCCTGTCTCTTTCACTTTTCCCTCACTGTGTCTACAAAGCACCTTGCTCTGTCTTTGAGGATTGGGTCTGTAGTCCTTAGAGCACTGCCCGTAACTACCTCTGGCCTTAATCATTTTAGAAATGGACTTGGGATTTCATTCTAATGTTCAGTGTAGAGGCAGGAAGCCAGCTTAAATATTTCAAAGAATAGCTAATCAAGTAATTAAAGAAACACTTTGTAAACAGAGATCGATATCCTGAGCTCAACTCTCACTAGAGGTTGGACCACTAATATAATCAATTTCAGGAGGCATTATCTTGCTCCATACAGAGAATCAGCCATGTTATCTTCATGTGGGCTGCATAGAAGATGCATAATAGGGCTTAAGTGAGTGAAAGCTTAAAGAGAGGAGGAATTCCATGAATAGCTCATCAGTCAAAGATGACAATGAAATGTCAACCAGCTTAATGGAGCTGGTCACCTGCCGCTTTCAGGAAGCCGGCTAATTCAATTTGTCAGCTCCAGACAGACGCCGGGGACCTTGGCTCATCCTTATAACTCATGAAGAACTATACTGAATTCTGATGTCTTTAGTTTCTCACTTCCTTTCGGTAGCATGAATGACATGACACATTTGCCCCAAGTTTTCTGACGAGGCTGTTCTGAACTGGCAATGGATAGTGCTGAAAAACTGGTTAAGTTATAACCGGACATGCAGTCCCCCTCCCACACTCCTGGATCACCTTGCTTGCTGTTAGGAGACCTTGGAGATGTCTCTGTATGACAGAGTTGCCAAGAAGTGGTATCAGACCCTAATGTCTACTTTCTCACATAAAATTAAAGATTCATCTTGCTCTAAATTGAAACATATTTTCTTTTGCGTGTACCTAATTTCTTCATTAAGCCTTCCTTGATTATGGAACAAGTAGTAAATTCCCCCTGAACCTACCCATCCCTAACAAAAATGACTGCCCTGGCCTCTGCGTCCTCCCATGGTGATGTTTACTTAGACCTTTGCCTCTGTAGGATATTGAGTTTGTATGACTATTGTTCAGAAAGACTTAGAACAGCAGTTCTCAACCTGTGGGTTGCAACCCCCCCTTTAAAATTTATTTTATTTTTTATTTATTATTTTTTGATGCATTTGTGGGGTTCAGGGTACAGCTTTGATATACAATGTGAAATGCTTACATTGAACTAAGTAACACATCTATCACAATTATACTCCTTTTCACAACCCGTTTTTAACAATGAAAATACATTGAGGCTTCTTTAGGAAGGTTGAGAACCACTAACTCAGAAGATGCAGAAATAGAAAATCAGGTGATTTTCCCCAATTTGGCACTTAGATACAAGAACTGTAGTGTAAGTGTTGTTCCCCTTGTTAGGGGCAGAGACCAGTGTTAATGCAGGCATGGCTTGACTTTCCAACCAAAAGTTCAGGACAGCAGGATTTACTTTTTACTTTTGGGAATACCTAAATCATCTGAGAATACCTGTCTTTTTTTTGTTTTGTTTTGCTTTTTGTGGCTAACCTAATTAGCATTCTTAGGGCTGCACAGCTATAACCCATAGCCCCAAGAAGGCAGCTTTGAGTGCTTAGAGCAAGCAGGGTGATTTAAGAACTTTCCTGGGGCCCTGTGGCACTATTGAATATCAACAGCCAGTTCCAGGTTGGGAATGAGGGCAGTGTACAGTTACAGGAGGGGTGAGTGTCGACATTTTTCATGCCTGGCCCGCCATCCCAGCAAGCTGCTTGGGTAAGCAACATCTAAATCTTATAGGCTTTGGACATGTGGTATTCCACATATATGGTAGGACATTTGAATTGACTGGTAATTTTGAATAAGCAGGATTTTTTGGTGAGTTCACTAGAATTTCCTTGGCATATGTTTTAGATTTTCAAAGCAGTGAATCAGGAGGCTTAGAGCTTCCAGTGTTAGGGAACCAAATATGAACAATGCCAAAGACCAAGATCTTAGAAAATTAAATAAATAATCTTTGTAACATGGATAATTCTTATCACTTTAGAATAGAAACATCTTACTGGGAGACTTTTGTGCAAAGATAATTGGATCCAGCTGCAGACCTCTGGTGTCTGGATTTGATGCTATCTTGATAACCGTTTCATTTTATATCATTCTGCAGCAAGATTTTTTATCTTGTTTTAGAAAACTCAGTTTTGTTGTTATCTTGTCCCTACCCTCTTGTTTTCCATTTTTGAGAAGAAGGAAAGAAAGAAAGAGAAAAGGAAGGAAGGAAGGGAAAGTGAGAGAGGGAAAATGGGAAGGAAAGGGATCTCTAGTCTCATCCAGATTAACTTAAGGGGCTCCCTTGTAGGTTTGTCTGTATTTAGAGTTGGCCTTAGTCAAATTACAAGGTGAATCCAAAGGTCGAGAGACCAGCGCACTGGAAACATGGAGAACTTAGAATTTTCCCATAGTAAATGAAAGAATTGGCTTAAAAACTCCCAAAGGCACTGAAGAATAAGCATTGTAGAGTCAGCCTACAAGTCTTTGCACAGAAAACACATCCTAAACTGCCCAGGCAAGCACCTTCGTTACACAACTTCTTTTACCCAGCTATTCCATTCCTCTCCTCTAGATTCACATAGTGCTTCTGTGTTCTGTGCAGTTTGGAATTTACATGATCCCTGCATCATTTTACCCATGTTAGTCTTTTAGAATTGCGAACTCTTCTTTGGGGCTAGTTGTCTGGAGTGAGCAAGGCACCATATCTTAATCTACTTTTCTAATCCCCACATTGCTGAGCACATAATTGTGCACAGTAAATGTTTATTAATTCAATTTCCATAGTATGTAGTGGAAAGAGACTAGAACCCAAGGGGTGAGGGTTCTGATCCTCATGCTTCAGTTTTCTCAACAATAGCCTGAGGGAGATAGATCAGATTCAGTGGTTTCCAACTTATCTTTAATACTGGATTTTTTTCAATTAAAGTCTTACTTTATCTAAAGTACCAATAGGTGAGAATTTATTAAAACATCTATTTTGAAAGTTTCTGTTCATCCTGGTTATCTGTCATTCAATTGCAAGCTTTTTTTTTTTTTGAGACAGGATCTTACTATGTTGTCCTCGGTAGAGTGCTGTGGTGTCACAGCTCAGGGCAACCTCAAACTCTTGGGCTTAAGTGATTCTCTTGCCTCATCCTCCCAAGTAGCTGGGACTATAGGCACCTGCCACAGTGCCCAGCTACTTTTGTTGTTGTTGTTGTAGTTGTCATTTTTGTTTGGCAGGCATGGGCTGGTGTATGTGGCCGGCACCCTAGCCGCTGAGCTATAGGTGCTGAGTCTGGAAGCTTTCTTTATGAACACAAACATTGAAGACCAGGAGTTACAGAGGCAGGCAGCTTCTTACATCAGTCTCAGGACCAAACTTACTAATGCTTTTTGTTCATTGAGAAAGCCCTGATTCACATGAGGCCATTTGCAAATAAAGGAGTAGTTTTTCTTTTTTAACCAGATCACCTTGTTTCAGGGAACCCACCGGTCTAACCTATCCAGAGATTAGAAGAAGAATGGACAGAGATTTTTGATTCACATTTTAATCACTATTGACTTCTAACACTGGATAATATTTATTACTTCATAAAATTCAGATGAAAAAGCACCCACATTTCATGACCTAAAACTATAAGATGCTGTCAATACATTGCATTGTGTTATCTGCTTACTTCTTGTTACACAATGACACTGCAGTGAGATGTGCTAAGGATACATAATAAATATTAGTTTTATTAAAACACAAACATAAGTAGAAGGTAATTAGAAACTCATGGACTGGTACAATTAAGATGATTTGTGCCTTCAATGTTAGTTTACCCTTAAAAAAAAAAAAAGGAACAGTAAGCGGTTTTGAAATCTGTTTCAAAATATGCATACTGATGTCTTTAGGAGTGAATTATATTGATGTAACAACTTACTTTGGAATGTATCAAAGAAATTAAGGGACTGATGTGTGGATAGAGTGGGCTGGTTGGACAGATATATGTTAAAGCTGATATGGTAAAATGTTATTTATTCACAGTACAATTCTTTCCACTTTTCTGGGTTTGAAAATTTTCGTAAGGAAATATTATACTAGGGAAAATGTAACGCAAAAGGCAATTGTTTGTCTGAAAGGAAGAGTGTGTATTTTAAATGTGTCATCTTACATTATTTTAATTCACACCCAATACTGATGCCTTCCTGGCAAACTGAGTTCCTCAAAACCTAGATGACATTAAGGCACTCTTGAGGGTGACGGCCACCCCGATGGCTCTAGGAATGGCAGCAGGGGAAGGGTCAGATCGCTGACATCAGTCAAGTGAAAATCCTGCAAGTTGTGTGTTGTGGTGCCTGGCACAAAAATCACAACCTGTGAGGAGACAGTTTTAGGCTCTGGAAATAGCACTCACCGCAGGCAGGTCTCCCTGCCCTGCCTCTGACTACGGCCCGCTTGGTTTCCTAGGGAACGACTCAGTTACACTCACCACAATTAGGGAACAGGTGGGGCCACACATTGCTGGTGACCAACACTCAAGTGACCATTTGTAGAGGAAACCCATCACTATTGAAAAAGCACCCACATTTTTTTTTTGGCATATATTGATTTATTTATTTTTAAAATTATCAAATCATAGCTGTGTACATTAATGCGATCATGGGGCACCATACACTGGTTTTATAGACTGTTTGACACATTTTCATCACACTGGTTAACATAGCCTTCCTGGCATTTTCTTAGTTATTGTGTTAAGACATTTACATTCTACATTTACTAAGTTTCACATGTACCCTTGTAAGATGCACTGCAGGTGTAATCCCACCAATCACCCTCCCTCTGCCCATCTTCCCCCTCACTCCCCTCCCTCTCCCCCTTCCCCTTCCCCATATTCTTGGGTTATAACTGGTTTTCATGTGAAAGCCATAAATTAGTTTCATAGTAGGGCTGAGTACATGGATACTTTTTCTTCCATTCTTGAGATACTTTACTAAGAAGAATATGTTCCACTATAAGATGCTGTCAAAACTATAAGATGGTCAGTACTTGGCAGAGTGGACGCTGAAGGGCAGTTTTCTCTGAGTCCCGCTTCCAAGCAGGATTGGTTCCAGAGTCTACCTGACGACACTTCCTACTCCTCAGAGTGCACATTTCAGGCGCATAGGAGGGACACCGGCGTTCACGTGCAGCTGTGATGGTCCCAACACTGTCCTCCTCACACCTTGCTTCTCTTTCTTTCAATCTACCCAATTTATATACCTGACTTAATCATCCCAAAATCATTACTTTTGCTTTTTTCCCCTTAAATATTTTCTCTTTCAAATTCTTTAGCGGCTTTACATTACCGCTCACTCAAGGTCCTGAGGAATATAGGTCTAATTTGCTTTTTAAATTTAATTTTCTCAATTCTTCAGAAACTCCTTCTGCCTCCACGAGTTGGGAAACTTGCTGCTTCTCTCCTAAATATGCTGTAAAAATTCCACATGTTAAGTTTGCAAATACTGTTCTCTTCCCTGGCATCTATCCAAATCTCAGCTGAGGTAGTGCTTTTCTCTTGTGAGTTTCTCTACCAGGATGCTTTGGGCTGCAAGTAACAGAAAACAAGGACCCAGCTGTCTTCAGCCAGTGGTTTTTTAAGCCATAGCCTGCATCAGAAACCCCCAGAGATCTTATTAAACCACAGATGGCAGCTTACTCCTCCAAATTTTCTGCTTCATTAGGAAAGGGGTGGGATCTAAAAATCTCATTTCTAACAAGTTCCTAGGTGATACTGATGCTGCTGGTCAGAGAGAACACACTTTGACAACCATTGTCTTAAACAATGGGAAATTTATTGTCTTACTCAATAAGAAATCTACAGCAGTAGTTCTCAAATTTGACTACCCAGCATAAAAAACTAGGAATATTTTAAAAATCCTGATGATCACACTTCACCACTTACCAATTAAATCTATTCCTCTCAGGGTGAGCCCCAGGCATCAGTATTATTGAGAACACTCCAGGTATTTACACTGGGCAATCAACTTTTAGCTCCACTGATGTAGAGAGACAGAGGTTGCAGTTGTGGTTACTTCCTCAGTCCAACAGTGTCATCATGGACCAATTTTCTTCCATCTCTCTCTTCTGCCTTGCTCTGCATGTGGCCCTTGTTGACTTTCCCCTTCACCATCAAAAGTTTCTTGCACCTGTTCAAACTCCCCTCCTTTCAAAACACTGTCCAAAGCTTGGGAAAGGAAAAGGCTACACACCTCCCTTTCCTCCTTTTGTCTTTTTTAACCTATAGAAAATTTTCTTACATGCCTACCAACATATCTTTGACCTGAACTGAACCACATGACCAAGTATAAGCCAATCACTAAGGAGAGAATGTAATTTTGTTGACTTAGACTATTGACTGTCAGCTTTGGCACCTGGGGAACTTTGAAAACTATTGGATTTAGGGAGTTATCTCTGACCACAATTAAATCAGAGTTTGGTGGTGGGGTCCAATTATCAGAATCTTTGAACCATTCTCCAGGTGATTCTCATGCATGGGCAGAATTTAGAGCTGTTGGTTTTGACCAGTCAAGATTCACTCCCTAGGGCTGTGAAGAAAACACATAGGCACTTGAGACTTGGACAGAATCAATGTTCTCTTAGCACAGGGGTGGGGGAATGGCTACTGGATAGACAACCGTCAGCCATGGGGCGTCACATGCTGCCAGGTACGGTTGACCATAAGTGTCTGGGCTCATACAGACATTGGGACAGGACATTATTCATTCTTTATGTCCCTAACAAGTTCTGATCTGAGTACCTTGCACAAAATAGGTACTCATCCTTGTTTCTTGATTATTAATTGCTTTGTCCATCTGCTGGGAGATTCACCCGTGGAATGAATTTACTTTGCCTGGACATGTCATCCATGGGCAGCTACCAGAAGGATGCTTCCCCTTCCCCATCTTGGACAATACAGAAAACACATAAAGGTACCGCTCTGCTCCTCGGTCAGTGTCTCTGCCTCTTGACCCTGCCTTGGTTTTATGTGACAGGGAAATTCCACACTCCCGGCATGGGGCCACGCCAGGGGCTGCTGCAGTGTATGTGTGTGTGTGCCTGCTTTTGTCCTCAAGTTGGTGAGGGCCATAGTTTGTCCCTCAGTGCCAACTCCAGCAAATTGGCACTGGGACTCTTTTGTGCAACAAATACATTTAGATGCATAATTGAGGAACTCTCGCCCTCTCTGTAGAAAACTTGACATTTCCCTATCACAGTTAGAGGAAAAGTGTTTGAAGCTTGACAGGGTGAAGAGATAAGCCACCAACTTTAAATTAAAGGGGTTGATGGGGAGAGGGGCAGGCAGGTTGTGACTTTTGAAGCACAAACTCTCTTTTATTCAGCAAAATTCTGTGCAGAGCCCCTCATTCACACTCCTACAGCCAGCGATGCTGAGAAGGACCTTGCCCTAGGGAGGCTCAGTTGGGCATGCTAACCTGTAAGTGGCTTTATATTGGACCCAACAAAGAGGAGGTTGTAGGAGCAAGATTCCTGAGGTATTCAAGATAGGAAAAATGGTGTTAGATAATTAATCATTCCCTTCCCTGTAATACAGTCCATAATAAAAGCTTCATATTCTGTTACACAAAACCCTATTCTCAAGGAATGTTATTCTCATTTATTTCCTTTCCAAACTCATAATTAGTCTGGCCACCCCCTATTAATTCCTTGCAAATTGGTAACCCAAGACTCTTGCAGAACTGCCTTGCCTATGCTCACTTGTATGGCTGTCCTGCATCTAATAAGCTTTAGTGTCAAGTTCACTCCATGACATGTGGAAAATGATCAAGTCTTTCTTACCATTTTGCTCTGAACTGAAAATCCTCACATCACCATTATCATGCAAGTGAGAGATTTTGCAAACTTTTTATTTCAGGGACAACTTTCTAAGGCTTTGAGGAGAAAAAAGTCTTAGAAAGTCTTAGCCGTCTGGTTAAAGTTGACACATATTAAAACCTCTTTTCTTCTGAGAAGCAGGTGACTCCTCAGTTGATAAATTTTAGAGGCTCCCGGCTATCAGTGGACTGAGTGAGTGGTGTCAATTTAACTTTTTTTTCTATAACATTTTTTGAGTGCGCTGCAAAGCCAACAGTAGAACTCTGTGGGTCCAGAGTAGAAGCTAATGTCTGCTCTGTCAGTGCCATTTGCTGTCAGTCTTACAAAGACCCTTGCCATCCTGCTTACAAAAAGATGCAGCAGCCCACTGCCAGAGCCAGGATCTGATTGATTCTTGTTTGGAAACTATTACTTTGTAACAAAAGCCAAACTGCAACAATTGTCCTTCCATGAAGACTTATAAAAAGCAAAAACTCTACAGCATGTGGCTAAAGAAGGGAACAGTGGAGAGTGTGTGCGTGAGCCTGCATAAGTGCCCTCTATTTGTCAAGTTGACGGTCATCCAGGCTCCCAGAGGAATGGAGTAGCCCAGTCCTCATCATTTCTTCCCTAAAGGTTTCCATTAAAGTGTAAAATGAATATAAACTTGCCTCAGCTATTAAAAACAACAATAAATAATCTGAGTTTTTCTTCTCCCATACGCCCTGGGAAGTATCCCACTGGAACCCAGGGTGAGGTGGGGACAATGTCTAGAGCTGAGAATTTTCTGTTTCCTGGACACATCGGCTTGGTGGATGGGGTAGCAGAGAGGGGATAGTTGTTATTACTCTGCTACCATGTGGGAGGCAAGAGGAAGAGAAAGTGGCCACGTTAGTCCTCCATTCCCCAGTCCAACAGCCTCCCTGCCTGCCTGGCCAATTCCTTAGGCTTCTGGGGGTGGGGAGACAGTTAAAATGGTCCCTGGAAGATTTAAGGAGCTCTTAGGGGATTTTCCTAAGAACACTTCAATCCTTGCCCTTGCTGTCTTCTGACAGATGAGAGCAGAGATGACCTTCCTGTGAGTCCCAGGGTAGGGGGACAGGTACAGCAGGTGGAGGTGAATCTGTGCCAAGTGAAGCTGAAGTGGCTTTCTGGAATCCTGATGGGGAGCAGACAAGTGGGTGTGGTCCTGGGAGACAAGGCCGGGGGCAAGTCCTGGCACTCCCTGAAAGCTGTAGGTGATGGATGGATGACTTATTCCACTTTTGTCCTCATCTCTTGCTCTGGAAAATAGGGATGACACCACCGAGCTACTCAGGATTTCCACCACAGGTGACTGCCTAGGTATTTGCCAATAGGAAATGTTGACTGTCCTGACTGGTCATGAGTCTGGCTTCTTCCCAGATTTGGGGGCTCACCCAGACATCTCCATTTACAAAGCTTTTGCCAGGCCCTTCCAGCCCTTAGAGGCTAAATCCTAATGATGTTCTGACAAGACTTTTTGCAGGCTCAGCTGGTTTATTGGCTCTTATGGGACTGTAAACATACAAAGTGCAGGCCAATTGTGCATTTGCAACTTTGCTCCTGGTAGAGAAGCCTGGAGTATTAACTAGGAGAAAATGGAAGAAATGTTTCAACTTTTTGGAAACTCAACTTTCTCCCTGGTTATTTATTTCCATTGGTTATCAGTTGCCTTTTGACTTTGCCAGCCAGAAGTAAAGATTTAGTGTTCTAATTAGAAAAATCTTAAAAGAAGAAGAAGACAATTTTTATATGCTGTCACATGCCTGTGGCTCAAATATTATCTCTGGGTTTATTGCATCAGTCAATATTTTTCTAGCAAATGTCCTGCAGCCTGTGTGATTCAGCTGGAAACAGCTTTCCAGTTTGTTTGAGCATATTTTTTGCTGTTCATTAACCCTCGTCATAAGAATTAGGCCTTCTACTTATCATTTGCAGTTCGGAGCACACTCTCTGTGGGTAGGCACTGCCTTCTTCTTTTGCTCTCAGAAATTCTGCTGGTCTCCCCACTCTTGACTTGCAGGGCAGAAACCAACCTTATAAAGAAAATCAATAGCAGACAATTAAAGCAACATTTTTATGATGCTTGGAGCAGGATTGACCCCCACTGTATAGATGGCTTCACATGCTGTGAGGGGCATCTGCATCATAACAAGCTCCTGCTGCATTTCTGGAAGTGTCCGCTCCTTCTTCTGCTCAGTCTACTTCTGGTAGTGTGGCTTTGGCTGCCACTGTCATCCACCTCCAAGTGGGTAGGAGGAGCTACCTAGATGGGAGTTCAGAATAAGAAAACATCTCATTGTGGCAACTTCCTGTCTTATGAACCTCCAAATAACAGGGTGACAAAAAGGTGGCTGTTCCCAGGAGTCAGAGTGTGGAAATGATGCTCTGAGACTCCTTAATTGCTGTCATTTACTAAACTGCTGTATCCCTACTGCTGCCTATCCCTATTCCTGCTATACTGAGGCTGAATTATAGGATGGCGAGACAGATCTTCTACAAGGCTGGTCACTACACTGGATACTCAATATGGATCTAACCCAAGTGAGTTCTCATTTTGAGTCTCAAGTAATTTATTCTCTTGAAGCACAATCACAGGGCCATAGAAACATGGTTTTAGGTACCAGAAACCATAGACTGTTGGAAACTCTATGATTCATAGGCTTCTTGGCTGTATACCTCTAAGTAGAATGTACTGAAAGTTTTCCAACAATTATGCAGTGAGTTTTACTTTGTATGGTATTCCGTGTTCTATGCTATTAGGATAGATATTCTTTTTCAGTGTTACTGATGAAGAAAACTAATTAGATATCAACCCTGAACTGGACTTCTCAGTACAGGGAACACTTAGAGAGATTACTTAGTAAATGGGCTCCGAGAAATTAAATGGCTTTTCCAAGGTAGATACAGTCAGTTGTAGGTAGAGCTGGGCCTATT
The DNA here is from genome assembly GCF_027406575.1 of Nycticebus coucang. Lineage (NCBI taxonomy): Eukaryota > Metazoa > Chordata > Mammalia > Primates > Lorisidae > Nycticebus > Nycticebus coucang. The sequence continues at coordinate 164,864,006 of NC_069780.1, read as the reverse complement.
CAACTCCCAAACTTGTGTTCTTTTTTTATACCAACTTGCCTTCTTACAAGTCAGGCTCTGTGCACCAGTTCCCATGAGGCAGAGTCAATTCCAGTTGGGGAAAGTGGACTTTATTTAAGTATCAACAAAACTCTCAATACTATTAAGAACCTTGAGTTGTAAGTCTGTATTAATTGAAAGTGCTAAGCAATATTGACATGGCTATGGAGCTGTAAGGGGCTCTTTGCTCATTATCATGATCTGTAGGCCTTGTCATGTTTGAGTGGGCTGGTTGTTTCATGCCTGTAGGGTAGGGTAGTGTAATGTTGTGACTCTATTCCTCTAAAACAGCGTTTCTCAACCTGTGGGTAGCAATCCCTTTGTAACAATGAAAATACATTAGGCATTAGGAAGGTTGAGAACCACTGCTCAAAAAGACTGTACTGAGAGCTAGGGGGCTTAATGGGATAAAGTTGAAAGCTTTCTATCCCATACATCATTTTCTTTCAGATACTCTGGCATTTTTCCTCCCTTCCTTCTTTCTTCCTTTTTTCCCTCTTTCCATGTCTTCCTCCTCCTCTACATTTTTTACTTCTTCTCTCTTCCTTTTCTTTATCTGCTTTTCTGTCTTTGCTAAAAGAATGATTGGGAGGGAATTGTCAGGATGAAGCAATAGGTCATGATTCATCCAATGCCAACTGCCCTCAAACAAAACACTATTTGGGGATCCTCTAGACTAAGAAACAAACAAACAAAAAATCCCAACCTTAGGGAAAAAAAGGTATGTGTCAAAGTCATAAACAGGCAGCTACCTAAGATTCCTAAATTCTCACTTCTTTGTTTATTTTTAATTATTATGGGTACATAATAGTTGTATATCCTTATAACATGATATTTTGATACAGGCATACAATATGAATTAATCAAATCAGGGTAACTGGGGATCCATCACCTCATCCATTTATCATTTCTTTGGAAATGATACATTTACAAAGGAATTTAGAAATTTCAGGTATGCTCCTGAAATTCTCAGTTCTTTTTTTTTCTTTAAGATGTGGAGTCTGGAATCAGACTCTTACTAGCTGCATGAACTTGGCCAAACTTCTTTTTTTTTTTATTGTTAAATCATAGCTGTGTACATTAGTGCAATCAAGGGGTACAATGTGCTGGTTTCATATACAATCTGAAATATTCTCATCAAACTGTTCAACGTAGCCTTCCTGGCATTTTCTTAGTTACTGTATGTAGGCATTTGTATTCTGCATTTAGTAAGTTTCCCCTGTACCCATTCTAAGATTCACCATAGGTGTGGCCCCACCCAATACCCTCCCTCCACCATAACCTCCCCCCTCCCTTCCCCTTCCTTGGCCCTTTCCCCATAGTCTTGTGCTATAGTTGGGTTATAGCCTTCATATGAAAGCTATAATTTAGCTTCATAGTAGAGCTGAGTACATTGGATACTTTTTCTTCCATTCCTGAGATACTTTGCTAAGAATAATATGTTCCAGCTCCATCCGAAATCCTCAGTTCCTAAAGGCATTCTTACAAAGGAAGTGTGACCTTGGATGATGTGATCATGAAGTAGACAAGCTTTATGTCTAAACTTTATCCCTGCAGCCTCTCGATTATGCGTCAGGATCTGGGACTCCCACAGCCATTTAGCCTGTTGTTCAAAAAACACAACAGAGATCAAGGATGACAACTTTCCTAATGTTTCTTGAGAGTCTAGACATGGTCTCATAGGAGTCGTACCAACTGTTCATAGGCTGGAGGGCAAAACTCTATTTGCATTTTGTTGCTAAGACTCCTCAGGACAGAATTGGTCCCAGTGAGAAAAGGGAATGACTACCAGTGAGTTGACAGTGTGTGACTAAGCTTGCAGCTAAGAAAACAAACTCATTCCTAGAACCTAAAAGACGTGGATTTTCCTCACAAAAGGAGAAGGTGGGACCTACTCCCCTTTACAACTAGGTTCATCACATAGAGGTAGGGTGTGTGTGTGTGTGTGTATGTGGTGTGCTCGTTTGCGTGGTTTGTCTTCTCTAGAAATCGCTTTCCTGTTTGTTTGAGGCTAATGTAAACCATATTTGATAATATGAAAATAGTTTAACCATGTTGATGTTCAACAATTGAGGGTTTTTCAACTATTCCCCCGGCACTACGGAGACTAAAGGTGTCATGATCAGCCCAAGCCATTTGGAAATTGTAGTGACAAATTGTGTGGTGTGTACTTCCTTGTGAACTTATGGTTCTCATCAGATCTGGGACATGCTGATTGCAGAGGTGAGGGAGGGCTCCGAGCCTGACTGCTTCACTGCTCATCCGTAGCTTCCTTTCATCTCTCTTTCCAGTCCATATAGCTCTTCAAAGCATGCTAGAGCATCTGATAGCATTCCTAAGAAGGGAAGGAAGAGTGTTTATTTAGCTGAATTAGGGGGAAGTGTCCTGCGGCCAGTGAAGTTTTTATGGAGCCATTTCTAGAAGGACTACAAAAATCAAGTGGGTTGCTTTGTTTTGTGCTTTATTGTTTGTTTATACATATATTCCCTGGAAAAGGGTATTCCACACTAAGGTTTGAGCCAGCTGATGCCAGTGGCAGTGTGGGACACCATGCATAGGACAAAGTCAGAAGTAGTCAAGGAGTCTCTGAGAGGTGACACTTGAAAATATTGGGATAGAGCTCTTGGTTGAGTTGGAAAGGGGGAGCCAGAGAATTTAATAAAGTCAGTAACACTGGTGACACTGTTGGGTATATGATGTGTCAATATTCCCAACATACCCATCCTCTCAATATACCCAGTATACCTATGTTGGGAGATCTTGCTGGGAGAGGGAAGAAGGAATTACTGGCAAACTGTACCCAAACTAGAAGATGTGTCCGATGGAAAACAGTAGGGTGAAGACTGGGTCATCTTATCAAGAAGGAAAAGTTGGTATGGAAGAAAAGCATTGTCAGGCTCTCTCACATAGCATTATATATCATAGCATTATAGATGTGGTGAGTATGAAATGCACATTATGAATGTGAACGCACATGAAAATGTACACTCACTACATAGGTAAAAACATTTTAACCCAACACTTAGTGAATGCTTACCATGCATCAGGCATTGTTCTGGAGCAAGAGATTTGAATCTCACAAGACTTTTGTCCTCTGAGTGGTGTTTTGCTTTACATTAGCAATCCTGACCTTGAGATGCAGGACTTCCCTTATTTGCCTGCAAGGGAATTTAAAGAAACAACAAAGCACAAAACATATCAACCCAATGGCATAAGATTTAAGGTAAATGTTATCATCAATATCATTTTATAGAAACACAGAGAAGTTAATAAACACTGCTCAAAGTTCCAAAGTTAATAGGTGGAATTGGTAGGGTTTGACTCAGGGAGTGTTGGGCCAGACATGGCTACTTAACCATGACAGTACTTTCCCTCTGCATAAGCACTGCTTAGTTGTTTTCTGCTTGTCAATGTGTTAAAAATGCACATCTAAAAGGATGTTCATGCGAGTGTAAGTTATGTGGCTCATGATTGGGAAGTACCTAAGTGTCCCACTAGAGGGAATTGGTTAAATAAATTTTGCTATGTTGATGTGAAAGAATACCATGCAGCTGTGAAAAATAATATTTTCAAAGAATATGTATGAATGTGAGATAAGGTAAAGTGAAAAAGCAGGCAGCAAATCTGTATGTATAGTTTGATGCCAATTTTTAAAAAACTATTATAAAGGGGAAAAGGTATAGATGGCCTAACCATACGAGTAAACAAACTGTGGCTTAGTCATGCCCTGGAATACCATAGCTAGTTCTGCTGAAGGAAAACGATCCCCATGTGTCAATATGGGCAGGTCTTAACACATAATGTTGACTGAGAAAAGCAAGGTACCAAAGGATATGTGTGGCATTGTACCACTTCCACAAACATCTAAGGGATAAAAGTAAGACATATCCTTGTGAATATAAATATGTGGTAAAAACATGTACAGGATCTATGCACACCAGCTTCAGGATGGCATGTCCCGCTTTCTGTCGGGAAGGAGAAAGAATTAGATGGATTCATTTTGCTTGTAAAGAATGAGAGGACCAGGGGCAGCACCTGTGGCTCAGTAAGTAGGGCGCTGGCCCCATATACCGAGATATACCGAGAGTGGCTGGTTCAAACCCAGCCCTGGCCAAACTGCAACAAAAAAATAGCCGGGCATTGTGGTGGGCGCCTGTAGTCCCAGCTGCTCCGGAGGATGAGGCAGGAGAATCACGTAAGCCCAAGAGCTGGAGGTTGCTGCGAGTCCTGTGATGTCATGGCACTCTACTGAGGGCGGTAAAGTGAGACTCTGTCTCTACAAAAAAAAAAAAAAATGAGAGGACTAAAGCCAACCTGGTAAAATGTCAACATTTGTTAGATCTGAGTGGTGTGAATATAGGTTTCTTTTACACTGCTTTCTGTATGCTTGGAATATTTTATAATTACAGATGTATATATAATATGTAATATACTATATAATGTCTTCTGTGTATAAAAAATACATGCACAGCTAGGAGGCATCACAGCATGAGCAATGGCTATATTGGAAGAGTGTAGTGTAAATGATTCTTACCTTCTTCAATTTTTTTTGTATTTTTCACATTTTCAATAGTAAGTATGAGATAAGAAATAAAAAGAAAAAATTTATTTTTCAGACAGTGTTAATGTTTTAGGCAATGAACACCTCTTCCGGAAGACAGAATCAGCTCCAGAGCGATGTTGGGTGACTCACTCGGGTGCTGTGTGGCACTATTTCCTTGCCTGTGTGGTGGTGGTGATTGGAATCCGTTAGATATAGGCTTTGTGCTCACTAAACCTGTTTATTCTTTCTGGTGACCTGCTGACGTAGAAACCCCAGGCCTTGACTTGGAGATGGTCACACAGCTAAGTCTTGCTAGTGGAATGAGAGGAGGCAGTTAAGAATGAGTGTTTTCAGAAAAATCTGAAGTTTTTCTTTTCCCTCTGATGCTGTTTGGATGAAGTCTGGGGTATCTTGGAGCCCTTGGTTGAGATGGCAGAGCCACAGCCCAGTTGTGACTGCCATGTCATGACTTGGAGGAAAGTGGCCCAACCAGAAACGTACACAGTATATTTTGTGAGAAGAAGAAGAAAACTTTTGGGGTCATTTGAAACAGCAGTTAGGCTACTGTGACAAATATAGACCTATCTCCACTATTTCTTCATGTGTTAATATTCTATGAATGCCAAGAGGACCTTGGTTTAAAGCCATCTCTTTATTTGTCTCTTAAGGAGGTCCATTAGTTCCAGGAACAAACTAATTAAAACTATGATATTTTGTCTAAGTGAATTGAAAAGAGAAAGGACAATAGACAGAAAGCCAAGGAAAAATCCGGAACCAAGTAAGTCTAGGATGTGCATGGTTTGAGGCCATGTTGTAATCTCCCGATGACAAAGACTTGCACATCTCTGATCTCTTCATAAACCTCCAGCCTTACGGATCATGGGCATTAATCAATACTTATTGGATGAATGAATGAAGGTGTGGGAAGCTGCTGTCAGGAATGGTCACATACCCTGAGAAGCCACTGTTGGTTCTAGAATGACAGTCATTCTGAACTTGATTCTGGTATGTGTCCATGATGTCGGCCTTTCAGTTTGGCAAAATGGGTCAGAGCATGTGATTTGGACTCAGACAGGCTGGGTTAGAACCTGCTCTGACTCTTCCTGAGCCTCTCCAAGCCTCAGTTTTCTTAGATATAAAATAAGGATAAAAATACTATAAAACTCACAGAGTCAATCTGAGGATGAAAGAAGTTAATACAGGTGAAGTCCTTAGCACAGGCCAGCCACAAAGTACCTTGGAGTTATGATATGAATTCGAAGTGACCCTCAGTTAAAGCAAGATAAGACTCCTCAATTCTCCTTACCTACTTCTGCCACAGTCACTAGTTATGCCAGCCTTGATGAGATGACCATTACATTGGTAAAATGCTTCAAAACTGCCTCATTAAAACATCATTATGTCACACTTGCTTGTACTCAATGGCTCCCATGTACGAAGAGCGCAGGAGCTGTGAGAGGACCTTTCCTAATGCAGACAGACATCCTTCAGGGTCACTTACTGAACGAAAGACCTTGAGAAGGTGACTCAAGTGCCCTGAGTTTCATTTTCTTACCTGTGAATTGGGGGGCTGAGGGAGAACACCATGCAGGTTATTGTGAGAATAAAACCAAGCAATGTCCCTGAAGCTTAAGGCCGTGCAGAGTGGGCACTCCTGGCTGCCACTTCCCCGTCTCCATGTCACCTCTTTGAAATCCAGCCCTGGTCAAAGTTCAGAAGATATTTCTCCAGTTTTTATTCTGAACACTGTGGTTTTGTTAAAACTCATATACAGTGTGGGAAACATTCCCACCACCCCATCCCACATACCCCACAAAGCCCACTTAGTTGAAGGGAAATGGAATCTATCTGGTTTTGATTCATTTACACTCCACTTGTTAGCATTGTTTTGTAAGCAGCAGCCAACATCCAACTAACCCTTGGAAGCTTGTTTTAAAAGCTGCATTTTAAAATCTAGAAATTTATTTTTCTTTCTTCTTTTTAAAAAAATGCTAAAAGGAAAGTGGACTTTAGTACCAGTTTGATTTTGGGTTCACGCTCCATGCTGGACTAGCTTCCAGCAGATTTGGCAAAAAATACACTTTGCCATTTGAGAGATTTACAATCTCATCTCAATTTAATTCACTCTTGAAAAAAGTTTTCATATTCTAAGCCAAGAGAATGTTTGTGTGTTCTGTTACTGTTTTGCTGGATGATGGAATTGTCGCCTCTTCGAGATGGTTGGTTTGCCACTTAAATGAAAAAAATGAAGACCTTTACTGAATATTTGCATGGTACTGGCTTTCTGTTGACCCTATCTTCATTTGATTTGGTAGATGGTTTTGGTGGAAATGGTAAGAAGTTTCATTCATGAAGACAGACTTGGGAAATTACATATAATTATCCAAACCTATACTCAACAAGAGGAAAAACAGAATGCAGTTGAACGCTAGCCGGGGAGAGCAGGGTTTCTCAGAGGAAATCGGCCCCACTCTCTCATGTATCATTTTACCCACCAAGCCTGTATAGTAAACACAACCTCAACACAACGCAGTTTACTTTCCATTGCGTAGTAATAGGCTTCGCCTGCTGTTTCCACGCTACTTACAATTGTTCATTGTTCATGCTGCTTCAAGGATTGGAAATTGAGTTTTCTTCCTGGGACTGAAAATGAAAAAGGTGGTAAATTTCCACTTGTATAGCAACTGCTCCATTTACTAAGGGTCTCAAGTAGTGTATCGTGTCTTTTATGAGATGAGTTTGCAATAGATTTCATTTCGGGTAAATTTCAGAAAAGATGAAGTCTCCTGTTAAATCTGCATTAAGGTGTTTTGAGGCTCCAATGGACTTTCCCAACAGACTTGGTAGGTATTGTTAAATTTGATGTAAGTACCCATTTCCAGATGAGGAAGATGTATTTTTGATTTCATATGAGGAGCAGCAAATTTTAGTCTTCTAGTTTTTTCCTTTGCTACTATCTGGAGGCAGTACATAAAATATCATATTGATAATTTTTATCACCATCTTGATCATGAACATTTTGAGCTAAGGGAGACCCATAAGTGTCTAATCACTTTTCTTTTCCCCTAAATCCAAATTTTCATACGTCCAAAATAGCTACAGAACATATGGGGGAAGGTGGTAAACAGTCCTTAAAGTTCTTCCTTGTTTAGTTTAAACTAGGTTGGTGAAGCCCCAGGAAAGCCTGTTTACTCAAAGCGAGGTCTATAAAAAAGATGAGAATGTTAGTATTTCCAAATACTAACACAAGTGAGATATCGGACAAGTGGAATCATCTTTAGGTTCTGTTTATTTTCTTTTTCTTTTCTGAAGTTTTATACCATAAATATATGCATGTGTATTCTGAATTTATATACAATCAATATGTGTGTGTGTATTTTAAGTTTCTGTTTATAAAAAAGGTGAAGATATATGTTTGTTTTTTAAAAATCAGACTACTGTATATAGAAGTATATAGAATAAAACACGCAAGTTCTTTTCATTCATCCTCTAACTATACTCTGCTTTCTAGAAATCACAATAGGTTTTGTGCCTTTTTCTCTGTTATATATGTATAATCTTTCTGGATTCCACAGAGAGGAGGAAGAAGACAGTCTCCCCTTGCCATCTCTATACGGATAATATTCAGTGTCTTTCTAAGTTTCTTTGGGTGCGTCTGTGTACTAACAACTCCTTCCAGTCCCAAGGCCCTTTGGCTTCCTGTGCACACAGCAGGTTCTGGCTATGTGAGGGCATCCTTTGACAAAAGATGCAGGTGCTGCCTGGGGAGGGGGAAAGCTCACCCTTCCCCCCACCCCAGCAGGTGTGTGTGTGAATGTGGTTAGGAGAGTGGGGTGCTGACAGCCCGTGCAGATGGAGTCCCTTTACAAATGATCCTAGTTGGCTCCCTTGCCTGCGGCCTCAGGGAAACACCAGTGCACTCTTGCTGCCACTGTTGGGAGGAGTGCAGTCTCCCTCAATGGAGCTGACACAGTGCCTGGCCTCAAACATGCGTTGCCGTCCAGCCTCATGCCAGTAAACAGTCTCTGGTCCTGGATCAAGGGCCAGACTGTGCCCTTTAAATTCCAGAGTTCAGAGGGAGCCCCTTGAAACCCCTCTCACTTAGACTAGGGTAGAGATGGAAACAGCATCAGACCCCAAACAAGCATTCCAAAGAAATTCTCTCTCAGCATTTTCAGTTTCAGTCCTTTTATACCTGTGTGGTGAGTGATAGGCTAACATGTTCTGTCTAGGTGGTCTAGTGACTCATTCCGGAATACAAGCTCACTAATGGCCTATTACTTTGTTCAGGTCTTTGGGGAGCCTCAGACAAAGCTGAAAAAGAATCTTATTGTAACATGTTGTTATAGACTCAGAAAAGTCCTTGCTTTTCTATAAATTGGAACATATTAATGTTATGCAAATTGTTGTCTTAATTGTTAATGTATTTAACAGTCTTTTCATGTCAGAGGATGTTGAGCTGCCTCAGTCTGTTCAGTGTAATGCTCCATTGGGTAGAAAAACTATAGCTTATGTAACCATTTCCCATTGACAGGCTATTTCCAATTTTTGGATTTTATAAGCAATGCTGCTATGAATATTTTTTATATTCATATTTGTGTGTGTGTGTACACATGCTAGTACTTCTCTAGAATAGAGGCCTGGATTGAAGTAAAAGATAGATGCTGAAAATTTTTGCTCCTTTCTAACCTAAGTGCCTCCAAGAGAGCTGTGTGAATGGCCTTTTCCAGCAGTGCAGAAGAGTGCCTATTTCCCAACACCCTCACTATATGTTTTCATTGTTTTTAATCTCTGCCGCTTTAGGGGCCAAAAAGTGATCTCACTGTTATTCTATTCTGTGTTTTCCTGATCACTAATGAGGTGAGCCATCTCATGTTTGTCCATTTGTAGTTGTGCGTGTGACTTGGCTGATCACATGTCCTTCATCCAGTTTATGGTTCTCAGGTCTTTCTCAGCTCCTTGGCGTTCTAAACAAGGGGAAGGTGGCAAAATGATGAAGGAGAGACAGATGGCAGTGACGTGGTGAGAACACTGGCCCTGCTCCACAAGGACAAACATTTATGCCACTTCGTCTCGTGGCCTTAATTTTACACATATGAAAATTACTAAGGCATGTTGAGTTTGGAGGAAGAACCAAAGGAGACTATTTAGAACACCGAGCAGCCATGGCAACATGCCTTTAGAAGGGGCATGTACTGCGCTAAAAATTATTCCACTTACAGGTAATGACAGACATTTGCCAAATAGCCCCAAGCTAACCCAAGGAAGAATAGGCAGATGGTTTGAGGTGTGTCAGGAATAGGATTTACAAAATAAGATTATGGTTATACTGGAAAGTGACAGCCATCATTATAAACAAATGGAACAGGCTCACTTTTTGCCATGGGGCAGAGGAAGAAAAGGATTTTGCATTTCTGCTTGTGAATTAGAGTTGGCTCACCCAAATACTTAGCTCTCTGGGGTTTATATATGTGGTAGGCGTTCACTAGTATAGGCCACATGACTGTGCCTCCAGTTGAGTTCAGATCTGAAGCAGGGAAACTGCTTTCTAGTTCTGGATGCCCCTCATGGTGCTGGCCCTATTTTGGTTGTGTTTGCAAACTAATATGTATCCTTCTCTGTGTGAACATAACCATCACTCCATTTAAACTATCAGTTGAGAAGACCCTGGAAAGAACTAGCCTGTTTGTTCCTAAATGTACATATTTTAGCTGCAGGAATTAGAGGCACAACAAAGGTAGAGAATACCTCCTATATATGACTAATCTCTTTGCTCATTAGCCCAAATCCCAGCCTTTGAAGGTATAATGAATGAATCTGCTTCTGCCATGAATGTGAAAATCTCAGCTCACTCCTTTCTAATTCAGCTGAGCTTTAGAAAGATAATGTATCCTCTTGGGAACAATTTGGTATTTTCTAAGGGAACAGGGAAAGGACACAAGAGAGGGATGTCAATGGAGATTTGCTGATAATCACTTGAGGAGAAGGTGGTCACAAATGTAGACTGGAGAGCTTAGACCTTGGAAGGGGAGCGGGGGTGTCCAACCTTTTTTATTCGCTGCCACACAGTTGAAGAATAAGAGTTGTCTTGGGCCACACATTAAATACACAAACACTAACAAAAGCTGATTAGCAAAGAAAAGGTCCATCCATATTTTTCTCGCTATATGACACCACAGGTAAGGAAAGAAAGGCTTCACCAAATCAGCATGCGGCTTGAGGACCATCCACGACAGGTTGGACACCCCTGCCTAGAGGCTCCCTCACCTGGTTATGAACTGTCCCCATGCAAGCAAAGGGTGGAATTTTACCTTTATAATAATTTCCATTAGCCCTAAAGTATGGCAACTAGTTCCCAATGGCAGCCTGCTGCAAAGCATGTGAGGCCTTAAAGTTGGCAAGGATGATCATGCCCAATGAGAATTAGCAATCTGTATCACTGATCAGAATTTTTATGTTATCTTTCATGTGGGTAACAGAACAAGACTTTTCAAAAGGAGTTGGGACTGGTTTTGACATGGCCCGTTGGTCACTGAGACAGGGAATATTTAACACGAATCTGATTCATTTGGAATATGTTCAACCTTAAGCCTAGATTCAGGGTGTTATTCTTATTGAACACTTATTTAGTCCTTTTATGTATTATGTGCCCTTTTCTTATTCCTGGATAGGTATAACTTGGTCTGATTTGGTCCCATTTTGGTCTGTAATTGTACTGATAGGTGCTGTATTGTATTGGAGTTTTCAACTTAATCACTTTTACAGAAGTAGAATTTCTTAGGTATGAAACTAAGAAAACCAGTCCTGGGTGAGTATCCAAAATGAGGACTATTTCCATCCTAGGATGGACTGATCCCAGATGGAGTCTGAACAGGGAAGATTAACAGTATGTAAAATAGTCTAAATACTTCTCACACTTAGTGACCCTCTGGAAGAGGACTTAACCCACAGCTGCATGTGTCCTCAGAGTTGAAGGTTAGATAATGTTTTTTAGGACTTTGGACGGCATGTGATGGTCAAAATAATTTCAAAATGGTAAATGAGGCTGGTGCTGAAAGATGATGTATTTTGAGAACAGAGGCAGCACAGTGAGGAACTTGTCTTCCTCATAAATGACGTCAGGAATGAGAAGCTGAGGGCCATGGTCCAGGATGAAGGTGATTTAGCTTCTTTATCTTGTCTTTTTAGACTATGTTGGGAAATCCTACTTTTGCACAATTGCTACCATGTCCTTTTGATGATAATAATAGCTAGGCAAAGGAAGATGTTATTGTAGATTTTTGAACTCTCTCTAACCAGGACAATAAATATAATGACAGTAATAAAAGCAACCAGAGTGCTTCCTTATTTATTTCTCAGTGGAAACTCTTAAGACTGAATGGGGCTTTCATTCAGCGGGCTCTGCTTGTGAGAGGACATGCAAACAACACTGAACTCGTGGGATTGACCTTGTACCCAAGTCTCCGTGTCTGACCCCAGGTAACTGGGGTAACCGGAGAAGGTGGGTTGATTTCTTCACTCTTCTGTTTTTAAGGGATGTATGATCTGTAAAGTGGATTTTTCAGGACACAGGCTACAAAATGTATTGGCTAAGAAATGACATGTAACCAAAGTCAGAATGGGATACAATGAATTCCAGCGAAATGTTCTCACTTCAGTGAATCTTACTGCAAGATGCAAGTGGCCATTTTGAAAACTTCCATCAGATGAGCTGTGGGAAACCACACACACACACACCACCTTAGCACAGACCTAGCTATTTGTGAATCAAGATATTTGGGGGTGATTTCTGAGCCTTAGGTCTATTGTTCATCATACGAACCAGGCTGCACCTTAGAATTATGTGGGAATAGTTTAGGCGGAAAAACAGTAATTTCCCAGACACCATCCCAGACCAATTAAATCAGACTCTTAGGGCATTGAAAAAATTTTTAAAGCTCCCCGGGTGATTTTAACATGTGGCTGAGGCCAGGAATCCTTTTCTCAGGTAGCACTTTGCTGGGATGGTTGCACTGACTCTGCCTCTCTTTTAGTTTTCTTAGAATTTTCCATTAGACTCTAGATTCCCTGAGAGAAAGGGTTACCTTACACAGTATTTGATTTTCTAGAGCATCTAACTTGCAAAGAATAATTGTGCATGGATTTGTACCAAAAAGGGGAACAGACTTTCTGTCCTGTTGGGGTACCTGGTTCTACTGCTGGGGGGACCTAGGAATAGGGTTGCCAGATACAGTACAGCACGCTCAGTTAAATTTGAATTTTAGATAAACAACTGATAATTGTTTTAGTATGTATGTGTTCCAGGCAATGTCTGGGTATGTATTTTTATTTGTTGAATCTGACAACCCTACCCAGGGGTATCTTGCTGGTCACAAGCGAATACTTGTGAAATGAGGAATGTAGGTATTAGAGAAAAAATAATTTCATTTGAAAGAAAAAAAATTAAGAAGACAGTCACTTTTAAATATAGTAAATTTAAATTGAAGTTTGGCAAATTCTTTTTCTCCCTTTAGGATCTGTAAAGCAAATCCTTAAGTGTCCTCTCTGGGTATACACAATGGTGACCAGACAGGAATACAAAATGGTTATTATAAAAATTCTTCTTTTTCTCCATTTAGGGATGTTTGTTTGGATTTCCAGGGATTCTTTTAGGTTACATGTTTAACACCTAAATGTGATGTTTTCAGTTTCTATAGAGACTGGAGATACTTGATTTTGAAATATTTGTCTTTTAGACCTATACTTAAATATTATCGTGTATGTATGTGTGACTGCCTTTGTGTGTGTGAAATTTGTCCTAGTTCATTAAATGCCCCAACATACAGCATTTCTGGAGTTCTAATACTTTATCACACAGTGTATACACATATGTGATTGTCCAGTGCTAAGATGAAGGGCAGGGCTTCACTGCATGCTTAAGGCAATTTCAGTAAATTGAGGAATCATTAAAATTGGAATTTCCAAATGAATTTGTTCCATGTTTTAAAATTCAGAGAATGAAATGATTCAAATGTCCAGAAGGTAATTAGCAATGTTCTTTCAAAAACAATCACACAACTGTTGTAAGATAGAGACATTTTTAGTTTCACCCAACATTAATCTAATAACTTGGGGTTTGAAGGACTGGTGGAGGTGCCTTTTATGTGGTCACCAGAGGGAAATTTTAGGAGTTTATGGAACAAAATGAATTATATAAGATGGTTGCTGTGGTTTGAATTAGGTTTGTCCCCATCAAAATTCATGCTGAGGCTGTCTCCAGTGTGGTGGTGTTGGGAGGTGGTGTCTCCAAGAGGTGATTAGATCTTTCTCTGGGGACTGAGTTAATTTTCACAGGAGTGGATTGGTTCCCTCAATAGCAGGTTGTTGTAAAATGAACTCACCTCTTGTGTTTTGCCCTTTTCCCCACACGCCTACCACACCTTCCATTTCTCTGCCATGTTTGGACACAGCACAAGGCCTCACCAGAGGTGCCAGATGTAGTTGCCTAATACTTCCCAGCCTCTAGAACCATGAACTAAATAAATCTCTCTCTCTCCTTTTTTTTAAAATAAAACACCCCATCTCAGTAGCAACACAAAAGACTAAGACAATGGTTGACATTAAAGATAGGAGAAATACTAAAATGAATGTTTAAAAAAGTGACTGCTATAATATCTAACATCTACAATAATCTGCCATATTCTGTGATTTTAATGACAAGGCCAAATACAAAGTAAAGATCACAGAATCAGGTAGATTATAATTTCTTTTTTTTTTTTTTCTATCCATCTATCTTACCTCCTTCACCTGGAAACATTCAGGCAGTGTACAATTTCTGATCATTCTCCTGTTTGCAATCGGGGTCCTCAGTGGACAATGTTATATTTCAACCACTTCCTTGCCATTCACCTTCCCCAGTGTTCCTTTGAACCAGATGCCACAAGAAACTGCAAGAAATCTGGTGTGGACCCCTCAAAAAATTCTACTCCTTGCTGTTTGTGCTTCAAGCTGTGCTTCTAGTGAATTCCAAAAAGTATTACTATGATATATTACTATGCTAAGCCTTATTCTAAATGTTTTATATGCATAAACTCATTTACTTAGGCATAAGCTCATAACACACTCACAATAATCTTATGCAGTAAGCATAAATGTCTTCAATTAGCCCATGAAAATTCTGAGACCTATAGATAGATGTTAAAAACCTTTCCCAAGGCCACTCATCTACTAAATAGCAACAGTAGAATTTGAACCCAGGATTCTGGATATCTTTAATAAAAATAATATCCTTTATTGAGAAGTAATGATTATTATTTTTATGGCAACACTGAGTACTTACTATGTGTCAGTATTGTGATAGGTACTTTATTGATCATCACATTTGTACCAGGGTTAAGTAGAATTATATCTATTCTATAGATAATAGAATGAGGCTGAAAGTGTACCATTTTCGAGGTGACACAGCTGAAAGAAGCAGACCCAGGACCCAGCTCACAAGTATTTATCTCAGATCCTCATTCTCCTCCCTCTCTATCTCCCTTCTCTGAGAGTCTTCCAGCTATTCCAGTTACAGTGTAGAAGGGTTTGAAGCCAAGAAACTTTCTCCACTCCTGGCTTTCTGTCTGCCCTCCCTGTTCTCCTTGGACTGCAAGGCTGGAGTGGAGTCATTGCAGAGGTAGCTGCCTACCCTTTTGAATGTGGCACTAACTCTGCCTGTCCTGAAATAAACTTGGATTGGATATCCAAGATGGCATTAGCTGCCCTTGACATGAAGTAACCTTTCCCCTGGGCTCACTGAGTGAGGCCATTCTTATCAATGAAGACATGCTCAAGGCTGTGTTCCAGAAAGAATGCTTAGTGTTGGAGCTTGAGGTTACTGACAGGAATGAAGATTTTCTAGGCAAATATTGAGTAAATGATTTGATCTTGAAGAGACAGAATTGGATCTTAAAAGAAAATCATTCAGCAAGTGGGATCTAAAGATATTATAAATCTTGTGAACTTGGTTGTTAAAGATAGGAAATTTAAGAGGAGATGTGTATAGTGATCGTATGTCCTAGTTTATGCCAGTTTTATCTCAACATAATAATTTCTTCCCTTTTACCCTTAAAAGTGTCCTGGTTTGGATGATAAGTTATGTGGTTGCCTTACCTAAAAGAGATAAAGACTAAATGCTATGGGATTTGTTTATTCATTCATTTATTCATTGGACAAGTATTTATGGATACCTTCCTACCAGGCATTGCTAGGGAAATAAGATGACTAATGTGTCTATCCTCCTTTAGGTTAAAATTTAGTAGGGAGGCCAACAAGTAGCAAAATAAATGCAGAAATAAATAGATTATTAGAACCTGTTATAGGAATCACAATGGAAATAGCTGCAAAGGGGAAAGAGTAGCAGAGGTGGCCTCTCTGGGGAAATCTCATCAGGGGGACTTGGAAGATGCGGAGGATTCAGCATTGAGGTGTGTGGCTGGGGTTAGACTGAAGAGCCCAAATGATGGTCTTCAAGTGGGACAGAGCCAAGTATGTTCCTGGGATCGAAAGAACTGAGAGTTAGGATCCAATGGAGGAACGAGGGGAAAGTTCTGGGAGAAGGTGGAAGGAAGCTTATGAGCAGACTCTTGAAAGATGACTAAGGACTGAGTGTTCCACTAAGCAAGAAGCAGCACAAGCAAGGTCTGGTGTGGGTTATTAGGCAGCAGATGATCTCATGGGACTGCTTTGTGTGGTCCTGCAGAGAGCAGTGGGAGAACATGCTGGAAGCTGGGCTGGGCTGGGCTGGCTTGGGGAGTTGCAACATGTAGTTTCCAGTTAGATGCTTCCAAGAAGATGGCCTGGATTTGAAGTTATTCCTATGCTAAATCCTAAATTCTGCTGTTTGATTTTTATGTCAATGCTCCAATTGGTTAACCAACAATTAAAATAATCTGCTGTTTTTGTGATGGAAGCCAACAGGTTTTTTAGATGGAAGAAACGTCTTTGTTCCATTTAAGATTTGATATCAGAATCAGGAATTATGGTAGGGCTTATGACAAAGTGCAATCTATTTTAATGACTATAATTCTAATTTGGACAAACTCTTAAGATATGAGAAAAATATTACTTATGTTACAAGTTGCTCAATTCTGACTTTCCTCTCCCTCCATCTACTCCCTTATCCACCAGCTCTCATCCTGAAATTCCACAGGGGCTTTTGAACCAAATTTCTAATCATAGGTTCTAACATGCCTTTAGAATTGCATTTCAGATATAAGTTCATACAGAGTTGGTTAAAGCTCAGATTTCTACATTAAAACATTAATTAATCCCATACTCATGTTTGTATTTAGAAAGAATTGAGAGTGATTTGCCATTTATCTGGAGTATGATAGATCTAATGACTACTTCACTCCTCTCTCCCCATTCATAGGGACCCTCCACTAAGTTATATGATGGCTTGGTACAAACTTGAAGATGTACCTCTCCCTCTAGGCAGAAGCCACTCTACACTACAATGCATATTGGGCAAGAAGAGTGTGGGCTGGATCTCAGCCTCTAGTCATCCTCTTGGCTGGGTGCCCTTGTACAGTGAACAACCTGTACAATATTATATTAGCAGTCTTGACTATCCACTGCTGTGGTTCCAAACATTCAGAAAGTATTAGCTTCAAATGGAGGGTAGCAATGGGCCTGATCTACCAAGGAAAGAGGAAGAAACTTCTTGAGATCAATAAAATTCAAATTCTCTGCTTATGAAGCTTCAAGTTCCAACACTTTGGTTTTGGTTTGTTGAATCTCAATTTTTTTTGCCTTATTTATCCTCACTGATGGTTTTCTCCTGGGGAAAAATGTTCAAGTTTTCCTCCCCAAGGCAGTATTTGCAACAGAGAAACATAAGAAGTGAACGTTTTTCTTCTCATGATAACTCCATCTGTGTTTTATCAGTGTATATAGAGCTACTGGAGTGAATCCAGTCTTAGAAACTCTTTTGAAAACCCAAAGTTTTCCATTTCTATGTTTTGGTGAAGAATTCTTGACCAATCCCCTTTCAACATGGAGCACAATATGAAAGAACTCATCAGTATGTTCAGTGCTACTGTTCTCTTGACAAAATGTTCAACCTTTTTGTCATTCCAATAGAAACCCATTCAGTGATCAGTGTGAGTTAATGCACCTCCCTCTTGAATGACACTCACCATAGAGCAAAGTGCTCACGATGTGTAACTGCAGAGCCACACGTCTGATTTATGCCTGGGCTCTCGTGCAAAAAATGCAATGGATTCATCTCCCAAATGTGAGGAAAACTGTGGCACCAAGGTAGCCTTCTGTTTGGCTATTATACTTGGACCTGTTGAGACTTACAAGATAAAAGATAGGGTGTTTTCCCTCTTAAACTGGGTTTATAAATAGTAGACTTACACCCTGGGCAGGGTGTTACAGAGAAAGATTATTGCACTTTTTGTAGGGGCTTTTGGTCACTCTAATTTTGGAAGCACACCTTACAACATACAGGAGGCATGCAGGAATCAGCGTTCAGAAATGCTCTGGCTGGCTTGTCTCATGGCTTAATTATAGTAGCAAAGCACATCTACAGCACCAGTGTCTTAAATTATTCCCATAGCAATGTCTACGCACTCATCTGCCTCAGGTTTCTGGGCATTCCAGCCCAGAAATGCATACTAATATACTGTACAGTAATCACCATGTAGATTCAGTGTCCTACCTTAAATTCCTTAGGGTCCCAGTAAAATTGCTGTATTTTACTGTGTATAATGTTCTCCCATGTATAATACGCACCCACGTTATTAGCCCAAACTTTCAGGAAAAACATTTTCTTCATTTAATTTTTTAATTCAATTTTTTCTTTGTTTATAATTAGGAACTTATTGCTTGTATTATAAAGAAATTTTAGTGGTTTTTAAGCCTATTATGGTATAAGAGTTATACTTTTAATGTATAAGCATAAATAAAAGAATTGAAAACATTTATATAGATAAGGAATTAGTATTACCCTTGTATAATGACTATCCTTATATGTTGCTCAAAAATTTGGGCAAAAAAGTACTCATTATACACAGTAAAAAATAAGTATCTGTAGTTCTTAACTGTAGTGCAATGTTTTTCAAATTTCAGGTTGTAACCCATTAAAGGGTTATAAAATCAAGTTAATGACTCATGGCCAGTGTTTTGTGGAGAAATGACTTAGAATGGAATGGAATGGAACAGAATAGAACAGGAGTAAATGAAGATCCAAGTGGATTTTTCATAATAAAGGTTAGTATTGCTGCTTGAAATTTTACTCTATATTTTATCTACTCTATTTCTTTCATTATAAGTCTCTGAAATCAGGACGAGTCTTACAATTATAATGGTAACTTTTTTTTACTTCGTGGTAAAATAATGGTGTATCTTGCAATTGATGACAACTCTGAATTGGTATGTGCATGTATTGAGTTTTGACGTAAAATTTATCTTTTTGTGGGTCATGGCCAAAAGAATTTGAGGAAGACTGAATTAATGCAGGCTTTCCATGTTTCCCTTTCCACTGCCAGGAGCCTTTGTGCAGAATTTCTGGGCCTCAAATGTCACCCTATTTTCTGGTGAGGAATGGCTGTGCCCCACCCCAGAAAAGTGTGCATTTAAAAACTGGTTATCTCTCTGCATATGGTTTAGGCAGGATGGCAGTGGGTCAGAGGTCTCAGGTAATGGGCTTCTCTGGTGTGTCTCTGTAGTTTACTGTCATTCCAGTGCCTCCTGGAAGAGTCTTCTTGGTGATGGAACAGCTTTGGATGTGGCAGAAAAGGCTTTCCCTAGATTTTGCTTTTAAGTGCCCTGTCTCCTAAGCCTGCCTGTGGTTTCTGTCATTACATGGGGCTTCCTGTGTCTACTATCGTGACTCAAGGTTCACCAGATCGGTGGCCTTTTAAAGTTTTTGGCATTTCTAAGTCTCAGGTGGCTTCTGCTGCTTTTTAAGGTTGACCACTCAGTGGGACTTCCGGCACCACCTGCAGAAGGTAAGCCACAGGTCCCAGCTGAACCCACTTGCCCAGACACTGTTCTCCAAAGATACCTACAGGGAAACAGATATTACACCAGGAACGTCGTGCTCCTACCTCTCTTCTGCTCTGTCCAGAAAGACAAGTTGTTAGCCCAAAAGAACGAGCCACTTATTGGAAATTTTAGATTCTGTGGCAATTGAGAGGAAGGGATATATTTTCCTGCCGTTAATTAGGCCCTAAATCCTCCTCTTTTGATAGTCGTCTTATTAATATCCCCAAATACTGCAAGCTAGCAACTCAAATGCTGCATAAAAACCCTAAAACATCTAGTTTGTGACTCAGAATTCTAAATTTATTTTCTGTCTGCAAATTATGCTTGGCTTCCAAAGTAACCTCTATCCAGACTTACAACAACATATACTGACTTGGCCTTGTGTTGTACTTTATATAAGTGGAATTAATTATACAAGATGCACTTTTTTGTGTCTGAGTTTTCAGCTACACTTTTGAATTTTCTCGTCAATTATGTATTCTCATACTGAAACCTTGTGAATATACCACCATTTATTACTCATATCAAATATTGAGGGAATTTGGGTAGTTTCTAGTGTTCAGCTACTATAAATAGTGCTGCTGTGGACTTTCTAGTATCTCCTGGAAGTAGAATACCTAACTATACTATCTATATGACTCGTAGGGAATATATATTCAGTTTTAGTGGATTCTGTGAATGAATTTTTCTTTTCAGCCATTCTGGTAGACGTGGTATTTCCTATGGTTTTGCCCTGCACTTCCCTAATTCAAGGGACTAATGGAGTTGGGAACCTTTACATGTGCTCCTTAGATTTTTGGATGACATTGTGTAAATCTTCATGTTTGGTTTTCTGTTATACTTTTTTTTTAATTTTTTTATTAATATTAAATCATAGCTGTGTACATTAATGCAATCATGGGGCACCATATACTGGTTTTATAAACAGTTTGACACATTTTTATCACACTGGTTAACATAGCCTTCCTGGCATTTTCTTAGTTATTAAGACAATTATAGTCTACATT
Organism: Nycticebus coucang; assembly: GCF_027406575.1. NCBI lineage: Eukaryota > Metazoa > Chordata > Mammalia > Primates > Lorisidae > Nycticebus > Nycticebus coucang. The sequence goes on along the minus strand of NC_069780.1, from coordinate 164,843,405 downwards.
TACTAAGTTTCACATGCACCCTTGTAAGATGCACCGAAGGTATACTCCCACCAATCACCCTCCCTCTGCCCAGCCTCCCCCCTCCCTCCCCTCCTTCTCCACCTTCCCCATAATCTTAGATTATAACTGGGTTATAGCTTTCATATGAAAGCCCTAAATTAGTTTCATAGTAGGGCTGAGTACATTGGATACTTTTTCTTCCATTGTTGAGATACTTTACTAAGAAGAATATGTTCCAGCTCCATCCATGTAAACATGAAAGAGGTAAGGTCTCCATCTTTCTTTAGGGCTGCATAATATTCCATGGTGTACATATACCACAATTTATTAATCCATTTGTGAATCGATGGGCACTTGGGCTTTTTCCATGACTTAGCAATTGTGAATTGGGCTGCAATAAACATTCAGGTACAAATATCTTTGTTATAATGTGATTTTTGGTCTTCTGGGTATATACCTAGTAGAGGAATTATAGGATTGAATGGCAGATCTATTTCTAGATCTCTAAGTGTTCTCCAAACATCTTTCCAAAAGGAATGTACTAATTTGCATTCCCACCAGCAGTGTAGAAGTGTTCCCTTTTCTCCACATCCACACCAACATCTCTGTTCTTGGGATTTTGTGATATGGGCTAATTTTACTGGAGTTAGATGGTATCTCAAGGTAGTTATTTTTTTTTTATTATTGTTGGGGATTCATTGAGGGTGCAATAAGCCAGGTTACACTGATTGCAATTGCTAGGTAAAGTCCCTCTTGCAATCATGTCTTGCCCCCATAAAGTGTGATACACACCAAGGCCCCACCCCCCACCCTCTGTCCCTCTTTCTGCTTTTCTCCCCCCCCCATAACCTTAATTGTCATTAATTGTCCTCATATCAAAATTGAGTACATAGGATTCATGCTTCTCCATTCTTGTGATGCATTACTAAGAATAATGTCTTCCACTTCCATCCAGGTTAATACGAAGGATGTAAAGTCTCCATTTTTTTTAATAGCTGAATAGTATTCCATGGTCTACATATACCACAGCTTGTTAATCCATTCCTGGGTTGGTGGGCATTTAGGCTGTTTCCACATTTTGGTGACCGTAAATTGAGCTGCAATAAACAGTCTAGTACAAGTGTCCCTATGATAAAAGGATTTTTTTCCCTCTGGGTAGATGCCCAGTATTGATTTGCATTCCTCTGATGATTAAAAATGATGAGCATTTTTTCATATGTCTGTAGGCCGTGCACCTGTCTTCTTCAGAGAAGTTTCTCTTCAAGTCCCTTGCCCAGCCTGCAATGGGATCGCTTGTTCTTTTCTTATACATTTGAGTTCTCTGTGATTCTGGTTATTAAACCTTTGTCAGAGACATAACCTGCAAATATCTCCTCCCATTTTGAGGGCTGTTTTCTTGCTTTACTTACTGTGTTCTTGGCTGTGCAGAAGCTTTTTAGTTTGATCAGGTCCCAGTAGTGTGTTTTTGAAGCTGCTTCAATTGTCTAGGGGGTCCTCCTCACAAAATACTCGCCCAGACCGATTTCTTCAAGGGTTTTCCCTGCACTCTCTTCTAGTATTTTTATATTTCATGTCTTAAGTTTAAATCTTTAATCCAGTGAGAGTCTGTCTTAGTTAATGGTGAAAGGTATGGGTCCAGTTTCAGTCTTCTACAGGTTGCCAGCGAGTTCACCCAGCACCATTTGTTAAATAAGGAATCTTTTCCCCATTGAATGTTTTTATTTTATTTTTTATTTTTTTTGAATGTTCTTAATTGGCTTGTCAAAGATCAAATAATGGTAAGTAGCTGGGTTCATCTCTTGGTTCTCTATTCTGTTCCAGACATCTACTTCTCTGTTTTTGTGCCAGTACCATGCTGTTTTGATCACTATTGATTTATAGTATAGTCTGAGGTCTGGTAGCGTGATTCCTCCTGCTTGTTTTTATTTCTGAGTAATGTCTTGGCTATTCGAGGTTTTTTCTGATTCCATATAAAATGAAGTATTATTTTTTCAAGATCTTTAAAGTATGGCAGTGGAGCTTTAATAGGGATTGCATTAAAATTGTATATTGCTTTGGGTAGTATGGACATTTTAACAATGTTGATTCTTCCTAGCCATGAGCATGGTATGTTTTTCCATTTGTTAACGTTTTCAGCTATTTCTTTTCTTAGCATTTCATGGTTCTCTTTACAGAGATCTTTCACGTCCTTTGTTAGATAAACTCCCAAATATTTCATCTTCTTTGGCACTACTATGAACGGAATAGAGTCCTTAACTATTTTTTTGGCTTGGCTATTGTTGGTATATATAAAGGCTACTGATTTATGAATGTTGATTTTGTAACCTGAGACGCTGCTATCTTCCTTGATCACTTCTAAGACTTTTGTGGTTGAGTCCCTGGGGTTTTCCAGGTATACGATCATATCATTTGCAAAGAGCGAAAGTTTGATCTCTTTTGACCCTATGTGGTTCCCCTCTTTTGCCTTTTCTTCCCTAATTGCGGTGGCTAAAACTTCCATTACAATGTTAAAGAGCAGTGGAGACAATGGGCAGCCTTGTCTCGTTCCTGATCTGAGTGGAAATGATTTCAATTTAACTCCATTCAATACCATATTGCCTGTGGGTTTGCTGTAGATGGACTCTATCAGTTTAAGAAATGTCCCTTCTATACCAATTTTCTTAAGTGTTCTGATCATGAAGGGATGTTGGATATTATCAAAAGCTTTTTCTGCATCAATTGAGAGAATCATATGATCTTTGTTTTTTAATTTGTTTATGTGCTGAATTATACTTATAGATTTATGTATATTAAACCAGCCTTGAGACCCTGGGATAAAACCGACTTGGTCATGATGTATTATTTGTTTAATATGTTGCTGGATTCTGTTTGTTAGGATCTTGTTGAATATTTTTGCATCTATATTCATTAGTGATATTGGTCTATAATTTTCTTTTCTTGTTGGGTCTTTTCCAACATATCAGGGATCAGGGTGATGTTTGCTTCATAGAACGTGTTGGGTAGTCTTCCTTCTTTTTCTACATTTTGGAACAGGTTGAGTAATATAGGTACTAGTTCCTCTTTAAAGGTTTGGTAGAATTCTCATGTGAAGCCATCTGGTCCCAGGCTTTTCTTTTTAGGGAGATTTTGTATGATTGATGCTATTTCAGAACTTGATATTGGCCTGTTCAACATTTCCACTTGATTCTGGCTAAGTCTTGGAAGGTGATGTGCTTCCAAGTATTGGTCAATTTCCAATTGACCAATCTCAGATTTTCATATTTCTGAGAATAAAGTTTCTTGTAATGTTCATTAAGGATTTTTGAATTGCTGAAGAGTCTGTTTTATTTCGTCTTTGTCATTTCTGATTGATGAGATTAGAGATTTTACTCTTTTTTTTCCTGGTTAGGTTAGCCAAAGGTTTATCTATTTTATTGACCTTTTCAAAAAACCAACTTTTTGATTTATTGATCTGTTGTATAATTCTTTTGTTTTCAATTTCATTTTACTCTGCTCTCATTTTGGTTATTTCTTTTCTTCTACTGGGTTTGGGGTTGGAATGTTCTTCCTTTTCTAGTTGCTTGAGATGTCCCGTTAAGTTGTTAACTTCCTCTCTTTTTGTTCTCTTGAGGAAGGCTTGCAGTGCTGTAAATTTCTCTCTTAGGACTGCCTTTGTGGTATCCCAGATGTTCTGATAATTCGTGTCTTCATTGTCATTTTGTTCCAAAAATTTGGCAGTTTCCTTCTTGATCTTATCTCTGACCCAGCTATCATTCAGCATAAGGTTATTTAACTTCCATGTTTTTGTGTGAGTATGCAGATTCCTGTTGTTACTGAGTTCAACTTTTATTACATGGTGGTCTGAGAAGATGCAAGGAGTAATTTCTATTCCTTTAAATTTACTGAGGTTAGACTTGTGACCTAAGATGTGATCGATTTTGGAGTATGTTCCGTGGGCTGATGAGAAGTATGTGTATTCAGTTTTGTTGGGATGAAATGTTCTCTAGATGTCTGCTAAATCCACATGTTGGATGGTTAGGTTTAAATCTAAAATTCTTTGCTCAACTTCTTATTGGAGCATCTATCCAACACTGCCAAAGGAGTGTTAAAATCTCTGACTATTATGGAGCTGGAGAAAATCAAGTTGCTCATGTTTGTTAGAGTTTCTCTTATAAATTGAGGCACATTCTGGTTGGGTGCATAAATATTCATACTGTTATACTTTTATTAATTTCTATGAATTTTTCTGGATAGGAGTTCTTTATTAAATGTGTATATTGTGAATGTTATTTCCATTATGTGGGTTGCCTTTTAATTCTCTTAATGATGACTTTTGATGAAAAGATGTTTTTAATTTCCATATTATTTAATTTATAAAAATTTATGATTAATGTTCTTTTGTGTCCTCTTAGAGTTCTTTGCTTGCTCTACAGTCATGAAAATATCCCATGTTTTAGCAATTTTAAAAAACATGTTTGACTATTTCTCTTCTTACCTTTTCTTTTCTTACTTTTCTTGTTTATCTTGATTCCCTTCTCTCTTTCTTTCTTCCTTGCTTCTTTTGTTCTTTCTAGTTTTCTGTCTAAATAAGCAGAATAGGGAAACCCTTTCATCTTTGCATTATGAAAATCACACTCCTTTGCTTAAAATATTTCCATAGCCTTCCAAAACTTTCAGGATAAAGCAAGGTCTATAATGATCTTTCCCATACCTATCTCTCTAGCCTCCCTATTTCCAGTTTCAGACTCCAAAATACTCTTTATTCAATCACATAGCAATCTTAAACTTCCTAAAAGTATTTGCTTGCTTATATGTTCGTGTCTCTGCACCATATACGGTTCTGTCTCTTTGGAAAACCCCTCCTCCTTTTCCATTCAACTAATCCCCATTCATCCTTCAGAACTCAGTTCAACCCACTTTTCTCTGGATATCTCTCTGCTCCACATATCTGGGTGAAGTGGGCTTCCTTTGCTCCCCTGGCACCTTGGGCATATCTAGATTATGGCACTTACCACATAGAACTGTAATAATTGATTCATCTTTTTCCCCCACTGGAGTAGCTTGAGAGCAAAGACAGTATCTTATGTGACTATGTGTCAGTGTCTATCAGGCAAGTAGAAGGGGCTTAACACATTGGATAAGTACATTTGGGGAGCAGCATGTCAGAATTTTACAGAGGAGGAGAATGCAGCTATGAAGTGATACATTGATCAAATGCTATGTGAAGAGATGGTTTTTAGTGGGGGTGGAATACACTAGAATTTTGCATTATTAGGACCTTTTAATTGAGAGTTCTATGTGGGGCTTTCCCATAGAAAATTTGTTTTGCTAGTAAGCTTTGTGCTGGCCTTTTCCTTTTCTCTTCTGTCTGGAAGGTTGTGGCTCTTTTTAAAGACAAGTGGCAAATGTTTAAATGCCTTGAACACGTCATTGCATTGATTTATTTTCTGTGCTTAATGTTTTGTCTACATTAAGGAAAGAAGAATGAGGTAACTTACGCCAGTTCATGATTTTAATTTTTGTTACATTTTCATGTGATTTTTTTAATGTATTCAATTATGAATAGACAGCATGTATACATGACCTAAAAGCAAAAAGTATAAAAGGATATATCGTGAAAAAATTCTTGCTGAAAATCTCCCTTTTACAGTACCAAATGTTAGCAAAGATGTTGAGCAACTAAGGGGAACTCTCATATAGAGATGATGGGAGTGTAAACTGGTACAAACATTTAGAAAAATTACTTATAAATATTTACTAAAGCTAAACATACCTTTTTTGTGATCTAGCAATTTCTCAGAGATGAGTATTTGTAAATCTAGCATAAGAATTCTAGAATGCCCTCCAGAATATTCCTTGCAGCTTTTATTCATAATATCCCTAGACTGAGAATAACTCAATGTCCATCAACAGTGAGATAGATACATGAACTGTAGCACATTCATACAATGGAATACCACATAGTGATAAAAAGGAACTGTCATGTGCACTAACACGGATAAATCTAGATACAATATCTGGGGAAGGAAGCCAGACTGAAAGGTTACATGCTACATGAATTCATTTATATGAAGTACAGAACAGAAAAAAGAAACAACTTGTTGTAATATAGATTGAAAGGGAGGTTATCTTTAGGGGTATGACTGGGTGGGAGTTGGAGTAATCTTCTGGGGTTCTAGGAATATTTTGCATTTAGTACAGAGTGATGGTTACATGAGTGAATGAATATGTAAAAATTCAATGAGCTGTTCCCTTAAGACTTCAGTACTTTACTGCAATAGTACAGTAAATAAAAAGGGAGTAAAATTTACATAAAATATTTTTTAAAACCAGGAAAAGACCCAACAAGAAAAGAAAATTACAGACCAATATCTCTAATGAATATTGATGCAAAAATATTCAATAAGATCCTAGCAAACAGAGAGGCGGAACAAGATGGCAGCCGAGTAACAGCTTCCTTGCATCTGGGCACCGTGAGTCTGGGGAGATAGGACTCCAGGCATCTCTGGCTGGTGGGATCTGCCTATCATCACCCCTGAGAGGATACAGGGAGTCAGCGAGAGACTTCTGGACCCCAAGAGGAGGACTAAAACAGTGGAAAACTGGCAAGTGGTCGCGTGTGTTCAATCTGTCTAAACCCGCCCACACTGTAAGTTCAGTAGCAGCGAGACTGCAAATCAGAAAGGCCTTACCTGTGAACTGTTTTGGTGTCTTTGGACTTGGCACTCAGCTGAACTGCCTTGGGGAGAGCCTGAGTGGGAGTGTGGAGAACTTTGGCCTTTGTCTAGGGCCCCAGTCTGAGCCGCTGAGCCAGACGGAGCTAATAGTGTTTGGCTCTGGGTCACAGGCAGCCACTGCCAGCGATCTGCCCCGGCAAGCTCCGCCCTCAGGTCGCAGAGCTAGAATTGGGTGGGAGCTGGTAACCCAGTGACCAAGTAGCCTAAGGGCGGGGTCTGAGCCGCCTTGCAGCCCTAACCCTCGGGGGCAGAGGGAGACCAGTTTTGGCACACAGGGTAAGTGGATAGCCACTTCAGCAGTGATTCCAGCGGCAAGCACTTCCCTGGGAAAGCTTCTGCTCAGCAAGTGAACAAGTTCAAAGTGCCTTTTAAGGGGCTGAAGAGAGATTTAGGGTGTCTACCTGCTGGGGATTGAGAAACTAGCAGCCTCCAGTCCTATCAGAACTGTGATTAACATCTCATATCCCAGAAGACCACGTGTTGCCCAGACAATATTCAATAACATATACATACTGCTTTGTTTTTGGTTGTGTTTTTTTTTTTTGGTTTGGTTTTTTTTTTGTTTATTTTGATGTTGCTGATTGTTGTTTTGTTTTTTAAGTTCAACCTTTTCCATACAGATCCTTTTTCTTTCTCAATTTTTCTAGTTTAATTATAATTTCCCATTGCTGCCTATTTCAATAATTAGAACTTCATTTTTGTTAGTGTTTCTACCGCTATTATTTGGTTTGTCCAGCCAATTTTATCCCCTAAAGTTTTCTGTTTGCTTGTTTTGGTGTGATTTATAGCATTTTTGTCTTTCCTCTCTACTTGGTGGAGGTGGGGTACTGTGTCTGATCAGGTTAGCCAAGAGCTGCTGACCTCAAGGGAACCACCCAACTGGGCACCCCCAGAAGGTGGTTTTTTTTTTTAAGGTTGTACCAATGTACCCTACTGTACACCTATATTGCTCTGTCTCCCTCTTTCTGTGCCTCTCTTCTTTTTGTCAATATTCCTTTTACCCACCCCCTCTCCTTTCTCTATTTTTCTTTTTTTTTCTTATCACTTGGTCCTCCTTTCTTTCATCCCTTTTTTGCTGTTCAACCTTCTCACCCTTCTGGTCCTGTAACCCTTAGTTCACAGGCACAAGAACTTAAAGAGCAAGAGGAAGTGAAAGGAAAATTAGGGCAAGGAAACAGATAAAAGAAATCACTCATGAGGAAGAATCAGCAGAAAACTCCAGGTAACATGAAGAACCAGTCCAGAACAACCCCGCCAAGGGACCATGAGGTAGCTACTGCAGAGGATTCCACCTATACAGAAATGTTAGGAATGACAGAAAGGGAATTTAGAATACACATGTTGAAAACAATGAAAGAAATGATGGAAACAATGAAGAAAACCAAAAGGAAATTCAAAACAGAATCAAATAAGAGATGAACGATATGAAGAATATAAAAAGGATATAGCAGAGCTGAAGGATCTGAAACAGTCAATCAGGGAATTTAAAGATGCAATGGAAAGTATCAGCAACAGGTTAGACCATGCAGAAGAAAGAATTTCAGAGGTAGAAGACACAGTTTTTGAGATAACTCAGATAGTAAAAGAGGCAGAAAAGAAGAGAGAGAAAGCAGAATGTTCACTGTCAGAATTATGGGACTTTATGAAGCGTTCCAACATACGAGTTATAGGAATTCCAGAAGGGGAAGAAGAATGCCCCAGAGGAATGGAAGCCATACTAGAGAATATTATAAAAGAAAATTTCCCAAATATCACCAAAGATTCTGACACACTGCTTTCAGAGGGATATCGGACCCCAGGTCGCCTCAACTCTAACCGAGCTTCTCCAAGACACATTGTGATGAACCTGTCCAAAGTCAAGACAAAAGTAAAGATTCTGCAAGCTGCCAGGAGTAAGCGCCAGTTGACCTATAGGGGCAACTCCATCAGAGTGACCGCAGACTTCTCTAATGAAACTTTCCAAGCAAGAAGACAATGGTCATCTACCTTTAATCTACTTCAACAGAACAATTTCCAGCACAGAATTCTGTACCCTGCTAAGCTAAGCTTCAAAATTGACGGAGAAATCAAATCATTTACGGATATACAAACATTGAGGAAATTCGCCACAACAAGACCAGCTCTACAGGAAATACTTCAACCTGTTCTGCACACTGACCACAACAATGGATCAGCAGCAAAGTGAGAACTCAGAAATTAGAGGACAGAACCTAACCTCCACAGTGATGCAAAAGATAAAACTAAGCAATGGACTCTCACCAAATAAGACGAATAGAATACTACCACACTTATCAATTATCTCAATAAATGTTAATGGCTTGAATTCTCCACTGAAAAGACATAGATTGGTTGACTGGATTAAAAAACACAAGCCATCCATTTGCTGTCTGCAAGAAACACACCTGGATTCAAAAGACAAATTAAAGCTCCGAGTCAAGGGTTGGAAGACAATTTTTCAGGCAAATGGAATTCAGAAGAAAAGAGGAGTTGCAATCTTATTTTCAGATACATGTGGATTTAAAGCAACTAAAGTCAAAAAAGACAAAGATGGTCACTTTATATTGGTCAAGGGAAAACTACAACAAGAAGACATTTCAATTCTAAATATTTATGCACCCAATTTAAATGCTCCCAGATTCTTGAAACAGACCTTACTCAGTCTGAGCAATATGATATCTGATAATACCATAATAACAGGGGACCTTATCACTCCTCTTACAGAGCTGGACAGATCCTCTAAACAGAAACTAAACAAGGATATAAGAGATTTAAATGAGACCCTAGAACAACTGTGCTTGATAGACGCATATAGAACACTCCACCCCAAAGATAAAGAATATACATTCTTCTCATCACCCCATGGAACATTCTCCAAAATTGATCATATCCTGGCACACAAAACAAATATCAACAGAATCAAAAGAATTGAAATTTTACCTTGTATCTTCTCAGACCATAAGGCACTAAAGGTGGAACTCAACTCTAACAAAAATGCTCGACCCCACCCAAAGGCATGGAAATTAAACAATCTTCTGTTGAATAACAGATGGGTGCAGGAAGATATAAAACAGGAAATCAGTAACTTCCTTGAGCATAACAACAATGAAGACACAAGCTACCAAAACCTGTGGGATACTGCAAAAGCAGTTTTGAGAGGAAAATTCATCGCTTTAGATGCCTACATTCGAAAAACAGAAAGAGAGCAGATCAACAATCTCACAAGAGATCTTATGGAATTGGAAAAAGAAGAACAATCTAAGCCTAAACTCAGTAGAAGAAAAGAAATATCCAAAATCAAATCAGAGATCAATGAAATTGAAAACAAAAGAATCATTCAGAAAATTAATGAAACAAGGAGTTGGTTTTTTGAAAAAATAAATAAAATAGATAAACCATTGGCCCGACTAATGAGGAATAGAAAAGTAAAATCTCTAGTAACCTCAATCAGAAATGATAAAAGGGAAATAACAACTGATCCCACAGAGATTCAAGAGATCATCTCTGAATACTACCAGAAACTCTATGCCCAGAAATTTGACAATGTGAAAGAAATGGATCAATATTTGGAATCACACCCTCTCCCTAGACTCAGCCAGGAAGAAATAGAGCTCCTGAACAGACCAATTTCAAGCACTGAGATCAAAGAAACAATAAAAAATCTTCCAACCAAAAAATGCCCTGGTCCAGATGGCCTCACTCCAGAATTCTATCAAACCTTCAAGGAAGAGCTTATTCCTGTACTGCAGACATTATTCCAAAAAATTGAGGAAGAAGGAATCTTCCCCAACACATTCTATGAAGCAAACATCACCCTGATACCAAAACCAGGAAAAGACCCAAACAAAAAGGAGAATTTCAGACCAATCTCACTCATGAATATAGACGCAAAAATTCTCAACAAAATCCTAGCCAATAGATTACAGCTTATCATCAAAAAAGTCATTCATCATGACCAAGTAGGCTTCATCCCAGGGATGCAAGGCTGGTTTAACATACGCAAGTCCATAAACGTTATCCACCATATTAACAGAGGCAAAAATAAAGATCACATGATCCTCTCAATAGATGCAGAAAAAGCATTTGATAAAATCCAGCATCCTTTTCTAATTAGAACACTGAAGAGTATAGGCATAGGTGGCACATTTCTAAAACTGATTGAAGCTATCTATGACAAACCCACAGCCAATATTTTACTGAATGGAGTAAAACTGAAAGCTTTTCCTCTTAGAACTGGAACTAGACAAGGTTGTCCTCTGTCACCTTTACTATTCAACGTAGTGCTGGAAGTTCTAGCCAATACAATTAGGCTAGACAAGGAAATAAAGGGAATCCAAATGGGAGCAGAGGAGGTCAAACTCTCCCTCTTTGCTGACGACATGATCTTATACTTAGAGAACCCCAAAGACTCAACCACAAGACTCCTAGAAGTCATCAAAAAATACAGTAATGTTTCAGGATATAAAATCAATGTCCACAAGTCAGTAGCCTTTGTGTACACCAATAACAGTCCAGATGAGAAGCTAATTAAGGACACAACTCCCTTCACCATAGTTTCAAAGAAAATGAAATACCTAGGAATATACCTAACGAAGGAGGTGAAGGACCTCTATAAAGAAAACTATGAAATCCTCAGAAAGGAAATAGCAGAGGATATTAACAAATGGAAGAACATACCATGCTCATGGATGGGAAGAATCAACATTGTTAAAATGTCTATACTTCCCAAAGCAATCTACCTATTCAATGCCATTCCTATCAAAATACCAACATCGTACTTTCAAGATTTGGAAAAAATGATTCTGCATTTTGTATGGAACCGGAAAAAACCCCATATAGCTAAGGCAGTTCTCTGTAACAAAAATAAAGCTGGGGGCATCAGCATACCAGATTTTTGTCTGTACTAGAAAGCCATAGTGCTCAAGACAGCATGGTACTGGCACAAAAACAGAGACATAGACACTTGGAATCGAATTGAAAACCAAGAAATGAAACTAACATTTTACAACCACCTAATCTTTGATAAACCAAACAAGAACATACCTTGGGGGAAAGACTCCCTATTCAATAAATGGTGTTGGGAGAACTGGATGTCTACATGTGAATGTCTAAGTGTGAATCTCGACCCACACCTTTCCCCACTCACAAAAATTGATTCAAGATGGATAAAGGACTTAAATTTAAGGCATGAAACAATAAAAATCCTCAAAGAAAGCATAGGAAAAACACTGGAAGATATTGGTCTGGGGAAAGACTTCATGAAGAAGACTGCCATGGCAATTGCAACAACAACAAAAATAAACAAATGGAACTTCATTAAACTGAAAAGCTTCTGTACAGCTAAGGAGACAATAACCAAAGCAAAGAGACAACCTACAGAATGGGAAAGGATATTTGCATATTTTCAATCAGACAAAAGCTTGATAACTAGGATCTATAGAGATCCACATGAAAAAAGCCAACATTCCCATATATCAATGGGCAAGAGACATGAATAGAACTTTCTCTAAAGACGACAGACGAATGGCTAACAAACACATGAAAAAATGTTCATCATCTCTATATATTAGAGAAATGCAAATCAAAACAACCCTGAGATATCATCTAACCCCAGTGAGAATGGCCCACATCACAAAATCTCAAAACTGCAGATGCTGGTGTGGATGTGGAGAGAAGGGAACACTTTGACACTGCTGGTGGGACTGCAAACTAGTACAACCTTTCTGGAAGGAAGTATGGAGAAACCTCAAAGCACTCAAGCTAGACCTCCCATTTGATCCTGCAATCCCATTACTGGGCATCTACCCAGAAGGAAAGAAATCCTTTTATCATAAGGACACTTGTACTAGACTGTTTATTGCAGCTCAATTTACAATCGCCAAAATGTGGAAACAGCCTAAATGCCCACCAACCCAGGAATGGATTAACAAGCTGTGGTATATGTATACCATGGAATACTATTCAGCCATTAAAAAAAATGGAGACTTTACATCCTTCGTATTAACCTGGATGGACGTGGAAGACATTATTCTTAGTAAAGCATCACAATAATGGAGAAGCATGAATCCTATGTACTCAATTTTGATATGAGGACAATTAATAACAATTATGGTTATGGGGGGGGAAACAGAAAGAGGGAAGGAGGGAGGTGGGTGGGGCCTTGGTGTGTGTCACACTTTATGGGGGCAAGACATGATTGCAAGAGGGACTTTACCTAACAATTGCAATCAGTGTAACCTGGCTTATTGTACCCTCAATGAATCCCCAACAATAAAGAAAAAAAAAAGATCCTAGCAAACAGAATCCAGCAACACATCAAACAAATTATACACCACGACGAAGTGGGTTTTATCCCAGACTCTCAAGACTGGTTCAATATACGTAAATCTATAAATATAATATATCACAGAAACAAATTAAAAAACAAAGACCATATGATCCTCTCAACTGATGCAGAAAAAGCTTTTGATAATATCCAGCATCCTTTTATGATCAGAACACTTGAGAAAATAAGTATAGAAGGGACATTTCTTAAACTGATAGAGGTCATTTATAGCAAACCCATAGCCAACATTACATTGAATGGAGTAAAATTGAAAACATTTCCACTCAGATCAGGAACCAGGCAAGGTTGCCCACTATCTCCACTGCTTTTTAACATTGTAATGGAAGTCTTAGACATTGCAATTAGGCAAGAGAATGCAATCAAGAGTATCCATATATGGTCAGAGGAGATCAAACTTTCACTTTTCACAGATGATATGATCGTATACCTGGAAAACCCCAGGGACTCAACCACAAAAGTCTTAGAAGTGATCAAGGAATATAGCAGCGTCTCAGGCTACAAAATCAGTACTCATAATTCAGTAGCATTCATATATACCAACAATAGTCAAGCTGAAAAAACAGTCATGGACTCTATTCCCTTTATAGTAGTGCCAAAGAAAATGAAATATCTGGGAGTGTACCTAACAAAGGATGTGAAAGATCTATGAAACTCTGAGAAAAGAAATATCTGAAGATGTCAACAAATGGAAAAACATACCATGCTTATGGCTGGGAAGAATCAACATTGTTAAAATGTCTATGCTACCCAAAGGAATCTACAGATTTAATGCAATCCCCATTAAAGCACCTCTGTCATACTTTAAAGATCTAGAAAAACTAGTATTTCATTTTATTTGGAAACAGAAAAAAACCTTGAATAACCAAGACATTACTCATAAATAAAAACAAATCAGGTAGAATCACACTACCAGACTTCAGACTATACTATACATCTATAGTGATCAAAACAGCATGGTTTTGGCACAAAAATAGAGAGGTAGATATATGGAACAAAATTGAGAGCCAAGAGATGAATCCAGACACTTATTGTCATTTGATCTTCAATAAGCCCGTCAAAAACTTAAATTGGAGGAAAGACTCCCTATTTAACAAATGGTGCTGGGTGAATTGGCTGGCAACTTGTAGAAGACTGAAACTGGACCCATTCCTTCCACCTCTAACAAAAATTGACTCTCACTGGATAAAAGACTTAAACCTAACACACGAAACCATAAAGATTCTTGGAAAGAGTGCAGGGGAAACACTTGAAGAAATTGGCCTGGGAGAAAACTTTATGAGGAGGACTTCTAGGGCAATTAAAGCAATACCAAAAATACGTTACTGGGATCTGATCAAACTTAAAAGCTTCTGCACTGCCAAGAACACAGTAAGTAAAGCAAGTAGACTGCCCTCAGAATGGGAGAGGATATTTGCAGGTTACATTTCTGACAAATGTCTGATAACCAGAATCCACAAAAACTCAAACTTATTAATAAGAAAAGAACAAGTAATCCCATTTCACTATGAGCAAGAGACCTGAACAGAAGCTTCTCCAAAGAAGACAGGCGCATGGTCTACAGACACATGAAAAAATGCTCATCTTTAATCATCAGAGAAATGAAAATCAAAACAACTTTGAGATATCATCTAACTCCAGTAAGAGTAGCCCACATAATAAAATCCCAAAACTACAGATGTTGTCATGGATGTGGAGAAAAAGGAACACTTCTGGTGGGAATGTAAACTAATATGTTCCTTTTGGAAAGAAGTTTGGAGAACACTCAGGGATCTAAAAATAGACCTGCCATTTGATCCTGCAAATTCTTCTACTGCCTCCAAAAGACCAAAAATCACTTGACAAAAAAGATATTTGTACGAGATTATTCACTGCAGCTCAATTCATAGTTGCCAAGTCATGGAAGAAGCCCAAGTGCCTGTTGACCCATGAATGGATTAATAAATTGTGGTATATGTATACCATGGAATACTATCCGGCCTTAAAAAAAGATAGAGACTTTACCTCTTTTATGTTTACGTGGAGGGACCTGGAACATATTCTCCTAAGTAAAGTATCTCAAGAATGGAGGAAAAAGTATCCAGTGTACTCAGTACTTCTATGAAACCAACTTATATTTACTCACACTTTCTTATGAAAGATAGAACACAACTATAGCCCAGGATGAAGGAGAGAAATGGAGTGGGAAGGGAGGGGAGTGGGGAGGTTTGACAGAGGGAGGGTAAAAGATGGGACCACACCTATGGAGAATATTGCAAGGGTACAAGTCAGATCTGTCAAATGTAGAACATAAATGTCTTAACACAATAATCAAGTAAATGGGGCGAAAGCTATGTTGATAGGTTTGATGTAACCACGTCAGATTGTATTAAAAAAAATCAACACATTGTACCCCACATATGCGCACATGTATTCATGATAAAAAAAATGGCGGGATCAAACCCGGCCCTGGCTGAACTGCAACCAAAAAATAGCCAGATGTTGTGGCAGGCGCCTGTAGTCCCAGCTGCTCGGGAGGCTGAGGCAGGAGAATCGCGGAAGCCCAAGAGTTAGAGGTTGCTGTGAGTCCTGTGACATCATGGCACTCTACTGAAGGCGGTAAAGTGAGACTCTGTCTCTAAAGTTGTTCATCTTCTTCAAAGTTCTCTTCCCTAGAGAAAACTGATGTTATAAGGTTTTTTTGGTGAACCCTTTCAATACATACATTCATGCATGCATGAATATAAATACATGTATACACTTTTTTTCTGTTTTTAAAATATAGTAGAATTTCTGTAAGTTGACCAACCAAGAGACTATAACACACTGGTCAATACATGGAGGTGGTCAACATAAGGAATTAGGCCTACTGTACTGATATATACATGTGGTGTATGTCTGGTCTATGAAAATTAGGACAACTTAAGGAGGTGGTCAATGTAGAGAGCTGGTCAACTATGGAGGTTCTACTGTATATGGGAACTTTTAATACACACTGTCTTGTATGTTTCTCTTTTTCCCCACCAATGATTTTGGAGATTGTCTAAACTTTTGGATACATAAATATTGTATATTATTACATAAATGATAGGCTGAATTTTTCTCTTCCTGACCAGATGAGATTGTAATAAAAATAAATTGAATGATGATAGAAGTTGTAAACCAGTGAAATCTACTTTTTGTTTATTTTCTTAGTATTAATGGCAGTACCACTCTGGAAATAAAATCAGAGAAAATTTAGATTTAAAATTGATTGATAAGACCAGGCATGGTGGCTTATGCCTGTAATCCCAGAACTCCGGGAGGCCGAGGTGGGTGGATTGCCTGAACTCACAGGTTTGAAACCAGCTTGATCCAGAGTGAAACCTCATCTCTAAAAATAGCTGCATGTTGTTGGGGGTGCCTGTGGTCCCAGCTGCTCGGGATGCTGAGACAAGAGAATTGCTTGAGCCCAAGGGTTAGAGGTTGCTGTGAGCTATGACATCACAGCACTCTACTGAGGGCAACAAAGTGAGACTCTGTCTCAAAAATAAATAAATAAATAAAAATCGATAATTTAAAAAATAACCATTTCAGAAATTTGTAATTTTTCCACCGCTGGTTGATTCATGTCTGTCAATCATTCATTCTTAAAATTGAAATATGGAGTGTTGTCTTCATGAAGTATTAGGAGATTAAAAACAGTTTTCACTCTAAGAAAACTCAGAAACTGGAGGTTCAAGTTCATTTTTCATGTCCAAATGAATGTCATGAGGTCATTGGTCAAACAAACACATTTCTTGAGCACATGCTATGCTGCGTGCTGTACTCATTGCCAAGAGCTCATTCCAAGGTTTTCCTCTTTGAAATGCCAGAGAGTAAATGAGGGGAAGCAGTGTGGCACTGCACAGTGGCCTCCTGACCTTTGAAAAATATGCACATTTCCAGGTCCCAACCACAGAAATTTTGATTTTGAGTGGGTCTGAGCAGGGGCCTGAGAGTATGTATTTTAAACCAGAATTCTCATGTGATTGTAATAGAGGAGATTAGTGACAAGGACTGGCTTGGGGAGCAGAAGTAACAGAAAAAAATTGCTGCACTGTGATCAGAAATTAGTTTATGTCTTAGTCAGCTGGGACTGCCGTGACCAAATAACCACAGCTTGGATATCTTATGTAACAGAAATCTATTTCTCACAGTTCTGAAGGCTGGAAGTCCCAGATCAAGGTGCTGGACAATTAGGTTCCTGGAAAGGCCTCTCTTCTTGGCTTGTAGATGGCCACCTTCTTGCTATGTCCTCACATGGCCTTTTTTCTGTGCACTTGTGGAGAGAGAGGGAGAGGGAGAGAGGGAAAGAGCTCGGTCTCTTCCTCTTCTTACAAGGACACCATTCCTAGTGAATTAGGGTCCTGCCCTTATGATCTCACTTAACCTAATTACCTCCACAAGACCCTGTCTCCAAATATAGTCACATTGGCGGTTAGGGAGTCAACATATAAATAGAGGGAACATGGTTCAGTTGCTAAACCTCTCTGAAACTTGGTTTCTTCATCTACAAAGTGAGGATAATAATACTTAGGTTAGTGGGAGAAGAATTGAGTGGTATATTGGCATTGTATTTTTTTGTTTTGCCTTTTAGCCAACTTCTTTTGCAGAGAAGGTAATGGATATGAGGAACATCATGACTGTGGTAATATGTTGCTCTTATTGATAAAAATCCTAAAACCAGAAGGTCTCACAAAATTTAAATGATTTATCCAAGGTCACCTGTTATGTGAGTTACAGAAACTGGCCAGAGCCCCAGGTCTCAGGACTCATAGGCCTGTGTTATGCTGCACTGTATGACCTATTTTGCTCAGAGTTGACAAGAGTGGGTGGACTGCTGTGTAGGCCTACATCTGTCTTGAGTATTTGAGAGCAATGCCGCCCCCAGACACATGCAGGCATTATGGGCTGAGTGGAACGCTATGTGCCCTGTGTAGGGCTGCCTTTCATTGGATTAGTGAGCTGGGGCAGCCTCCTTTGCTATGCACTAGTCTGGCCTCACAGTATCTAGTTTCAGAAGAGCATGATTGGCCAGCATGCAGGTCAGGGAGAAAAGGTTCTGTGAGGGTCACCAATGTCCTTGGGGAGAGGGGATCGTGCCTCTGGCTGGGCAGGAGGCTCTGCACCAACTGCATTGTAAAGTGCACGAGCTCAGGCAGCTGAAATAATTTGCCCTCTAAGGGATTTGTGTCTTGAGGGGCAATATCTATGATTGAATGACTCTCTCTGAACTCTGAGAGGCTCCAGTTACCCTGATCATTCCAGCCTGCCTAAAGCATTCTCTCTCTAGCCATGAATGGCTGGGCACAAAACACACCAAGCCGGCTGGTGAGAGGGTGGAGAATGTGCTGTGTCCCAACTGATAGGACTTACGGGGCAATGTCTTGGGCCTGTCTTCTTCAAAGATTTCTCCAATAGACTGGCTCTGTGCCTGAATTCCCTCAATTAGCAACGAATTCCTTTGTGTGCTGAAGGCTTTAGGGTCATTACAGTCCCTCTTAAGACTTTAAAACCATACTTAGGATGAAAGAAAGCCCTTTTTGAATGTTGGTTATCAGGTAGCTGATGAAGAAACCCCATGGAGGAGTGACACAGAGTAACCTGAGAAATGAGGTACTGAGTAGCCTGAGAAATGAAAGGCAGCCTAACCAGGAATTCCTCTAATGCCTGGATTTGCACTCAAGGAAGTCAGAGGAATAAGACTGTGCTGAGGCCTTCCAGCTAATTATGGCAGAGCCAAGTCCCCAGACTATTGATTCGCTTCCACTTCTGCCTTATTTAGTATAAGCAAGGATGAAGAAAATAGATCAGCTGCAGGAAGGTGAGCCCCAGAACACAGGGAATGGGAAGGAGACCAAAGACAAACTCTAACTGCCGCCCAGCTGTGCCTAAGGCCAGCCTCTTGCAGGAAATCCCCTCTTATAAACAGAGTCATATTCCAAAAGTTCATTCATATGTTTATTTCTTGAATCATGGAGGTTGTTTTCCAGTGGACATAACATTTTAAATGTTTAAATGGTGAACTGGGTTCCCCAAGATCCATCCACAAAACCCTATTTTAACTAATGGAATACCCAAAAAGTAGTATTCCTAGGAGCATTTCAATCAATTGTACCCAATGCTTGTTATGTTATTCTATCTGAGGAAGTATAACATACAATGAGTTTTAAATTAGGTTGTGAGAAAGCACCTCCTGCACGGGGCAGGTGGCTCTCCTAGATCAGAGTCTGGTGAATGGGCCAGAGCAGCATGATTGGGAGAGCTGGAGGGAAGGCCAGTGCCCTCTCTGACCCCCAGTTCTAAAATAACAACAGAAGTAGTAATTCTGCCCTGCCCACTTCATAGGGCTGTCAGGACTGAGTAAGTGCCTGGAAAGGGAATAAAAGTAAGACAACCGCTTTCTAGGTCAGTCACTCCCTGGATGTTTTGATGTGGTGGCTAGAGAGATGCTGGGATACTGGTGTTGCTGGGGTGCTGGTGTCAGGCCTCAACAAGCAGCAGTAGTGGTGATAGCAGTAGGAGGGGCAGTAAACTGTATTTACTGAGAGCTTCTAGGCACTGGGCGTGGTCCCAGGGTTTCATAATCCTAACACATCATATTCATTCTGATGGTTAATTTCATGTGTCAACTTGGCTACACCACTGTACCCAGATAATTAGTAAAATACTAGTATAGATGCTCTGTGAAGGTATTTTTTAGATGAGATTAACATTTAAATCAGTAGACTTTGAGTAAAGCAGATAATCTTCCGTAATGTAGGTAGATCTCATCTAATCAGTTAAGGGGCTTAACAGAAAGAACGAGGTCTCCTGAGGAAGGAATTCCACCTCCGCCTGCCTTTGGACTTTGCTGCAACATCAGCCCTTCCCTGGGTCTCCAGCCTGCTGGTCAGCCTCAACAGTTGTATAAACCAATTCCATAAAATCCATCTCTCTCTCTTTCTACACACACACACCCCACTACCACCATCATAGATAGTTTTTGGTTCCGTTTCTCTGGGGAACCATGAAAAACATCCCATTTAACAGAAGAGGCTAAAATGCAGGTTGGGTAAGTAACTTTTTCAAGTGAGCAGCTGTGGCAGGAAGCAGCAGGTTAGTTGTTCACCAAACCATTTCCCTTTACCCTGTGTCCCTGGGAACACAGGTAGACCACATTTCCCAGCCAGCTTCCCTTGGAGATAGGTGAGACTGTGTAACTGAGGGCTGCTCCTTGGGATAGAGGGCGAGGGTAATACATATACCTCCAGACCAAGATGACTGTCCCCCTGCTGATTCCAAGGCCAGAGCCATGAGCTGGAAGGAGCCTGAGTCTTTCCAGGGACTTTCAGTCTCAAGCACACTTCAGAGTGACCTGAGTCCAGTAAACCTATGTTGAGCTTGGTGTCTGAGTTTGTGCTCTTCATTATAGCATTTTCCCTGGCAAATACAGTGATGCAGGCCCTCAGCCGTCAGGTGTGAACACTTCATCTTTGTGCTGCGCAAACGCCACTTACGTTCACTAAGTGCTCAGCATGGGAACTGTCTCCTGCACTTTTGCCTGCCTGCTCCTCAAAACCAAGGATATCTCATGGTGCAGAGTGCCACATCCTGGAGCTGCATGCTGAACATCATAGTTTAGGATGCTGGAAGGTATGCAGAGGAACCTGGGAGCCCGGGGAACATCAGGGGAAGTGCGAGAGGAGTTCTTGGAAGTGTAGAAGAGGAGGAAGGTGGTTCCAAGTATGCACTCAGTCTGTTTCCTCATTTCTCTGGATGTGGCCTTGTCTTCCCCATGCAGGAGAGTTCCTGGCTCTTCACTAAATAGTAAGTGTGGTCTGTTTATGCTGGAGCAGACTGTGGAAATATACAGCCCATTTTGGCCAGTGCCAGCCATTCCTCCCTCGGCAGCGCTTTTCCCAGGCTAAGTTCAACAAAGGAGGAAAGAGTTGCCGCAGCTCTTCTCAAAAAGCCTGGCACAAATGCATTTTTCCACATAAAGGTTGCTGTCTATAAACAAAATCAAGGTTCAGGGGGAGAAGGGGCTGCTTTGTTTTTCTTTCCTGTGCATTCTAGACTGCTTGGCCACTTCTGCCTATTCAAACACCTTGTCCAGTCCCAGGCAGTCACAGTCCCTGGATTAGAAAAGCCTAGGTTGGAAGGGAACAGGTGGGCTCTTATGACAGATTCAAAGGAGCTGACGGAGCCCCCTTTTACCCCAAAGAACAAAGAAACTCCTGGGAGGAAATTTTGCATTAGAAAGGATAGTTGATGCATGTATGCTTCATGGAGGCCAACACAGAAACTGTGCCCATACTAGTTTTTCTATCAAAAAGTGATAGAAAAGTGATTTTGCATGCAAAATCAGGTACAAAAATCCAAAATCCAAAATGGGGCATATGTACTCTGAGTGTGCAGGAAGAATTTGTTTGGTTTAGAAAAACATGAAGTTAAATTCAGTATAACAGCTATATGAGGTCAGAAGATTTTTTTTTTTTGGACGTATTTTTAACTTTTAAACTAATGTTAGTTTGTTTAACTTCAGCCTCTGTCTAGTCCATTCATGTCAAATACAAAAATTAGACTATGTCTTTGTTTAGATTGACCAGTTCATTTATCTTTATCATAAAGACCACTGACTACCTTTGTTTAAATAAAACAATGGCTGATCACCCAAGGTATAGTACAGATGAATGCCGGCATGCCAGAATTTTGGCAGTGGTCTGACAAAGCTCCCAGGTGCTTCTGATCTTTGCTATTCTACCACCTCCCTCCATAAGTATCTGTTTTGTGATGAATTGCTAGACATTTATTAGAGTGTGAGATAATTAGGTTTTTTGATTGCCAGCAACAGCAGCAGGCTCTGGCTAGCATTAGGTAAGTGTAGATTTATTTATTTAAATTAGGAGTCACCAGGTTTGATGAGAGACTTTGAGACCAAGCTTGGGAATGGAACCAAGGAATCACTTTAGGCCCAGAAATCAGGAAGTGAGAAACACAGCTGCTATCTCTGTCTACTGTTAGGAACAAGGTAGCTGGGGTGTCACTGCCACTCTGCAGTAAAGATGACCTCCTGGTGTTCCCTGCCTGTGGTAGACAGAATTCTGCAGAGGCCCCAAGAATTAATTTAGGTATTGAAGGGAAAGGATTTTGCAGATGTAATTAAAGTCCAAAATCAGTTAACTTTACGATATGAAGATGATCTGGATAGGCCTGATCTAATCTCATGACACCCCCCACCCCCCCACACACACCACTTGTACCTGTGTGCAGGTGTTGTGAGCATTGGTCTTATCTCCTGACACGTGATACACTACACAACAGCTGATTTTCCTAAGTTAATTTGAGGTATAGTTACAAAAAGGGATGGGTGCTAGGTAGCCCTGGTAAGTGTTTACCATAGTTTGTTGTTAGTAAATGTTTGGGTGTATCTTTTGCCTATGGCTGCTTTCTGGCAAGGTGCTTAACCACGGCCATTTTTCTAGAATATCCCTTTTTATTTGCAAAACTTTTTGTGGAAAAAATGTGAATATGTTGTATCTTTCTCATATACACATGTAAATAATGTGTTGTTTCTTAATTGCCAACATTTCAAGGTAGTCTTAGGCATTTTTAGGAGGCTGCGTGGTGCAATGAAAAGGCTGTACATTTGGGACCCTGGAGATATGGATTTTAATTCTGGGTTTTTGGCTGTGTCACTTTGGCAGACACTGAAATCCTGTGGCTTTAAATTTTCCCCTCTAAAAACTAAAGGGACCGTGATTCACGAAATCTGAAGTCTCTTGCAGCTGAAAGAGCCTCGATTATCTGTCTTAAATTCACTGACTCATTGAATAGTTACTGAAAGATTGAAAGTCAAGGCAGGTCAGGTTCCAAGGATGCAGCGGTGGGCAAAGCTGAGACGTCCCAATCTCATGTGCCCTTCATGTCACTGGGAGAGACAGACTAAACAAGTTTTGGTAAATGCTACACAGAAAATAAAAGTATGGGGTCAATATTACATAGAGGTTAGGGGAAAACATCACTAAAAAGGTAACATTTGAGTGGAACTTGGGGACCTAAGAGTGAGTCTACTAAGACATTATGATTGCCAAAAGGTTGAGCCAATATGGTCAGGCATAGTCCAGATATGGCCTCTGGGCCTTGTCTGGCTCTCTGCCTTCCTGTTTTTATATGGCTCTTGAGCTAAGAATTGTTTTTACATTTATAAATGGTGAATTATGTTCCTAGGGCTGCCAGAACAGAGTACTGCAAACCTAGTGGTTTAAACAACAGATTTATTGCCTCCTGGTTTTGGAGGTTGAGAGTCCAAAATCCAGGTGTCAGCAGGGTGGGGTCCTGTGAGGGCTGCGAGGGAAAGTCATTCTCAGGCCTTTCTCCCACCTGCGATGGCCGCAGGTGCTCCTTGACTTGTGCGCGATGCTGTCGCTGTGTCTTCATGTTGGCTGTCCTCTGTGCATTTCTCTGTTTCCAAGTCTCCCCCTTTGCAAGGACACCAATCATGCCCACACTAATGGCCTCATTTTAACTTCATTATCTCTGCAAAGACCATATTTCCACACAAGGCCATATTGTGAAGTACTTGAGATTGGGATGTTAACACACCTTCTCTGGGGTACATAATTCAACCCCAATGAATGGCTATGTTTTATTTTATTTTTTTGTCAGGCAATTATTTTCATTTCCTTCAGGGGGGTGGAACAGTGATCCTATCAGAGCAGATAAGAAGTACATTTGCAGTGTGAGTGATGGTTTTGGCACCAGCATAGGAATGGAGTCATCAGAGATGGCTACTTTTTTTTTTTTTTTTTTTTTTTGTAGAGACAGAGTCTCACTTTATCACCCTCCATAGAGTGTCGTGGTGTCACACAGCTCACAGCAACCTCCAACTCCTGGGCTTAGGCAATTCTCTTGCCTCAGCCTCCCGAGTATCTGGGACTACAGGTGCCCGCCACAAGGCCTGGCTATTTTTTTGTTGTAGTTTGGCCAGGCCCGAGTTTGAACCCACCACCCTTGGTATATGGGGCCCGTGCCCTACCCACTGAGCCAGGCGCCACCCCAGAAATGGCTACATTTTAAACAGTTAAATAAGTACACATAAGACCTTCAGTTTTGCCACTTGGCTCACAAAACCTAAAATATTTGACATCTGGCTCTTTAATAAAAGGTTTTTCAACCCTGATCCTCATCAGTGGCTCTGAAAATTTGGCACTGATCAACACAATCTGGCACGTAAAGAGCATCACTTGTGGAGTTTGGAGAATTTGCAAATGATGCTGGTGGTGTTGATCCAGATGATGCTTCCCGAGTTCAGGTCTCAGATACACCACATCACCTGGGGATCTTGGTGTGGGATAAATCCTGATGTCCCAGATTTAGTCAGAATCTTCAGGGCTGAGGCCAGAGATGATTCTGGCACACAGCCAGGCATAGGAACTACCTGTCTAGTTCAATGGTTTTGATCAGGAAGAGTGATTGATGAGATTACTCCTTTGTGCCTGGATTGATTACTTGGGCCTGACCCATCTGTGGGAGACCAGGGCAATTGGGGAATCCTGCTATTCCTGTCAAAACTTGTGCTGAAGGAAAACATCCTCAAGAAATGTATGGTCTGAATTCTTCCAAGGCCAGAGATCTTTGTTTAGACTGTTTCATAATATTATTATCAGTAAGTGGCTTGTCAGCAGTTCATGGGAAAAAGAGACGTATTGACTGCAAACTCAGCTGGAGCCAGCTAAGGGCGCAGGACATCTGCTGAGAGACTGTGGGCCTTCTGGGCTGCCGGGAGAGCCATTAGCATCCAGACCACAGAAGGTGATGGTCCCTTGTACTCTGGGCCCCGAGTCCTGTGACTTTAAGAGGGACACTATCAAACTGTAACATTTCCACGGGAGGTAGACAAGGGACCTGGAAACTATGCTCAAGGAAGAAGGCTTGAAGGAAGGCTTGTAAACAGTGGCCTGCAGGCCCCATGCAGACACAGGCAGCTGTGCTTCACAGTGCTAATGGTTAAAACGTTTTGAGTTTGAGTGGCTTTGGGCAACGCCCATAATCTCTACAGTTCCACAGCCTCACCAAGTTCTATTACAGTTGTCCCTTGGTATTAGTGGGGAGTTGGTTCCAGGAACCATGAAGACACCAAAATTGGTGGATACTCAAATTCCTTATAAAAAAATGCCATTAAGTTTGGGTATAACCCATGCACAGCCTTCTGTATCGTGTCTAGATTTCCAATCAGCTCTAGATTACTTATAATACCTATGACAATGTAAATGCTATATAAGCAGTTGTTATTCTGTGTTTTTTATTTATATTATTTTTTATTGCTGAGTTGTTACCTTTTATATTTATTTTTCCAATATGTTTGATGCCCATTACAGAACCCTCTGGTACTGGGGCTGACTGCACTTTGTATCAGCCTAGTTCACAGACATTTGTTATTTGTTTGCTGTCTGAGACTTTACAAACTGAAAACTCTCAAAAGGTATAAAAATATATTATCGGGTCACAGACAGCTAAGGAGAGAACATAAGCTATTTTTAAATATTGAAAAGGATGCACTCATGTATTAATTGGTTACATTTTTAAACACTAAACTTTTTGAATGTGAAATAAACACATAATACATATTGTTCTTTGCCTTCTGTTCCTGACCCAGAGCTCCTAAAACCCTCAAATTAGGGATCCTAGGAGAATATTTTACACTAATACTTGGTGCTGGCATAGAGCACCTAAGACCTTTGAAATTCTCTGAGTCATGGGAGCCTCTGACATAGAGCTCTTCCATCCTTTGCAATTTCCTGATGATAGGAGTAACTTTTCTTCTAATGAGGTACTTGGTGGTGGCCTCCGGGATGGCTTCAGGTTGGGAGCTGATCATGAGAAAGACTAAGCCATAATTAGAGACTCGGAACCTTCAATCTCACTCCCCACCCTCTGGGGGAGAGGAGGAAATGGAATCAATGATCAATTGTGCCTATGTGATGAAGCCTCCATAAGAAGTCCCAGAATTATGGAGTTCAGAGAACTTCTAGTTCAGAGAACATATCTGTGTGCTGGGAGGACGGTGAACCCCTCCTTCTCTGGGATGGAAACTCCTGTACCTGGGACCCTTCCAGACCTTGCCCTATGTGTCTCCTTATCTGTCTGTTCATTTGTAACCTCTAGAACAGGGGTGTCCAACCCTTTGGCTTCTCTGAGCCACATTAGAAGAAGATGAATTGTCTTGGGTCATACATTAAATACACAAATACTAACAGAAGCTGATGAACAAAACAAAAATGTCCACGTGTAATTTTTGTTATCTTCGCCACTACAGATAAGCACAAAAGTTCTTGTGTAATACTCCTAATTATGCAGCTGCCCATTCAGAGCCTTTTAAAATTTCCAAGCAGATCCCAAGTTTGCGATCACTAATATAGAAAATGTACACATCTAAGTAATAAAATGTATTTTTTTTACTAAATGGCCATGTCAAATAGCAAGTGAAGTACCATGTATTTTTATAAAAGTAAAAGAGAAGTGGGCACCATGAAACTAGTGGGATATTTGACATTGTAGTTGAGAAACTAATGCATCAATATCTGGTTTGATAGAAGTAGTTGCAATTCTCACTGAGTTATCAAGGGGCTGATATCAGATATTTTGGTTCTGATTTTATTCTTAATGGCCTTCATTTTTGGAAATAGTTGCTTACAAATGTAGGTGCTCCCCCAAAATGATGACATGCACAAGGTGTGACGGCAAAGTGAGGGATATTTGTCTTTGGGAAGACAGGACCTACTTGTCTTTGGGAAGACAGGCTCATGTCCAATAAAGAGACATGATCAAATCTGTCTTTAAGTTGAATGGCAGATTGTAGCTCTGTGCCTTCCATATTTATGTCAACTGAAAATGGAGTCTAAATTGCACCAAAATTTGATTATTTTCACAGAAATCTTGAAATCTGTTTTCAAATTCTTATATCAAATCAAAAAACAAGGCTGCATATTTTTCACTGTTCACTGTGTTTAGCCAACATGTTGAAATGCATAAAATTGATTGCCTTAATCTGAGCTTGCCATAATTTCAGTTTCACTTGGAGCACTGTTACACTTTGTAACATTGTTTTGATAAGTTGGTTTTCACTTTGAAGATGCATATTTAACTCATTTAAGTGAGTGGTTAAAATTCACTAAAAATGCTAAATCTGTAAGCCAGTTTTCATCAAGTTCTGGCACAGATTTGGTTTTTGATACGATAAATAGCTTAATAGTATGTGGCAAATCATAAAATCTTTTCAGCATTTGGCCTTGACTTAGCCATCTTACTTTTGAAAAGTCAATAATATCCCCATAGTCAGCATCAATACTTTTAAGGAATTCCTGGAATTGGTGACATCATGTTGTCTACAAAGTTCATGCTCCAGAACAGCACAATAGAGTGACACCAAAAAATCACCAAAAATTCTCATAAGTTTATAATTTTGTGTTGGGCTACATTTTGTAGCCATCCTGGGCCATGTGCAGCCTGTGGGCCACAGGTTGGACATCCCTGCTTTAAAATATCCTTCATAATAAATTGAAATAGTAAGTAAACTGTTTCCAGGATTCTGAGAGCCACGTTGACAAATTATTGAGCCCATAAGAGGGTCACAGGAACTTTCGACTGTCAAATAGAACAGACACTGCAGGTAACCTGGGGACCTAGGCTACTTACAGCTGGTGTCTAGAGTAGGGGCGGTCTTGTGGGACTGAGCCTTAACCTGTAGGGTTTATGTTAAGTCTGGTTAGGGTCAGAGTTGAATTGAATTATAGCCGGTATCAGCGAATTGGTCAGTGTAGGGGAAAAAAACCGTGCACATCTAGTTTCAGAAGTGAAGTGTCAAGAGTGATATGAAAATAGAGGAAAACAGTTTGCTGTTGCTACCTCACTCTGAGCATAATGTGTCTATGGCTGGATGGGGCCTGCAGCCTCCATCGAGTGCCCATGATAGTAGGGATGCCAGGAGCAGTGCCAGGTGCTGGGCGAACAGCCATAAAAAGACAGTTCAGTGTGCCCCTCTTCAGGTTAACATTCTCCGATCAAGAAGACAGACATAAAACAATTGCAATTGTAACATGCGCTTTGAAGGAAACAGCAAAGCCTTAACTAGAGAACAAAAAGGCACAGCTTTGTTTGGATGCCCTGGTCAGGCAACTGGCTGGCAACTCTAAAGTGGAGGGAGACCTGTTGTTTAAGGGAAGTGTGTTAATTCTGGCTCCCTTCAAAGGATGGGTAAGGAATCCTGAGAGGATGTTTGAAAGGGAGACTTCCATTAAATATAAAAAAGATCTTTCTAATCTCAGTTCTCTAACCACGTGTTAAAGGGCCTGGTGCAGTTCTGAGGGAGCTGACTTGAGAGGAATCTGTCCTCTCCAGAAGGATCACTTGCAATTCTGAGATTCTCTGAATAGCACTGTTGCTATTTCTCCAATGGTTTACATTGAATTTTGTTGAAAATCAATTGATTATATGTGTTTATTTAGTGGACTTTATTTTTTTTCATTGATCTATTTGTTTTTCCTCATACCAACATACTACTTTAACTAAGGCAAGTTGGTAAGTCATAAAGTCTGCAAAGAAACCTGCTAGGATTTTTACTGATATTATGTTTAATCTACAGATTAACTTGGAAATATCCTAATAATGATGAATCCTTAAATCTTTGTACATGGTGTATTGCTCCACTTATTAGGTCTTTTAAGATTAATCTCAGTAGTGGTGTTTTTGTTGTTTAGAAGTACAGAGGACTTGCAAATATTTTTAAAATTTTACTCTTAGGTATTTGACACATTTTGATGCTATTATAAGTGGCATTTAAAATTTTTCATTTTCCATTTCTTTTGATGTTAGGCTATAGAAGAAGTATGATTATGTCTACATGTTGCTATCGTACCCACGACCTTGCTAAATTCACTCAGTAGTCCTAGAAATTTGTTGTTTCCTTTAGATTTTCCATATACATAATTATACACATGCAATCTGCAAACAGTTTTATTTCTTCCTCTTCAATCTTTCTGCCTTATATTCTTGGTATTACATCATTCTTCTTTTCTGATATATACATTTAAAGCTATCGTTTTTTCCTATAAATACTGCTTCAGCTATATCCTACAAATTTGATATGTTCCAGTTTCATTATCATTCAGTACAAAATATTTTATAAATGCTATATTATTTCTTCTTGGATCTGAGGCTTACTTAGAAGTGCATGGCTTCCCTTCTAATTCAATGAGGATTTTCTAGTTATCATTTTATTATTAATATATATAATTCAGTGGATTATATTTTGGAGAAAGTGTATATTCTGAGAGTTCCAATATATTAGATGACTTGCCATTAACCTATATTCTATATTTTCTAACCTATATACTATATTCAGTATTTTAGTTCTTTTTTGATTTCTGTATTTCACTTGGCTATTTTGTATTAAGTTCTTGGTCCTTTGAGTTTCAGACCCTTCTTTTGATTCTAGTCTCCTCTTCAGTTTCTTCATTGTATTCTTTGTTTCAGACATAGCATTTTTCTACTCTAGAATTTCTCTTTGGGTTTTCTTCAAAGCTTCATTTTCTCTGACAAAATTCCATTCTGTTCACCTATCACATCCAATTTTACTTCTAAATTCTTGGAACTATTTTAAAATATCTATTTTAGAGACCTCACCTATTGATTGTAATATCTGGTCATCAGTAGGTCTGCCTCTAGTGACTGTTTTCTTTTTCTTTTTTTTTTTTTTTTTGATTATGGGTTACATTTTTATTCTTCTTTACATGTCTCATATTTTTTAAATTGTATGTAAGGACTAAACTAAATTGTAAAATTTTGTTTTGATTTTTCTAGAGAGGGCCTTCCCTTTCTCTGTCTGAAAACTTGGGAAGGGGATTTATAACCAGATCCTATAGTGAGTCTAGCTGAGCTGAGACATGGACACAACTTTCGTTAGTTTCTTGTTGATGAGATTACGGCCATATGTCTTGACCTTTTAGCCTAATCCTCAATGTCTTGCTTCCCATCTGGAAGGTTGGTCTCTTCAGTCTTTTCAAGCTTTGTACTAGAAGGGTGTTTGATAGTAGCTTTAGTTAGCTTGACTCCATCTCCTGATTCAACTTGAGTGAAACTCAGGGACGTAAGCGGCACAAAGCATGGGGAGAGCTCTCTGCCTTCCTGACCTGCCCAAACTGCGAGTACCTTGGCAAAATTCCCATGGGAGAGAATTGTCCTGAGAGGTTCATTTGTGTGTTTGTGACTTTTTCAGATGCCCCTGTGTCCTGCTAGTTCATGCTGTTGCTGAAAACTAAGCTGATTTTGCCTCATTCCAGCAAACTCTCCATGCCTGTGTATGGGTTACTCTTTCACCCCACCCTGCTGGGCTTCTCATGAAAACAGTCCCCACTTTTCCTCTTCTTTGAAAGGTGTTTTCATCTCTGGAATTAGTTTACTTATATATTTTTGTGTGTCTAGTCCTCTTTGATGGCTTTAAAGAAAAATATAATTTTAATTTATCTCTTATTCTCTTTTTTATGATGAAAGTAATGATCTCTATGCCTTTTTTTATTAACCAGAAATCAGAACTTCCACAGTTTCTTAGAGTTTTGTCTTAGAGTAGTTCTAGGAGGCAAGTGTGAGTCCTCAGAACAACATAACATATTCACAATTCTGGGTTTAGACTTATTTAGACTTAGAATGCCAGTTGCCTGAGTCATGAGCAGTATTTGGCCTTGTAAAGCCTTGCTGTTGTTTTAACCCTTCCTCCCCACACCCCTCAAAGCAGCTACTTTTACCACATAAGCCTATTTCACGTGCCCTTTTCCTTCAAATCTGGTTCAAGTCTTGGTAGTTTTGTCCTTTGATCCAGCTCTTCTGGCAACATCCAATCTAAACTACCATGATTGCCAGGTAACAGCAATAGCTTATCCCTGATATCCTATGGGTTTCCCCATAACCCTTCTGGACTCCATCTAATCTAATCCCCATACTATATCCAGTCTGATGGCTACAAAACTGTCATTCTGGTCATGTCACCCTCTGGCTTTGACTCTTTCAGTGGCTTCCCGTTGCTCACAAGGAACAGACAAAGCTCCACACTGTGTGCTCTCCAGGCCTGTCTTGCCCCTGGACATTGCTACAATGTTCCATTCATTTTCTTTTAATCCCTATCTTCTCTTTGCTTTCTCCCACCATACAGTCTTTGTTTTTTGTTTTTGTTTTTTTTTCTTTTTGAAACAGAGTCTCACTCTGTCACCCTGGGTAGAGTGCCGTGGCAACACAGCTCATAGCAACTTCAAACTCTTGGGCTCGAGTGATCCTCTTTCCTCAGCTGCCTGAGTAGCTGGGACTACAGGCAACCACCACAACACCCGACAAGGTTTTAGAGACAAGGTCTCGCTCTCACTCAGGCTGGTCTTGAACTCCTGGACTCAAGCAATCCACCTGCCTCAGCCTTCCAGAGTGCTAGGATTAGGGGTGTGAGCCACAATGCCCAGCCTTCACCATATCATCTTATACATGGGTTCCTTTTACCTGGGATATCATTCCTTCCTCTCTTTATATAGTTAATGCCTGTTCTCTTCCCTTTCAAATCTTACCTCAAGAATCACCTCTCAAGAAGCCTTCCCTGGCCTCCCCGTCCATTTTAGATCCCCTCATCTGTTTTTCCTCTCATTTGTAGTCACATGCTCCAATGATGAATTTTGTATTGTTTGTAAGATTATTTAATTATTGACAATATCTTCTATTAGATCAGAAGCTCCAATGAAGGCAAAGAAAAATATTTCAGGATTATTATTTCATACCAATGCCTAGAACAGTAACAGGTATTCAATAAAATGAGTGAAACGACTTAATAAACAAATTAATGAATTTGGAGAAACAAATGTATTTTTTTTTAACCTAGGGTCTATTCTTTGAACAATTCCTTTGTATGCATTTAATCAGTCAATCTGTCTTCATTGTCATCTATTTAGTTTTCTAAAATCTTTATAAGAGGGAAAGTCCGTTGGACTTTAGGAGTTTGCCTTAGATCAACTTTAAAACATAAGCCTGCACACATGCCTACTTTTAAACTTTGAGTTAACCTTGGTAAGTGTGATATTTCACTTACCATAGCAGAGGAATATGTTTAACGGAGCAATAAATGACTTCTCTAATTCTTTCTCTGCTGGCTGCATTGACATGTTTGTTTTTCTTTACCCAGATAACTGGATTGAATGGGAGCTGAACATTTGCCAATTAATTAAAAACTTAAATCGCTTGTGAAAATGGCTGTAAAAAATCAATTCAAGCTGACATAGCTGACTTTTCAGATGCCATGTAAACATAAGTGATGTTTTCTTTTTCTGTGGTGGTGTCCAAAGAATTGCACTCAAGACTTAATAACATTTAAGACATCTCCCATAGAGTTCTTCAAAGACTGGGTCCAGTTACCTCCACTATTCTCAAATTATCTTCAGGTTTCCAATTCCATTCCTCATCAGTCTTTTGATCCAGTGCACAATCACGTGCCTTTAAAATGGTAGAATTTTAAAGGAGGCATCTCTCTTTCAAAAGTTAAGATTGAGTTTCACACTCATATGGGAACGATTTTAGTGTTTTGGTTCCTAATACTTTTTTGGCATAACATCTCAAATGCTACTGGCATCCCCAGGATGATGTAGGGTGAAGAGACTCACAAGTGTCTCCACAGGGCCTTGACCCTGCACTTTAAACCTCAGGGACAAATAGCACAGTTGGCCACACCTTCTCTCCATAGGTTTGAGATCCTCAGCCGCCCTGTCTTTTTGCACATGGTAAATTGCTTGAGGAAAAGCAAGAAGATAGACGTAATTAGACTGCTGAAAGGAAGGATGTAGTCAGCTGTTCTTGCCATATCTTTTTTATTTTTTGAAAGAGCAAGTAAATAAGTTCAAGAAGGACCAGATTGTATCTTTAATACTTAATTTTCTTGACATTTTAATATGAGTAACTGGAATTGAGCCAATCTGGAATGATTTAAAATGTCAAGAAATGCCTGTTTGTGGTTTGTGTGTATGTGTGTGCTTGTGCACATGTGAATGCATGTTACATATGTTCTAAAAAAGGATAATTACTCTGTGGTAGAGCATGTTTCCAAAGAACATGGGTCTCAAGAAATTGGAATTATTACTCTGACAGACTACTAATTCCTAAACATTTTCCCTCTTTTTAACATCGCCTTTTTCTGCAAATAATGTAAATATGGTGTTCCAGAACATATTTCTTATTTAAAAAAGCTTAAATAAGCATTTACATTCCATTTGATTAATTTCTACTTCTTTTTTTGTGTGTGTGTTCTAATCTTTCTTATTTATTTATTTTTTATTTTTATTAAATCATAGCTGTGTACATTAATGCAATCATGGGGCACCATAACACTGGTTTTATAGATTTTTCATCACACTGGTTAACATAGCCTTCCTGGCACTTTCTTAGTTATTGTGTTAAGACATTTACATTCTACATTTACTAAGATTCACATGTACTTTTGTAAGATGCACCGCAGGTGTAATCCCACCAATCACCCCCCCTCTGCCTACCTTCCCCCTCCCTCCCCTCCCTTTCCCTCTTCCCCCTATTCTTAGGTTATAACTGGGTTATAGCTTTCATGTGAAAGCCATAAATTAGTTTCATAATAGGGCTAAGTACATTGGATACTTTTTCTTCCATTGTTGAGAAACTTTACTAAGAATATGTTCCAGCTCCATCCATGTAAACATGAAAGAGGTAAAGTCTCCATTAATTTTTACGTCGTAAGGAACAATACTGGTGAAGTTTTTATTTTAATATTCGCTTTATATGAACTCCTCAGCACCAGACTGATAGAAACACAATAGGATTTCATTATATTCATGAGTTCAATAATTTTTTGAGCATCTGATATATATATATTATGTTGAGTGCTATTAACTATCTGTTAACATGGAAAAAATTATAATTTCTTCTTTGGAAGTGCTGTAAACTTTCTCTTTGTTCTTCCTACCCTGAAAAAAAAGAAAGAAAAAATAATAATTTTACTTGAAAAGTAGCATTGAGCTTTGTTTCTCTGTGTCCCTTACATCTTTTTTTTTTCTTTTTTTATTGTTGGGGATTCATTGAGGGTACAATAAGCCAGTTACACTGATTGCAATTGTTAGGTAAAGTCCCTCTTGCAATCATGTCTTGCCCCCATAAAGTGTGACACACACTAAAGCCCCATCCCTCTCCCTCCATCCCTCTTTCTGCTTCCCCCCCCCATAACGTTAATTGTCATTAATTGTCCTCATATCAAGATTGAGTACATAGGATTCATGCTTCTCCATTCTTGTGATGCTTTACTAAGAATAATGTCTTCCACGTCCATCCAGGTTAATACGAAGGATGTAAAGTCTCCATTTTTTTTAATGGCTGAATAGTATTCCATGGTCTACATATACCACAGCTTGTTAATCCATTCCTGGGTTGGTGGGCATTTAGGCTGTTTCCACATTTTGGTGATTGTAAATTGAGCTGCAATAAACAGTCTAGTACAAGTGTCCTTATGATAAAAGGATTTCTTTCCTTCTGGGTAGATGCCCAGTAATGGGATTGCAGGATCAAATGGGAGGTCTAGCTTGAGTGCTTTGAGGTTTCTCCATACTTCCTTCCAGAAAGGTTGTACTAGTTTGCAGTCCCACCAGCAGTGTAAAAGTGTTCCCTTCTCTCCACATCCACACCAGCATCTGCAGTTTTGAGATTTTGTGATGTGGGCCATTCTCACTGGGGTTAGATGATATCTCAGGGTTGTTTTGATTTGCATTTCTCTAATATATAGAGATGATGAACATTTTTTCATGTGTTTGTTAGCCATTCGTCTGTCGTCTTTAGAGAAAGTTCTATTCATGTCTCTTGCCCATTGATATATGGGATTGTTGGCTTTTTTCATGTGGATTAATTTGAGTTCTCTATAGATCCTAGTTATCAAGCTTTTGTCTGATTGAAAATATGCAAATATCCTTTCCCATTGTGTAGGTTGTCTCTTTGCTTTGGTTATTGTCTCCTTAGCTGTACAGAAGCTTTTCAGTTTAATGAAGTCCCATTTGTTTATTTTTGTTGTTGTTGCAATTGCCATGGCAGTCTTCTTCATGAAGTCTTCCCCCAGGCCAATATCTTCCAGTGTTTTTCCTATGCTTTCTTTGAGGATTTTTATTGTTTCATGCCTTAAATTTAAGTCCTTTATCCATCTTGAATCAATTTTTGTGAGTGGGGAAAGGTGTGGGTCCAGTTTCAGTCTTTTACATGTAGACATCCAGTTCTCCCAACACCATTTATTGAATAGGGAGTCTTTCCCCCAAGGTAAGTTCTTGTTTGGTTTATCGAAGATTAGGTGGTTGTAAGATGTTAGTTTCGTTTCTTGGTTTTCAATTCGATTCCAAGTGTCTATGTCTCTGTTTTTGTGCCAGTACCATGCTGTCTTGAGCACTATGGCTTTTTAGTACAGACTAAAATCTGGTATGCTGATGCCCCCAGCTTTATTTTTGTTACTAAGAACTGCCTTAGCTATACGGGTTTTTTTCTGGTTCCATACAAAACGCAGAATCATTTTTTCCAAATCTTGAAAGTACGATGTAGGTACTTTGATAGGAATGGCGTTGAATAGGTAGATTGCTTTGGGAAGTATAGACATTTTAACAATGTTGATTCTTCCCATCCATGAGCATGGTATGTTCTTCCATTTGTTAATATCCTCTGCTATTTCCTTTCTGAGGATTTCATAGTTTTCTTTATAGAGGTCCTTCACCTCCTTCGTTAGGTATATTCCTAGGTATTTCATTTTCTTTGAAACTATGGTGAAGGGAGTTGTGTCCTTAATTAGCTTCTCATCTTGACTGTTATTGGTGTACACAAAGGCTACTGACTTGTGGACATTGATTTTATATCCTGAAACATTACTGTATTTTTTGATAATTTCTAGGAGACTTGTGGTTGAGTCTTTGGGTTTCTCTAAGTATAAGATCATGTCGTCAGCAAAGAGGGAGAGTTTGACCTCCTCTGCTCGCATTTGGATTCCCTTTATTTCCTTGTCTTGCCTAATTGTATTGGCTAGAACTTCCAGCACTATGTTGAATAGTAAAGGTGACAGAGGACAACCTTGTCTGGTTCCAGTTCTAAGAGGAAAAGCTTTCAGTTTTACTCCATTCAGTAAAATATTGGCTGTGGGTTTGTCATAGATAGCTTCGATCAGTTTTAGAAATGTGCCACCTATGCCTATACTCTTCAGTGTTCTAATTAGAAAAGGATGCTGGATGTTATCAAATGCTTTTTCTGCATCTATTGAGAGGATCATGTGATCTTTATTTTTGCCTCTGTTAATATGGTGGATAACGTTTATGGACTTGCGTATGTTAAACCAGCCTTGCATCCCTGGGATGAAGCCTACTTGATCATGATGAATGACTTTTTTGATGATAAGCTGTAATCTATTGGCTAGGATTTTGTTGAGAATTTTTGCATCTATATTCATGAGTGAGATTGGTCTGAAATTCTCCTTTTTGTTTGGGTCTTTTCCTGGTTTTGGTATCAGGGTGATGTTTGCTTCATAGAATGTGTTGGGGAAGATTCCTTCTTCCTCAGTTTTTTGGAATAATTTCTGCAGTACAGGAATAAGCTCTTCCTTGAAGGTTTGATAGAATTCTGGAGTGAAGCCATCTGGACCAGGGCATTTTTTAGTTGGAAGCTTTTTTATTGTTTCTTTGATCTCAGTGCTTGAAATTGGTCTGTTCAGGAGGTCTATTTCTTCCTGGCTAAGTCTAGGGAGAGGGTGTGATTCCAAATATTGATCCATTTCCTTCACATTGTCAAATTTCTGGGCAGTTTCTGGTAGTATTCAGAGATGATCTCTTGTATCTCTGTGGGATCAGTTGTTATTTCCCCTTTATCATTTCTGATTGAGGTTACTAGAGATTTTACTTTTCTATTCCTCATTAGTCTGGCCAATGGTTTATCTATTTTATTTATTTTTTCAAAAAACCAACTCCTTGTTTCATTAATTTTCTGAATGATTCTTTTGTTTTCAATTTCATTGATCTCTGATTTGATTTTGGATATTTCTTTTCTTCTACTGAGTTTAGGCTTAGATTGTTCTTCTTTTTCCAATTCCATAAGATCTCTTGTGAGATTGTTGATATGCTCTCTTTCTGTTTTTCAAATGTAGGCATCTAAAGCGATGAATTTTCCTCTCAAAACTGCTTTTGCAGTATCCCACAGGTTTTGGTACCTTGTGTCTTCATTGTTGTTATGCTCAAGGAAGTTAATGATTTCCTGTTTTATTTCTTCCTGCACCCATCTGTTATTCACAGAAGATTGTTTAATTTCTATGCCTTTGGGTGGGGTCGAGCATTTTTGTTAGAGTTGAGTTCCACCTTTAGTGCCTTATGGTCTGAGAAGATACAAGGTAAAATTTCAATTCTTTTGATTCTGTTGATATTTGTTTTGTGTCCCAGGATATGATCAATTTTGGAGAATGTTCCATGGGGTGATGAGAAGAATGTATATTCTTTATCTTTGGGGTGGAGTGTTCTATATGCGTCTATCAAGCATAGTTGTTCTAGGGTCTCATTTAAATGTCCCTTACATCTTAATTTCTCATGTTAAGCTAGGCCCTTTGATGCAGGAGAGATTTTTGTGTGTTATATTACAAAGGTAAAATAAATTGGCAACTAACAGTTATTTGGGATTATGTTCACTATACTCAGTGCTCTGTGTGTATTATCTCCTTTAATCCTTGCAGCAGCATTATGAAGTCATAGCTGTTATTATCCCCACTTTCCTAATGAAGCTACTGAAGCAGAGAGTTCAGGTGCTTGCCCAAGGTTATATGGCTAGCGAGTGGCCCATCTGAGACTGGACAAAGTGAAGAAACACCAAGCGATATCCATAGAGTTTGGTGATAAGACCTAATTTGAGCAAAATTGACACACGATACATACAAAAGAGATGACTCCTAGTATTTTAAGGACAAGAAACTGAGGCATCTTAAGAAATCACAAGTTCATTCTGCTGATTACAGAAATATTTATGTGAAGCCTTCTAAAATTAGCAGAGAGGTAAAAGTAAACAGGCAGATCAATAGATGAAAACAAAAATTCTGGGAACAGACTTGCATAAAGGTTCATATTTAGTGCTTCACAAAGGTAATATCTCAGGAAGAGAAATGATAGGTCAGTCAACAAATAGTAGTAATAACAAGGCCTAACTTTTGTTATGCTCTAATTTTTTATGTGCTTTTACACATCTCATCTCAAAGCTACCCTATGGGGTAGGTACCATTACTTTCATCCCTGTTTTGTAGATAAGACATGCAAAAGATACCTAATTTTCCAAGATACAAACC
The DNA here is from genome assembly GCF_027406575.1 of Nycticebus coucang. Lineage (NCBI taxonomy): Eukaryota > Metazoa > Chordata > Mammalia > Primates > Lorisidae > Nycticebus > Nycticebus coucang. The sequence goes on along the minus strand of NC_069780.1, from coordinate 164,804,986 downwards.
TATCAGGCTAGATCCAGAGCCTGGGATCTTAGTTACAGGGTTATACAACACCTATGTTCTACTTATCCATTTAGGAAAAAGTACAGCTGTGGCCTGACGGCACATCTTACAACAAAGCAAGTTCTAGATGAGTTATGGATTTAAAAATAAAATATGAAACAAAAAATGCTAGAATAAAATATAATTAAAAGTTTAAATAATTAAGGTAAGAAGGTTATTTCTAAAAAGGACATTTAAGACAAATCTAAAAAAAAGCACTTTATAAATTTGATTGTATCAAAATCTAGACCATCAATATAGGAAAACAAATAAAAAGTAAATAAATGAAGTAAAAAAGAAAATGATAAATGAGTAAAAAATTATGATACAGGACATACAAACTTTACTATTTTTAATATGTTAAGATGTATAGCCAATTGAAAAATAAGCCAGGGATATCCTCAGATAATTAAATATATATATATATATTTTTTATTTAATTAATTAATTTTTTTTTATTGTTGGGGATTCATTGAGGGTACAATAAGCCAGGTTACACTGATTGCAATTGTTAGGTAAAGTCCCTCTTGCAATCATGTCTTGCCCCATAAAGTGTGACACACACCAAGGCTCCACCCCCCCGATAATTAAATATTAATAGATCAGAAAATTAATAATTAACGTGAGAATAATTTTATCTTTACTAGTGTTCAAAAAGATACATATTTAAATAATGAACTATTAGTTTAGCTTATTGCATTGGTGAATAATATTATTTATTGGTGAAGTAGGTTAGGAAAATGGCATTTCTATACATTGCTGCCAGAACTGTAACTTCTTTGGAGAGCAATTTGGCAAGATATATGAAAATTTTAATTTGTGTATATTTTTAGACTCAATTTAATTCTTAGGAATTTATTCTAAGAGCATTTTATATATAAGAATTTACGTACAGTTGTGCTAGTTGAAGTATTGCTTCTAACAGTGAAATAGTGCAAACAACTAAAAAACTTGAGAAAGAAATAGTTAAATAAATGAAACCAAAAGTCGTTTGCATTTAAATCTATGCATCAAAATTGGGATCGTGCACTATACACCATTTAATAGTCATATTTTCTTTAACAACCAACATCAACTTTGCTTAATTCTTGGAGACAGTATTCTTTAGCTCCTTTGGAAAATCACCACTTCCCATGCAGTTTAGGAGGAATTGACCTTTCCTTACCTCCAAGAAGGGAAGCTGGTTTATTTAAGCAAAATTCTATGGTATCCTCCTGGCCACAGTGATGGATTCAGAGGTAGACACATCATGTAAACACCCTTCTTCCGAGGTGTACCTAATGACTTTTGCTAGCAGCTCCTAGGACAAAGACTATCTTGCTTTTTTTCCATATGCTGGTGTGGAAGGAAATTGCTTCAGAAGCCACTGGCAGACGTCTTTGGGTTGTAAGGACGGAGCCTGAGAAAGGCTCCTATAAAGGGCTAAGAAGCAGGGCTGGGGCTGGGCGCCTGTAGCTCAGCTGCTAGAGTGCCAGCCATGTACACGGAATCCAGCCTGGGCCTGCCAAGCAACAATGATAACGCAATCCCAGAATAGCCAGGCATTGTGGTGGGTGCCTGTAGTCCCAACTACTTGGGAGACTGAGGCAAGCGAATCGCTTAAGCCTAAGAGTTGGAGGTTGCTGTGAGCTGTGACACCACAGCACTCCACCAAGGGCGACAGCTGGAAACTGTCTCAAAAAAAAAAAAAAAGGGAAGCAGGGCTGGAATACATTGACAGAGAAGCCAGGTATACTTCACATCCTTGAGTCCTGAATCAAACCTCTGCAGCAAGTATTAGGTACCATCTCAGACTCATCAGTATGTGGGCCAATAAATTATTTTCTACTCCCCACTTTTTAAAAGCTTGTTGGGGTAAAGTTGTCCATTTCATGCAATTGAAAGGATCCTAGCAGGTACACATTTCTTTGTCTCCATATATAATTAATACATATACGTTGGAGACACACTGGTTGTAATTCTGACTAAAAAGCAGACAGCTAATGATCAAAATATGTGTTCTGCTGAAGCAGAGGCTATTATCAAATATCACAATCGTTGAAAGAACTGCTGTAGTATATGGATAAATCTGAACTTTTATGCAAATATTTAAATTGTTCCCATGGTTTCATTGTTGACATTTAATAGTCAAAATTTTAAATTGTGTTATTAGAGTCTAGGAATAGTACAGTAGTTTCTCAGAGCTGTAACTGGTAGACAGTTCTTTCTGCCACTGTTCTGTAAATTTCAATACTAAAGAGAGGGTCACTTTCAACTGGTACATTTAATAACATCAACAATCACTTGTGTACAATAGAGTACAATTCAGGAAAAGGTTTCAACAGTCTAAAAGGAATCTCATACTTAAGTGTAATAGCTCTAAAAAATCTCCAAAATCCTTTATTGTCTAACTGCCAAAGGTGAGTGGTAGCTACAGCAATAATTTCAACCAATTTTTATTTAAAACAATAGCTTCTATAAAGAATTGTCTTTGTATAGATTTCTTATGAAGTCTTTAATTTTGAAATTAGATTAACAAAAATAAAATGTGTCCTATGTACCCATTTTCCCCTAATAATTTGTTCTAGGATTCATACTCTGTACTTCTTACTGTTTCTGAGTAAAAGATGGTTTATTATGAAGGTTATGATCCATGATTTGGGAACTTCTCTTCTTCTGAACTTTTAAGGTAGTAGAGTTTACATGATCATTTTAATTTATCCTCCAAAAAGGGGGAAAATTTCCAAAACAGAACTTTTTCTTAAAAAACCATGGCCACGTTGAATTGAATACCTGAATATGAGTCTACCTTATCATTTAAATTTTTAAAAGCATACTTTGTTTCAAAAAGGATACCATGAAGTTCCAAAGTTATCTAATTCATTCTCTATTAATATTATATTAATAGTTTAATTTGGTAGACTGTTCTTTTATTTACTTAACTTTTTGAAAGTTTAAAAGATTTTAGCATATACAATTACTAACTTTTGTGATCATTCTTACTGTAGTATTTTACTGTCACATTATATACATGTACTTGCAATATTTACACTCTAATTGCTGTAATTTCAATATAGAAAGCATATAAGGAGATATTTTGCTCCAGGTTACCTCTAAAATATTAATATTTTTAGGTGAATATTCAGATAACAACTTGAAATCTGATTATGTCTTGTTCGTGTTAGTGACTGATTGCTGATTGGATGTGATAGCAATGTGTTTTACCAAAACAATTCCTGCACAAGTTCAAGGTTGCCAGATTATGATAAAGTTGACATTCAGTTCTTATGCTAGCCAAGGCCAAGGCCGGAGACAAAACCAAAGAACAGATTTTGGACAAACTTTGGTGCATCATGTATATATCATTCTTAGTGGGTACATTTTATGACTGTAGCTCAGTTACTTAACCAATCTCCCAAAGAAAAATGTCTGAAAACACAAGCCCCAGGATGATAAACGGTGCTTATCTTTGAGTAGTGAAATTGCAGATTTCTTTTTCTTATTGCTTATCAGTATTTTCCATTTTCTTCTATAATAAACATTCATTTCTTGAGTAATGAAGAAAAAATATGAAAGTCTTGAACTTATAAATTTAGGATGAATAACAACAACACATTTACAGAAACATCACACTAAAAAAAAAAATCTTTAGGGAGGGGAGAAGGGAGGTTGGGGGAGGAGGTAGGGTATTTGGTGGGACCTCACCTAATGTGCACAATGCAATGGTACATTTCAAAATTATTCAAAGTGGAGTATAAATGTCTTACCACAACAAATAAGTGAGGTGAAAGTTATGTTAATCAGTAAGCATTCCACATTGTATATCAAATCAGCACATCGTACCCCATGAATGCATTAATGTACACAGTTATGATTTAATAAGAAAAAAATCTTTAGAAAGATATACTGGGCAGTTGCCTTTGGTAAGACATTGCCAGGACTTAAGAGGGTCAGGAAGTTTTTCCCAAGATGTATCTTCAGTCGTCTTTTGCCGTTAGTTAAGCCCTTGCATCAAAGGAGACAGGACAGCTGCTGATCCTCATCTAAATCTACCTCCAGATTGGTAGTACATTTCCTTCCCTCTGCCTTCTCATTTTTAGGCTAAATAAACTTTCTTTGTAGTGTCCATTCACCACACCCTTATTTTAAACAACTATAGAATTAAAAGTAAAGGAGAAAATTCCTCCTTCAAGGTCACGATCCTATGCCGTTTGTTGCTTGGAATTTCATTGGTAAATTAATTAAAAAATATATCAGTTGGAGATAGGCTTTGAAACCCCAATTTGTAAACAAATCCTATAACCTAGCAAATAAACAAAGCCAGATGGTTAATACTGTTCTGTCCTACTCTATACTGGAAAGCTCGAAGATAGAAAAATCATTGGAGGAAAAAAGTCCACTACACACACATGCACATTATTTTCCGTATATATTCTTTTCCATATACCCTGCCAAAAAAAATGCAGGAAAAGTCATTGCCAAATTGTGTTGGGCTGTTCACTGGAAGGGAGCACAGCACAGCCTTTTCTTGGGGTGGAAGCAGATAGAGGACACAGCTCTTGGGGTCTGGCTTATCTTCACAGTTAAGGCAGTTAATTATTCATGGTCTGATCCAGGCAATGCAGGTTCAAATACTGGCCATGTCTGTATAGTTTAAAAAACAAAGCAATGCAAAATGGAAAAAAAGTGACTGACTCCTTGTATTCCAATATTGTTCCCTGTCTATGTGGACCTGAGTGGTGAGTGTGCAGTTGGGCTTCGGAAAGGAATTGTTGGTATGTTGCTAGATCCATTCTGCCAAGGAGTTGCCAACAGAGGAGTCTTTGTGATGACCTCTAGGTACACATAGCCTGGGAGAAGCTCATAGATATCTTCTGGGTTTACTTGTAGTTTACTTTTGTGTCCAGCTCCCAAACTTATGGAGACAGATGAATATTTGAGCAGTAGTAGGGGGCTGACCATGACATGGTATCAATACGTTCCTGTCTGAACTCATAAATGCATAAAATAATGAAATCAACCCTTAACAGAACAAGTAGTTGAATCTGTTACCCCATAATTATGAAATACATTGAATTATGACAGTACAGAGTATTATACTTCTATTGATGGGGTTATGGACTAGCTGAAGACTGAAATCAAAGTTATAACTTTATTTGAAGCTTTGGAGTAAGTAATTCCAACTGGGAAAATCCAGAGCATGAGTATCATGTAGTGGAGTTCCTTGGCATATATACTCAGTGACTTTAGACTAAACTCCTTTCCTTCTTCAAAATTAGAATTAGAAACCTTTGAGCATAATTTAAAAGAACTCAAAAGCCTTCTTTCCAGTTCTTTGGTACATTATTGCTTTCCTTAATTTATGGGGCAGATATAGTGTATAGTAACTTAAAACTGTAATTTAACAGATCTAAGCCAGCTGTTCAATCTTGGAAAATGACATATCCCAACACTCTCCTTTCCTTTAAGCTTTAATCTTGACGCAGAAGCATGCAGGAGTGTGAAGGGAGATGGATTCACTGAAGTCATTGAAACTTCAGTACCATTCTGCTCAGAATAGCCTAGCCAGATGAAAGCATCAAGCTGTCCTTGGCCAATGGGTTTAGTCCCAAGATGGGCTATGCTCAAAGATGGAGCTATGTCACCAAGGGCTGTAATACTAAAAACACGGAGGGATTGTGTCTAGGAACTGAGTGCTGGTGCCCCTCTTGCTGGTTTTGAGTGAGCTCTGTGGTAGCTGCTGTTGTCTAGGACCCTGAGCTTATTAATTCTACCAGGAATACACAAAGTGAAGTGTCTATGCCTTTGCCAAGAGACCAAGGCAATTGCTATGGGCGAGGTAGTCTGAGGAGGGGCTCTTGGGCCCAGCCTCTGCAGGATCTTCTAAGGGAGGGCTGATTAGAGTTGACATACCATTGTCCCCTAGAAACCTAATAAGACACATTTTTTTTTTCCAGTAAATGAGACATTTGTTGAATGCATATTTTATAGATGTTCAAAAGAGGATCTCACACACACAAGAACGTAAACTCATAACTAATAGGCCTTTGGGGTGGGGGAAATTGTATTTTCAATTACTGTACTCACATGATCTTTCACTTACTCTTGAACACTGTTGTTGGAACTGGGCTAGAAGCCAGTTCCCAAAATAGCGTAAATGGGAAATATTTAGGCAAGTCTTGTGATATACACTAGGTATGTTTGGTTATGGTAACACATTTCCCTTTAGTGCTTTCAAAGTATGTATGATGGATTGTGGGGTTTGAGATTATTATAGTAGGTGTCATTTCCCTTATATGACATAGCTGGGCTAGAGGTCATAGGAATCGGAACTCATGAATAGCAAAATCAGGGCATATAAGCCTTTTTTGAGACTGTGCTTAAAAATAATAAAACCTTTAAGTGGACTAGAACACATAAACATTTACTTCAACTGTAAAATGGGGAGGGTTAGTCTTTAAAGTTATTTACAGCTCTAATATTGTATGACAGATAAATTTCAGTCTGTTAATTTCAGATTGCGTCTGAAGGAGGGAATATAATGGTCAGTACCTTGGGTATCGACCTCAATGTTGACACAAGTATTAAACGAGTTCATACATGAAAATTACCTACACTGGTGCTTGGCATGTAAAGAAGTGCTCAGGAAATATTAGAGGCTGTGATTGCTGTTTTTATTGGTGTGTGTTTTGAGACCTGTTTAAAACCAGAAATACAGATTCTGTGTTCTGTACTGTACCCACAATATATAGTCTCATAGAAAGTATACATTTCTTTCAGTAATGTTGTCATGGCTCAAAAAGCTTTGATTTTTATGTCTAAAATGAAGACAATCACTAATAGAATTAAATTATAAACAGAAGAGGGCAATCCAAATATAACAAAAAGTTCAGGGTTGATGGTTCCTCTTGCAGATGCCCCCACACTGAAATCTCCCTGATATTCATTTGTTCTAAAATGTAAGTTTTATTACCAATTTCATTCAGGTATGGACAGGCCAACAGATCAGGAGACAAATGATAGTGAAGAGATAGTCTGTTATTCACAGTTCCCAAGGGCAGGGGGCATACCATGCCACCCAGGGCCACACAGGGAAGTGCCTGGGTCAGTCAGGAGGCAGAAGGGATAAGAAAAAAGCATGGCTAAAAGCTTTCTTTGTGGTTGTGTGTGTAGAAAGGAATGGGCAAGGAAGAGTAAGCAAACCAGGCAAATTTAAGATTGAATAATTTCAATGTGCTCTGAGATACTGGAACTGCTCCTGGTTGCCAACACATGATCTGGCGGTGGTTAAGGCAGGGGGAGAGGGCTTAACTTATGAGAGCTCAACAAAGCAGGCAACTGGTGGGCATGCTCTCCAACTGTTGGCTTTGCATATTAAAGGGTGCTCACAGAGGGGCCATTTGCTGCCTCTAGGAATTAGCAAGGTCCTGGATGCCTCGTGTCAAGATACAGATAGTGCTCTTTCTTGGCTCTACCTGCTCTGCCTATGGAGGTGAAAGGCATCCCCTATTTGGCCACCCTCAGATGCTGTGTGAAGCCAAAGATGGTCAAAAAGGGGACCAAGTTTATCCTGCACTGGTCAGACCAATATGTTAAAATTAAGCATAATTGGCTTAATTATGAAACCCTGAGATATTGACAAAGGGTTTGGAAAAGATTCAAGGGCCAGATCTTGATGCCCAACATTGGTCATGGGAGCAACAAGGAAACAAAGCATATGTTGCCCAGTGGTTTCCAACAAATCTTACTGTGATTGCTCATATTTCCTCCAAGAACTGCAAAGCCATATGGAAAGAGCAGCCCAGCTGGCCATCAGAGTCACTAATCCCAACACCAGGCTGTACAGTGAAGAAAAGGAATAGACAGTTCATGTGCACATTTTATTTATGTTTAAATAAAACCATAAAAAGTGCCACCCCCCCCCAAGAACAAGAATGTGTGTAGTAAGAAAAGAAGAAGAGAATGCAGAAAAGTAGAAAATATAGTTAATATACCATTTCATAATATTCATAGCATCTTTAGGATTTTTTTTTTTTACTTAGAGAAGGCCAAGGGAGTTTGGGCAGGACTGGAAACAGAGAACTTTATCTGGGGTAAAGAAGGCCTCTATCCCTACCAGTGCCCTGGACTGATTTTTAAGTTCCTTGTGAATAAAATGAATGATTAGGAGAATTTGGTGAAATTTCCCTTATCTAGTTGCAAGAGATGCTTACAGGTAGGTCCAAGTAAAAACTGTGGCAGGAAGCTGGAGAGGAAAGCACTCTCTCCATTCTGTCCCCTGGCCTCGCTGTATGACATGGCCTCATTCAGCTTTAAGAGAAAGTAGAAGATGTGGAGCATCCTCAAATGGTGCCCATAGCATAGTTGGGCTTTGGTGATGGCAGGATGGGCAGTGGCCACCCTGGGACTTCTCCTAGAGGATTGTAGGCAGGTGTCACACAGTGGGAGTCAGAGCAGAGTGGGACAAGACAGATGAGGCAAGGAATCTCTTTGGCTACTCCCAAGGATAACTCGGAGGTGTACCTGAGACCCCTGACCATGCCTCTAATCCACATTCTATAAGATGACATTATTTTATTTCAGGATCCTTTTCATTCATCCAGTATTTCACCAATATTCATGGAGCCCTTTTTATCAGTTACATAAGAAAATTCATCTTACTTATTTTATAACCACTTCTAGCTTTTGCCCTAAGTATATATTAAACAAATTGACCTGGTTCTGTTGTCTAGATCTGCTAAGACAGACCCTAAGATGGGAATAGAGATGCAAAGAAAATGAGGAAGCAGGAAGGGCAGGAAGAGCCTTCAGCCTGTATTGTAGGTCTGGCATTTATGGAAGGAGAGAGGGACAGAAGGAGGAGTGGGAATATTCAGACCACAACTTAGTTCCAACACATATTCAGGAAGGCTGACAGGGAGCCCTTGCTGGAAGGGACCTGCCTTTACAATCCGCCGTGCTCAGTCATTGGCTGGGAACCACACCTAGGAAGCATGGTGGGTCACCATGGGCAGCAGCTGGGGCTCTCAGCCAGTTACACTCCTAGCAGCAGGACTTCTGGGTGGTACATTTTCATTGCCACCACATGTGAGATCAAAATATTTTTACCTGCTTTCCATATCAAATTTATCAATGTTTCTGTATCAAACATTTGAGGATTTGTTATCACCAGAATAGTAAATAAATGCCTGCAAGAGGTGTTTTAAAAGGAGATAATTTTGTTTTTAATTTTTTAATTATTTACTTATTGTATTTCAGATTGATATAAGGGTACAAACAATTAGGTTACATTGCTTGCATTTGTTAGGTAAAGTCCAAGTTGTAGTTGAGCCCTTCACCCAGGAGGTGTGCCATATACCCTTACATTGTGCCCATTAGGGGAGAGCTTACCAATCCCCTTCCCTCTTCCCTTTTGAATGTAGTTGTGTTTTTCTCTCATGTTGGGTGTGTAGTTGTTTATCTACTGATTTCATATTAGTATTAAGTACTTTGGATACTAGCTTTTCCATTCTTATGATACCTTACTAAGGAGAGTGCTCTTCAACTCCCTCCAGGTTAATGCAAAACATGTAAAGTCTACACCTTTTTATGGTTGAATAGTATTCCATGGTATACATATACCACAGTTTATTAATCCATCCATGGGTTAATGGGTACTTGGGTTGATTGTACATTGAGGCGATTGTGAATTGAGTTCCAATAAACATTCTAGTGTAAATGTCCTTGTGATAAAATGATTGTTTTTCTTCTGGGTAGATACCTAGTAATGGGATTGAGGGATCAAATGGAAGGTCTACTTTTAGTTCTTTGAGGATTCTATGTACTTCTTTCTGGAGAGGCTGTATTAGTTTGCAATCCCACCCACAGTGTAAAAGTGTTCCCTTCTCTCCACATCGACACCAGGTCCCACGTAGCTTTAGGACCTGGTGATGTAGGTTAGTCTCACTGGGGTTATGTGATATCTCAGGATGTTTTTTATTTGCATTTCTCTGATGCTTAGGGATGATGAGAATTTTTTCATCTGTTTGTTGGTCATTTGTCTGTCTTCTTGGGAGAAAGTTCGGTTCATGTCTCTTGTCCATTGATATATGGGATTGTCTGCTCTTTTCTTGCTGATTAGTTTGAGTTTTCTGTAGATTCTGGTTATTAGCCCTTGATCAGAGTCATAACAAGCAAATAATTTCTGCCATTCTAAATGTTGTCTGCTTTAATTTTTGTGTCCTTAACTGTGGAGAAGCTTTTTAGCTTGATCAGGTCCCATTTATTAATTGCCAGTGGGGTAATTCTGAACTAGAACAAATCCAGTGGGGCCGCTGAGGATGGCTGAGCAGGTTGTATGCTACATAAGGGCATCTGGCAAAGGGGGCTCCAATCTAGCCCCCAGATTGATCCTTATGCTGTTGCTTTTTCTTATTTGAATAAATGTTAGCACTAGAATCCAGTTCCAGTGCATTTGTTGAAAGTTCAATCAAATGCACTGTAGAGTAACTTGTAGAAAAAGGGGCATCTACATCTACTTTATAACAACCTATAAAAAAGTCTTCATTCACCCACAAAGATCAAAGACACAGAGAACACCTATGAAAGAGCTACCAGTGGGCAGCGCCTGTGGTTCAAGGAGTAGAGTGGCCCTGTATGCCAGAGGTGGTGGGTTCAAACCTGACCCTGGCTAAAAAAAAAAAAAAAAAGCTGCAACAACAACAACAACAACAGCAACAACAAAAAAGAAACAGCTACCAGCCTCCACCCACTCTGTACTTCAGAAACTTCTCCTGACTGGGACTTCTTCCCTGACTCCATACCCTGAACTCCTACCCCAGTATCCTTCCTTGCTGGTCTCATTGAATGCTGCCCCTACGTGCTAACCCTTCTGTACCCAGAACTTACTTGTGTGTGCTCATCTTGCTCCACCCTGCTGGCTAGCTCTCCAGGAGAAAAAAAATCTTCCAATGGGTTTGCTAGGTGGTGAAAGATTTCAGTCACCCAAGGGAATAGTAATAAATAAAATTAATCCGACTTCCTTTGTGCTAGTCACTTCATTTCATCTTTATAACAGTGGTAAAGAGGTATTTTTAATCCCCATGTCTTCAGGAGGAAACCAAGTCTCCGGGGGTTTATTGCTCTAGGGTTACATAGTTTATAATAAGTGGATGAACCAGATTTCAAATCCAGGCAATTTCCCTCCACACTCCTTGCTCTTGAACATTGTTCAAGACTGCTCTAACTATAGAATCTTCTCACACTGCTCCTGCTATATTTCTGGAAATAGGGAAAACTTCTGGAAAACAGAAAGGGGCTTTGTTCAATGCACCTTTATGTTGTGCCACATAGACCAGTGTTTTTCAAAAAAGTTGTTCAAATGATATTTTCAAGCAACTTAATTGGTCATGAGCATTTCAAAAGCTGAATATACAATATAATGAAAAATTATATTTGAAGTAAGAAGTAAAAGACAATACAGTGGAAAAGTAAATACCAGAGGGCATCGCATATACAAAATGCAAGCGCTGTATTATGACATTTTGTTTTAATTTTGCATGTGTGCATATACTTATGGATATATTTACTAATAAATATGTTCTGTAAAAGTGCATATGCAACGTACTTTAAACTAAGAGTCAAAGTCCAGTGAGTCTGTCTCACACTGAGCTGGGTACTTGATGAATTTGCTTCCTCATATATCTGGTGCGAAGTGAAACGAAGTCTAAGTACATGGCTCTGGGTCACCCCAACTGGCCTGAGCTCACTCCAGCTCTCTGCTTCTGCCTTTTGCCCTGACTTTTAGGGAAACAGAGATGTTGCAGTCAAAGCTGGGCTCTCAGGGAATGTTCTCTCCTTTCTCCCTATTTCCCTCTCCTTTAAGCACACCCTGAAGGCAGTGTAGCAACTTAGCCCAGCCTTACCCCTGGGGAACTCCTAAATTGACAGGATGCAAAAAAATATGAATAATTACTTTTTAAAAAAAGTGTGTCACTTAACTATTAATAGCATTAACAGAATCCCTTCAGTAGATAGGAACAACTAAGTTAGATCCTAGTTAGCAAGAGCTGCTTAAAATAGAGCACAGTATGATGTTGCCATTAAGACCAATCTAATAGCAATCTGTGAGCAGTATTGTGAATTACAAAGTGAAATCTGAACAAATGTGAGGGTGAGATTCACACTCTTTGTTCCAACCATCAAAATTCGTATGAGTTATGACTCAGTCCATAAGATGTTTAAGACCAGGGCTGCTGTTTTTGGTCATTGGCCAATAATCATGAAAGTGAACATTGGTTAGTACATGGTAACTCAGCAAATGAAGATATTCTTGTAATCTCTTTGACATGGATAAACACATATAATGCTCATAAAACCCTATAAATTAGGTTATATTATTATCCTCATTTTTCAGATGGGAAAATTGGGGTTAAGATTGTTTGTGGGCACGTTCTATTGATTGCTGTAAGAGAGTGACTACAAGAATCACCTCAGTTCTTTCTCACTTATATCCATACCCCTTGCAATGTGACTTTGTCACTCCTTCCATAGAGGGGTGGGATCTAGTTCCATACCCCTTGAATCAAGGCTGGCTTTGTGATTTTTTCAGCCAATAAACATGGTAGCTGTGACTGTGTGTGTGGTTCGTATGCCTTAAGAGACTGCAGTCTTTTGCTTTCTCTTTCAAGCCTCTGCCTCCATTGTGAGAACAAGCCTGGGCTAGTCTATAGGAGGATGAGTGATCACATGGAGCTCACTGCGATGAGCCATCCCAACTGAGGCCATTCTAGACCTGCCAGTCCACCAACCAACTGATTATGGACACATGAGCAAGCCCAGCCAAGACTGGCTGACCCTGGTCCAGATCAGCAAAACTATCCCACTGATCCTTAGATTAATGAAAAAAATTGTTTTTTTGGTCCCTGGTTCTTGGGGTAATACATTGCTCCATTACAGTGGCAATACATAACAGGTAAAGTTGCCTACCTATAGTTATTTATTCTCTTTTCTTTTCTTTGAGGCTAAGTCTGCTTCCCATGACAGAGATTTAAAGACCAGACATTTACTTTGCGAAGTTTACTACAAACTTCCTTTGTAGTTGGGGTGATCCAGTTCTGGCAGATGTATAGGGAAGTCAGCTTGAGGAGGATGTTGGGTTGACGTAGGGGTGCTGGTTCTGAAAACATTTTCTTTTCTGAAAAGAAAGAGGCTGGCAGTGAGACACAGGCCTTCTCCTTTCATCCCTATCTGCTAGGGAAGGGAAACCTGAAGATGGGTCCAAATTGCTGTAGTCTCACAACAAAACTTTCATGAATGAGGGGTCACGTCTTATGATTGAGCACAGAAAATAACTTCTTGACATGGACTCTACTCCTAGTGAAGATTCTGTGAACATTGTTGAAATAACAAGAAAGGATTTAGAATATTCCATGAACTTAGTTGATAAAACAGTGACAGGATTTGAGAGGATTAATTTCAACTTTGAAAGAGGTTCTACTGTGGGTAAATAGCTGTCAAATAGCATCACATGCTACAGAGAATTCTTTTGTGAAAGGAAGAGTCAGTTGATGTGGCAGGCTTCATTGTTGTCCCATTTTAAGAAATTGCCACAAATACTTTCACCTTCAGCAACCAGCACCCTGTGGAGTCCACACCATTAACATCAAGACAAGACCCTCCACTAACAAAAAGATGACCATTCACTGAAGGCTCAAGTGTCATTCACATTTTTTAACAATAAAGTATTTTTAACTAAGGTGTGTACATTATTTTTTAAACATAATGCTATTGGTCACTTAATAGACCACATGATAGCAAAAATATAACTTTTACATGCACTGGGAAACCAAAACATCCATGTGACTTGCTTTACATATTGGCTGCATTGTGGTCACTCAGAGGTGTGCCCATATCCCCCTTACCCCGGGTGGTCAGGTCTTTTTGTCCAGGCTCCCTTCTTGTTTCCCTGAAATCTAATTTCTGATGACTCTGTCTGGGGAGCAATGAGGCCTCTCAGCCTTGTGCTTTTCATGTGTCAGGGCTTCTGATAGTCCTCATACACACCTGTCTAATCCTCAGTCTTGTGTGGGTCTCTTAGGCCAACCCTGTCTTTGGCCATCAACACTCAAGTGTTTCCATTACTGTACTTCTGTATCCCCTTTCTTGTTATATAGCTGGAGAAAATCTTGGATAGATCAAGCATAGCTTTTATATTAAAAAACTACAGTCCTTCCATTTTCCTTCCTTCCCACATCTGACCCCACAACTTACATAAAAATTCCAGTATGAAATTTGGAGGTGAAGAAAATGAGAGGATGTCCAGTGGAAAATGTTGAACACTCTGTGTTTGTCTTCTAGCAGAGGGAAGGACTTAGAGAGAGCCCTTGTGCACATGGATATCAGCACTCAGGATTAAAATTTAAATTCCTTCCTCAAAACATTGCACCTGCCAGGCAAACTGATTTTATTTTATTTTATTTTATTTTATTTTAAGTAGAAAAGACTCCCTGATCCTGAAGAAAAATTTATACCTTGTAGTTAGAAGAACCTGTAGGGGTCCAGAATTTTGAGGGAATGACTTCCCTTTTCTGTGTTACCTGTAAAATACCAGGTGGACCTTGCAGGGATAAAAATGCTCTATGTACAGTCCTTAGCTTGAGTTTTACCAAAAGAGAAAAAACAGTGATGAGAGAGACATAAAACTGCCTTCTACTACTCCTCAAAGGACATACACAGTGATATCGATTTGATTTCAGCATTGCAATTGCCTTGCTAACTGACTGGGCACATTCCCTTTTCTATAAGGGACTGTACTTTCTCAAGCTACTCGGAGGCCTGCAAAGGACATCCATGTAAGGTAAAACATACTAGACCCTCTAATCTGCTATATACCAGTTTTTCAAAATGGAAAAAGCCATGTAGATGTGGATTCTTGCCAGAAGAAGTCCAGCCTGCTGTCTCTCACAGACCTTCTTTTGTCGAATTCTGTCTTTGGTCTAATTTCAGCTTTGCAAGTGCAGATACTGTTGATCAGCACCTCTAGTGATCAAGCTTTCAGAGGTGGGCTCAGGTTAGCCAAGTTCATCTGACTCATACATAAAACTGGTCACTAGTTAATACATTTACAATCAAAAATAATTGTCTTGGTGACCAGAATACTCACATCAGTAGGTCTTGTGTATTATCTCTCTGTAGGAAGATCTACAATAAAAGGAAGCCAGATTATGATGAACATATCTCTAGGTCAGCACCAATCAGATGATTGAACCCTTGAATGTCAAGAGGCGAAGGCCATCTGTCATGCCACACTCCATTTCAGAGGTGAACTTACCAATGGGACTCCAAAACTCAAACTGTATAAGCAAAGGTATCCTTCTCCTTGGATGGTTCTCTTTCCCCATATTTCTTAGGCTGGCTGACACTTTCCTTACAAATGCAATCAGATCACATCATCTGGTTGGGCAGGCCTGGGAGCCACTCTGATTACTAAGGTGATAATGCTTCCAACTATTGTATGATGTCTGACAACTAAGTTCCTGAATTCATCCTAGAAAAAGGGCTAAATTCCTCTCTGCTGAATATCACTATGGCCACCTTCAAAATACTCTCCTTGGGAAGCTATGCACTGATGCCAGTGCCTAGTCCACCTTTCAAAGCAACTTCAGACTCTCTTTCTGGAATGACCATCAGAGCTATTGTTGTATGGCACAAAAAAAAAAAATGCAGCAACAACAATGATTGTTACTCTGCAGGACATCACCACATGTTGACATGAACACAAATATGAGACCCTGATATAACAAGGTTATGAATTCTTCTTGTTTGTACAGTGCTGCCCACATAAGTGCATGGTGGCAACTTTTCAAACTTAATTGTCAGACTTTGTATGATGACAGCTCTGATGGTCATTATAGAAAGAGTTCCAAAATTTGCTTTGCAGGATGGACTAGGCTCTGGTGTCAGTGTATAGCTTCTCATGGGGCGTACTTTGAAGGTGACTGGAATGATATTCAGCAGTGAGGTATATAGAACTTTCTTTAGGATGAGTTCCTGAACTTAATTGTCAGAACTTGTATACTGATTTCAAAATTTAAAACCTTGAGGACACTTTGATTCAGGTTCTTGGAAGACACCTTGTCATACTGTCAAGTACTTCCAATGGGTCATCCCCCTTCCTGGAGGTAGACGCATGAGTCCCAGTGACCTCATGGCTCTATTATTTTGATTCCATGTGGTTTTGTTTTATTCCTGGATCTTTCCACAAGCTCTGTAGCTTCATGTAAAAGACCAATGTCCCTAATATTTTTAATGGCTATTAGAGATTCTCTGCACCCAGATGTAGCTAGAAAAATTCAATGAATTCTGCTAATTAAATCCACTGCCATTTCACTTGTATGCTTACTGCTGCTCATTCATTATTTATTCAACTCTTGATGAATAAATTCTCCTCTGAACAGTTTCCAAATGTTTCATTTTTTACTAGCCCTCAAACTAACTTCTCTGTCTTTGTGTCTCAATGGAATATTAAATGGTACCTTAACATGTACTTTCATGTGTTAAGATTTGAGATTTCCATCATCCACTCCTTTTTTCTCACAGAAAAAATTGTCCCTCTTCTTTTCAAACACCAGTCCCATAATATATGCCTTTAATCCCACATTTTCTTACTTTTTCCAAGATTTTGTTTTGTTACTCTTATTCCTTCTCTTTTGAGTTTTCCCTTACTCCTTGTTCATGGGGTTCTGCTCCTGGTCTTACAAATGAAGTGCTTACTCATTAAAAAAACAAAAACAAAAACTTTTTTCTTACCCTTTTATCCTCTTGAATCAGTATGCTATCAAAATGGCCTAACTACGTTTCCTCACTGCTCTTTTCTTCCTAATTCTTTTTTGTCTTCCTATCATTTGGATTGCTCTCCCAAAACTGACTTCTTGAGGGGAAGAAGAGGAAGAAAACAGGGAAACGAGCTTTGTGCAAATCTATTAAAACCACAAATTTAATTTTAAGAACAGGTTTTTGAAGAGCAATTAAGACACAAGAGTCAACCCCATGGAGAATAACAAATTAGAGAATATAGTTACATGTTAAGTTCATGGGGTCCATCACCTTCAACACAAAACTGGTGCATATATTGTAATTTAGGAGAGTAAATTCTCCATTTACTACAACAAACATAATCTAGCAAAACTTGTATTTATTTGGACAAATATCATGTCCAAATGTAATTTTTACAACAACTGTGTAAAGGAAGATTTGCAGTTATCATAGCTTTGTAGTCAAGGTTTACATTCCATGGGAAAAAACTATAAAACTTTTGTGGTTAAGAGCAGAAAAGTCACAGGAGAGCTTCTTGCCTTTTTCAATAAACAATTCAATTTTATGAAGACAAGATACAGAGTATGTATAGATTTAACTTAAACAGGAACTTTACTTTCCCCCACCTGTCTCACGCTTATTTTTTATCCCTGACGGTAACTGGTATATAAAATTTTCTGACTAGCTTCCTTATTTTTAACATCCAAACATAATTCTAATCCAGAATCTTAATATCTTTAAGGAATTTTTGTCAAGAGTCTTTTCCGGCTCAAATTGCATTTTCTTTATTAGTTCTTACTTGTTGTCTTATAAACAAACTTAGTTCTTCTAACTCTCTTTGCAGTTTTTGGCCAAGGCTGTGTTTGAACCCACCACCTCCAGCATATGGGGCCAGTGCCCTACTCCTTTGAGCCACAGGCGCTGCCCCTCACTCTTTTTTTTAAAGACAGAGTCTCACTCTGTTGCCCCAGGTTAGAGTGCTGTGGTATCGTCGTAGCTCACAGCAACCTCAAAAACTCTTGGGCTCAAGTGATCCTCTTCCCTCAGCTCCCAAGTAGCTGGGACTACAGGCACCCACCATAATGCCCAGCTAGGTTCTTCTCCCTACGCCCCCCATTTATAGTAGAGATGAGGTCTCACTCTTGCTCAGGCTGGTCTGGAACTCCTGAGCTCAAGCAATCCCTCTGCCTCAGCCTCCCAGAGTGCTAGGATTAGAGGCATGAGCCACTGTGCCTAGCCAGGTCTTCTACCTTTTAAAAAACAAAAACTTACCTAATCCTGGCTCCTTCTTGAGTTAGCCTCTACTGCCAGCCTTTCTTCACCTGAAATCTTGAAGGTCAAGGTTTACCTCCACCCCAAGGTTTCTTATTAACCATTGTGATCCATAAAATGTAGATTCCACAGTGATTTAAATAAGATTAAATCAAAGTTTTAGGGGCCTATAGTTTTATTTTCATGGAACTAACTAAATTCAGCATCAACTATATATCATGTACTTTGTATTTGCTGTCTTGCTTAATAATCGTAAGTGAACCAAGGTGGGGACCATTTCTTTCACTTAATGAGGAAAAACATGTTCAAGAACATTGTACAACCTGGTCATAGTCACCCATCTAGTAGTGTGGACCTTGGATTTGACAGGACTCCTAGTTGCAAGTAACAGAAATTGAAGCTGGCTGATTTCAGCAGAGAATAATTGATTGTGTTATTAGGTAGTTTACAGAACCCCAACCAAGTCCAGAAACATAGATTTAGGGCTTTATTGCTAGGAGGAACCCTCCACTAGCAGTGGATCAGGGAGGACACGTCTGGTAACTGTGGGCACTATTATTGCTAACACTGCTAAATGGACATCAGGTGCACTGATCAACACTGTTCTCATCCCTGTTCCCAGAAGTTCCTATGGTTACTGGTATGAGGCAGGTGTATTTGACTGCAGAACTTAGGTCATACACATGAACCTCACTGCAAGACTTCTTGGGAAGCGAGTTTCTGGAATTTTCCATGTCTTTAGTAGGACATAGGATTTAGCTCCCTTCCAGAATCATTACATGTTTGTCTATATGTCCCGGACATGGTGGGTGGGAGTGATACAAATTCTTGAATCAAAGACATTGGGCTCATGTATTGGATAGTCAAAACAAAACAAAATAAAACAAAAAACAAATTCTTTACCATACTCAGTGTGTCTGAGCCCAAGTCTTATACAATGAAGCCTCTTGAAGTCATTAATGATCTGCTATTGGCAATTTTAATGATCTCATCTCTCAGCCTTTTTGTTAACAGGTATAAATATTTGAAACAATTTAATATATTTCTTTCCTTCCTTTATTCATTTATTCATTCCTTCCTAAAATGAAATTGATTTATTCTCTTTGGAAAACAAAAAAGTAGAAGGAAGGACATGATAAAGACAAAAACAAAATTTAATGGAATAGAGAACAAGTGAACAATAGAGAACATCAGTTGGCTCTTTAAAGTATTAAAATTAATAAATCTGTAGGAAGACAGATTAAAAAAAAGAGACCCACACAAAGAAAAGTGGCATCTGTACAATCCTAACAAAATTAAGAGGATGATAAGTGGGATATTATAAATGATTTTATGTCAATGCATTTGATATTAAATGCCCTAGAGCAATGGACAATTTTCCTGAAAAAGGTAACTTTCTGAAGTTATCATAAGAAAAAATAGAAAATACGACTATTTCTATATTTGTTTAAAAAAAGTCACATCCATAGTTAGAACCTTCCTTAAGGCTTGGCACCTATAGCACAGCGGTTACAACACCAGCCACATACACCAAGGGTGGCAGGTTCAAATATGGTCCAGGCTAGCTAAACAACTGCAATAAAAAATAAAAATAGCCTGGCACTGTGGTGGGCACCTGTAGTCCCAGCTACTTGGGAGGCTGAGGCAAGAGAATCCCTTGCACCCAAGGGTTTGAGGGTTGTTGTGAGTTATGATGCCACGGCACTCTACTGAGAGCGACAAAGTGAGACTCTGTCTCAAAAAAAAAGAAAGAAAGATTTCTGAAAAGAAAAACCTAGATCCAAGTGCCTTCATTTGTGACTATTACCAAACATTTAAGTAAAAAGTAATATAAATATTAAAACATTTTAAGAGATTAAAAGGAGAGAATACTTTCCCATTCATTTTATTAGACCAGACAAATCCTGCTACCAGAACTCAACAAGGAATTCAAAAAAGAAAATGGATGAATATTTCTCATAAACATCAACAAAACAAATACAAGCAAATATTAATATCTAAAAAGATAAAACATTATGACCAATTATTAGGGTCATGCAAACTTGGTAAAGCATTCAAAAATCAATCCATGTAGTTTACAACATTAAAAAATAAAAGGGAGGTGGTGCCCATAGCTCAGTGGAGAGGGCGCCAGCCATATTTACCAGGGCTGGTGGGTTTGAAACCAGTCCCGCCCTGCTAAAAACAAAAAAATAGCTGGGCATTGTGGCGGGCGCCTGTAGTCCCAGATACTCGGAGGCTGAAGGAAGAGAATAGCTTAAGTCCAGGAGTTGGAGGTTGCTGTGAGCTGTGATGCCACAGCATTTTACCAAGGGCAACAAAGTGAGACTCTGTCTCAATAAAAATAAATAAATAAAAGAGAAAAATTATGTGGTCATATTGATAAATGCAGAAAATGAATTTTGCAAAACTCAACACCTGTTTGTGGTAAAAACTCTCAATAAACTAGGAATAGAAGAGAACTTCCCCAACTCATTAAAAGCACTTACAAAAAAAAAGTGAACATAAAACCTGGTGGAGGACTCTTAAATACATTCCCTTTAAAGCAAAAATGTTTCTTCTCATCACTTCAAATCAGCACTTGTACTGGAGCCACACAAGACGTAGCCAGTACAGTAGGTAAGACTAGGAAATAAAAGGCATACTCATAGGAAGGAAGCAATAGTATTATTTTGATTCACAGATAACATACTGATGTACATAGAAAATTCATTGTCATCTATAAAAATTTTAAAACCTCAACTAAAAATCATATTTATCGAGTTTAAGGGATACAAAGTCAATGTGTAAAAACCATTTACACCTCTGTTACTAATTGGAAAATTAAAACAAATCACATTTATAAACTGAGGAATACATTTAGTAAAATTTGTGCAAGATCCGGTTAGGGCATCCAATCCGCAGCCTGTGGGTCACGCATGGATGTGTGTACCAAGACAACTCTTCTTCCAACATGGCACAGAGAAGCCAAAAGGTTGGACACCCAATGTAAACTGGAATACATTGCTAATAGAAAATTTAGAAGATAAGTGATTAGAAACTCAACGTTGGACTGAAAAATTCAATATTATTAAGATGTCAATTCTCTTAAAATTGATCTCTTGGATGAACACAATATCAGTCAAAATCCTACCAGCTGTTTTGGAGAAATTGACAAGCTGATTCCAAAAGTTATATGGAAATATAAAGACTTACAATAGTCCTTGAAAAAGAAGAACAAGATGGAAGTATTCATGCTATCGATTTCAAGACTTAACTAAAAGCTCCAGTGATTAAGACGGCGTAATTGGTATAAGGGTAGACAAAAAAATTAATGAAACAGAGAAGGAACTTTGGAATAGACTTACATGTATTAAACTCATTAATTTTTTAATCAGTGCTGAGTCAATTCAATGAGGAAAGGAAAATCTATTCAATAAATGATGATATGAATATCTATATAGAAATAAATGAACTTTGACTCTTACCTGATACAGTGCATGAAAATTAGTTCAAATGTGAAAGCAAAAATGATAAAGCTTCTTAAAGGAAACATAAGAAAATATTTTTACAATCTTGAGGTAGAGAAATATTTCCTAAGACACATAAAGCACTAATCATAAAAGGTAAAGAAATAAGACTTTATCAATATTAAAACTTGGCTACCTTGGGGACTGAGGCAGGAATGTGCTTGACATTAGTTCAAGTCCAGCCTGAGCAAGAGAAAGACCTTGTTTCTATTAAAAAAGACTGAAAAATTACTTGAGTATGGTGACACATGCCAGTAGTCTCAGCTACTTGAACCTAAGAGTTTGGGGTTACATTGAGCTATAATGATGCCATTACACTGTAGCCTGGGCAACAGAGCAAGACCCTGTCTCAAAAAACAAACAAGAAAAAACAGCTTACGTTCATCAAAAAAACACTGTTAAGAAAGTAAAAAACCAAGCCCGTTCAGGAGAAAATATTCATTAACATCTTATCTAACAAAGGACTGATACCCTCGATGTTAAAGTGCTCCTCCAAATCCAATTTTAAAGACAATTTACATTAAAAATGGGCAGATACTTGAACATACACCCCATGAAAGAAAATAGATGAATGACTAATTGCATATGAGAAAGTGCTCAGCATCATTAGTTATCAGGGAAATGCAAATTAAAATCAGGATGAAATGCCAGAATGATTAAAGCTAATAGATGGCTGCTGTGGATATATAGAAACTGGGAATTATCACGGAGCTACTGGGTGTGTGAAATAATATAACCACTTTGGAAAACTCATTCTTTTTTGTTGCTGAGTAGCATACTATATCTTTTCCATTTTAATGTTGATGGACATTTGGGTTGTGTCCATTGGGGGGCTCTTAAAACTGTTAGGAACATTCATGTGAGTTATGAGTCTTTTTGTAGGACTGATAGATCCCTTTGTTTTGACAAAACAGTTCGGAATAAAAATACTTGGTCACAGTATAGATCTGTATTTTACTTTACTTGAATTTCAACATGAGATTTGGAGGAGACAAATATTCAAACAATAGCACATGTAGATAGATAGATAAATGAAATAGAGATTAAAGTATTGTTCATTTCTTCAAATTCCCCGCAGAATTTGAGCCTGATAGTTTGCACACAGTATGTCAATAAATGTTTATATCTAGCTGGAATCATGCCTGGCTGCAGAGCCCCCTGGAGATGCTAATGGGTAAGGATAAACATGGCAGAAGTTGATCATCTGTGTGGTTTCGCCAGCGACTTGCCAGGCTGGAGAGCTGCTTAGTGCATCATCTAACATTTCATGCCTGGTGCAGGCGACCTGCCCTAACTGCAGGCAGATAGATTAGAGGGTTTATTCCTGTCCCTTCTGGCCCTTGATGTATAGTCCTTTACAAAACAACACATAATAGATGTCATATGTAAAAGCGAAATATTTGTTTATCAGTAGCTATTCTATATACATGTACAAGTATACTTTTCAGATGTGAGGTTACGCTAAATATATTTCATGTAAATATGTACATTTATCTCCTTAAATGTTTCCTTATATAGTCTTTGCTGCCATTCATTCAATCACCATTGTTGCTCTTTTCCAAACTACCGTTTTTTTCCAGTAGTGCTCAACTTGTAATCAAAGGCACCACACTGGTGTATACACATCAAAGTAGGAGTGAGAGTGACAAAACAAGGACATGAGAAAGGCCATTAAGGAATGCCTGTACTAGTTCAAATCTTGGACCAAATCCTCCGCATCTTCCAGTTTTTCATGCCAGCTTCTCCTGCTTTTCCTCCAGAACCACATGTTCATTCTTTTCATACTATTTTAATGTTATAGGTTTTTAAAAATATAGCATTTTGTAGAGAACTGTGATTTAGAAGGGGTCTGAATAAAAGCCAAATATGTACCCTGTGACATGATAAATGTAAGACTATGTTTGCAGTGCCTGACTGAATGTATACATTTATTTTGTACCTAAACTGGGCACAAACGTATGTAGAATTCCTCGTCCCAGGCTGACACTAAGCTAGATTCCTAATTCAAATACCCAAGACAGTGCCAATAGCAGCACATTTGCAGGAGCTGGAGTGCATGGGAAATGGAATATTTCCTTGGAAAGAATTTATTCTAACGGGAGAATGAAGCAAGACAAACATGGCCATTGAAAAGCAGCTTTCAAGCTAATACATTCCTTTTGGAAAGAAGTTTAGAGAACACTCAGGGATCTAAAAATAGACCTGCCATTTGATCCTGCAATTCCTCTACTAGGAGTATATCCAAAAGACCAAAAATCACTTGGCAAAAAAGATATTTACACCAGATTATTCATTGCAGCTCAATTCATAGTTGCCAAGTCATGGAAGAAGCCCAAGTGCCCGTTGATCCAAAAATGGATTAATAAATTGTGGTATATGTATACCATGGAATACTATACAGCCTTAAAGAAAGATGGAGACTTTACCTCTTTTATGTTTACATGGATGGAGCTGGAACATATTCTCCTAAGTGAAGTATCTCAAGAATGGGAGAAAAAGTATCCAATGTACTCAGTACTTTTATGAAACCAATTTTTATTTACTGACACTTTCTTATAGAAGATAGATCACAACTATAGCCCAGGATGAAGGAGAGAAATGGAGGAGGAAGGAAGAGGTTTGACAGAGGGAGGATAAACAGTGGGACCACACCTATGGAGCATATTGCAAGGGTACAAGTCAAATCTATCCAGTATAGAACATAAATGTCTTAACACAATAGTCAAGTAAATGAGGTGAAAGCTATGTTAATTAGTTTGATTAAACACTCCAAATTGTATAAAAAACAACACATTGTACCCCACAAATGCATAAATATATTCATAATCCATGTGTATATGACTTAATAAAAGGAAAAAAAAGAAAAACAGCTTTCAGGGGTGGCAGCTATCTGCTAGTACATGATTTTCAACTGGTGTGCTATGAAAAATTTTAATGATCATTAAATTATTTTTGAAAAATGTTCAAAGCACAGTAAGTATATTATTATTATTATTTTTTTTTGGATCAACATAGTTTAAGTGTGCTATGGAAGTTTAACTGTAAGTTTAAGTGTGCCATGAGATAAAAAGGTTGAAAAACACTGTGATAGTACCTCCATGAAATTATGAGGTACTATCATGCAATTATGCCTAAGGCTTCGGATAGAAGATGCTGGGTGTCAAAACTCTGGGATATATGGGGCAAAGACATCTTGTGCGGAGAGGTCAATAGTCCCCATCTCACCAGAGCAGAAACCCTGCCACCTCAAAACCTCAGCACACCAGCCTCAGTGAAAGTAGCCGGGAAGCAACACCCTGGGGAGGGGTGGTTCAGCAGGGAGGTGGTGCTGGTGCAGCAGAAGTGGTAGAGGCGGCTAAACTCAGCAGACACTGGGCCCTGCAGCAGTGAGGACGTGTCTTTGGACACTGGAGATGGTGGCAAGGTGTCTTCATGCAGCCTAGCAGCCTTGGCACAAATGATAAGAGCAGGATCATAGCAGTAGAAGGAAAAAGAAAATGTTTAGAAATAGATATTTCTTTGAAAATTGTCCAAAATCTAATATTTGTGAAGGTTTATTCAGGGTTGCAGAGGAGGGAAGACACGTTAGTACTCTTTGAAGAAGTTTATCAAATATTTAACAATTTCTGTTTTAGTCATTCCTTTAAAAAATATTTTATGAAAATATTAGGTCTCAGATAAGAGATAACCTGAATCTATTTAGATGCCTTTCATTAAATGCTTCACAAACACTTGGAGTGTTTTCAAGGAAACTATTAATCATGCCTGACAAATCCAGTGCTTGACTTCCATCATCAGTAAAAACAGATTTTATTCACCAAATCACCATCTATTAAAGATGTCTTAAATAATTCCAAGGCTTAAATAAAAAATTCTTGCTGTTCTTATAGAGGATCAGATTAGTGTCCTACCAGGGATGAGAAGGGATTGGACCATTTATGATAAAAATGCCAGTGGAAATGAAAACAAGGGGCAGAAATCTTAAAAAGATAGAGAAATGGCAAAGATGAGGAGTACCAAATGGGGTTCTTAAAGACATCGGTCAATTGGCAACCTTAGTCTTCTGCAAGAGGTGCTGCTTATCTGAATTATTATACCACGACTTAACGTTGGAACCTGTATTCTCATGCTCTGACATTAATCACAACCTCTAATCACTAAGAATTGGTAAAAACCTTTAGCCAACTACTTTCTGGCCCATCAGACAGAGGATGGAAACAGGTCTGTGAATGAAACGTGGTGAAGGTTAGGATGGAGAGAAGCAGAGAACTCAGGAGGGCAGAGAAGAAGGGCATTATTGCAGCCAGGAGTTGAGGGAATGGCTCCTGAGACAAAGCTTGAATCTTACAGGATAAGTGATACTTGCTCAGGCAAATGGAAGTGGGAAGAGTATTCTAACTAGCAGAATGAGTGAGAGAAAAGGCACAGAAGCATGGAATCATTTGGTGAATATGTGTGTTTGTGTGTGTGTGTGCACGCACATGTGTGATATATAATATAATGTATATTTTATATATTACCCATATACATGTGAACACATAATTTCTCAACCTAATGGTAAGTTTGATTGGAATGCAGCAATAAGCACCATATTTCAGGTCAAAATTATTTATTTTAATCATCCAAGTAGCACAGTTTAAACACATTTTAAATACGTACATAAACTATTACATGTGTATAATGCCAATGACTTTGTGGGATTAATACTTCCACAGAATGGTTCAGTGTTTGTGTCATTGATTTGTTTTGGTGTGCAGAGGCAGCCTGCGGGTGGAAAAGTAGGAAGTCCTGGTTCTCTCATACGCTCCGTCCCAACTAGCTGTGAGGCCTTGGAATAGTCTGTGGCTTTGTTTTCTCATCTCTCAAAGGTAAGCTTTGGAATTAATGGGTGTCTTTCAGTGGTGACACAATATGGTGGCAGAACGATGGGACCAGGACCCAGATTCCTGGCTGGTGGCTCTGACTCTCCCCAGAGTGCCAATTGACTTAGTTCTGTCCATGGGGATAATGATACCCAAGCAGGAGGGGGCACCTGCTCTACTTGTCCTGTTAGGACGTCAGGAGGATTGAAGGAGATTGTACATGGTAATGTTCATTAAAAAGTAAAACACTTTGCAATATGAATAGTGATAGTGTGGCTCAGCAAGAAAGGTCTGTCACCAAGGCCATGAGGGTCAAGTGGCTTCCAAGAGAGTCTTCTCTAATTCCTTCCTATTCTTTTAGATGAATATTTTAGTGTTAACTTTATTAATATGTACATAATATTGCAACATTTTTAAATAGAGTATTCATTCTACAAACTTATCAGTGTACCAAAAGGTCCCTATTGGTTCAGAAGTCAAAAAATGGCATTTACTATATCAATTGAAGTAGAGTTTACCAAAAGGACAAAGCAAAATCACATTTGCTTTAGGTAGCAACATGGCAGAGCTTTAGTACAGCCTTTTGTAGTAGGGGCTACCAAAGTAAATAAATGAACAAATGAATAAAACATCACTTCCAGAACCCTGGTCACCTATTTACCCTTGAACCATATGAGTGGGGAGAGGTGAGACTGAATCAGGAAATTAAATTAAAAAATAAATAATGGCAGACCCTGATCCTGTCATCATTTCTCACCAGAACCAATAAGACTTTGAAAGGAGGACTCTGTGGAATTCATTTTAAGTCTTGGGGAAACAATATACAATTTAAATATCTGCACATAAAAATGTTGAGGGTGGATGGGTGGGTCAGGAGATGTCAGACGTCCCTGGGATCACAACCTCGTTCTCTGGACCTTTCCCTATTAAACACAGTTATATGTGAGCAGCCCTGATGGTGACAACACCATGATTGGCAGTTCCTGGAATTACCTATTTAGGGGAGATTTTTTTTCTTATGGAAGCTGCAAACCAAGCTTGTCAGTATTTTTCAAAATTTATTTAGCAGAAGAAATTATATGGTGTTTGAGTTGGACTGTTAGTTTAGAGGCCTTCGTGTTGAAAGCTCATCTTTTCCAAGTGAAAGGACAAGCCCCAGTGAGGTGAAGGGTCCTATTGGAGTGTCCACCAGTGAGGAGCAGAGTGGAAAACTGAAATGCTAGGTCCAGCTGGTCCTCTCTCTCTCTTCCCACAAATATTTATTCAGCACCTGTATTATTGAAGGCACTTCACTAATCCTATAGAAATACAAAGCTGAAAATAAGGCTGCGGAAGCCTCCAACAGAGACAAGCATACAAGTAAACAACCCCAAGCCGGGGGAGGTGAATTCACTCTCAGCGAACCAAACGACCTACTGGAACAACCCCCCAAAAAAGATCACTGGCCAGGGAGGGTTCGTGGGAGAGAAGACATATGAGAAGTGCCTGCAAAGATGGCGGCATTCTGAAACACAAATAGGGCTGAGCGGGAATTGGTCAAACGTGTAGAAGTGTGAAAACAACTTTCCGGTTTGTCCAGAGAATGGCCGCATGGCAAGAGATGGGCTGGAGAGCAGGCTGGGCCCTGGCTGTGGACACATGTGTGCTGGGTTTCACCTGTCGGCCACTCACAGGCACTGAAGGCTTCATCCCAGGGATTTTGGATGAAGGCCAGAGTTTAGGATTGAAAAGGGGAGGCTGGGAGTTGGGAAAGCAGGATGGAGTCTAAGCAGAGATGGGGGATGAACAGGGGCACTAGTAATTCCTGAACCTGAACTGAAGGGAAGGGAATGATTCAAAAATTACTGTGGAGATAAAATCAACAGGATGCAGCATCTTAGTTAGATGAATAGTTAGAAGAAGAGGAGGTGGGTTTCAGCATCAATGATTACAAAACAGTCCCACATGGAGGGATTATAATGACAGGTTGTGAGTGCCTTTGGGAAATGTTGCAAGAAGAAGATTCCTGAGCACCCGGCCCAGGCTAGACTAGTGAACAGCAGGCGTTTGTGCTGATTTGGTTTTCTCCAGCTGGACTCAGTGCCTGTTGAAGGGCATGGAGAATGGAGAGGTTGGGGGGGTCCTCAGAGTCGGGAATTTGAACAAGACTGTGGAAGAGTCTAGAGACTTAGGAAGGGCATTGTTGAAATAAGTTACTTGGAGTTCATGCTGGGTAGGATAGAACTGAAACTGGGGTGCTGAAGAATAAGAATAACAGGAGGGAGGGGCTGAGGTCAGGGGAGGTTAGGCTCAGCAGGAGTCAAAGAATGAGAAAGATGGAACATAAAGAGCTGGTGGTCTGAGAGAACTCCAGGCTCAGAGATCTTGGTGGTAGAGATGTTCTCAGTGGGCAAAGAAGTAGTGTGGGATTGGGCCGTGCTGGCTGGTGCAAGACTGGAATGGTGGGGGTCAAGGAACTGTGAGATTGTCACTGGTGAGCTGAAAAAAAGCCTCCTCCCCAAATAGTGGAAAGTTTGTGGAAGGCATGTACGGAGTTCGTATGTGTTGGGAAGAGAATTGCTATATTTATGTCATCTTACGTTTTTATTGCTGCCTCCTTAATTATTTACGAATTGGGCCGACCTGGAGCTTACTCTTATTTTATACAACCCATATGTTTTCTCATGTCTTTGAAATGTGCTGGATGTAATGTCTTTTTCTTTTATTTTTCTTTGTTAATCCTGTTCCTGGGGAAACATCTACTGCAACTTGTTCTGCCAACTTATATTTTTCTTAAATTAATCTTTGCTATCTCTCTGAGGTTATTCTAAACGCCTCACACCTGGCCTGAAGTTTCCACTACAAAGTTTATTCCTCTGGCTAAAAACAGCAAGGCGGGACAAGGATGATGAGTAAGAGAGGCTTCACAGAGGAGGGGCAAGTGAGAAGGCAGCAGATAGATTTTAAACCATGGTGGATGCTCTTATTTCTGACGTCAGCATCTGGAAATTATATCAAACTCAGGGATGATTGGTTTTTGTTTGTTTGGTTGTGTTAGAAGTCAAAATTGTAATAGAGCTAGTTTTATAGATCTCAATTGGCTTTAAAACCAAACCCAGGGATGGTTGGTTTTGTTAGTTCAGTTGTGATAAAAGTCAAAACTATACTAGATCTAGTTGTAGATCACAATTGAATTTAATTGTGATTCTAGAACCAGGCAGCAATTTGGACGAAAAATGAATCTGCCTATTCTGCTCCACTAGAGATTATACTGATAGTCAGAGTAAAGGAAGTGAAATACGGAAAACGGAAATGAGGCACAGAGATAGCTTGATTGGTTACCATGGGCTACAGCTCAGGCGTCTGTCTTTCCTGAACCCGGTTTGAATAGTTGGCTACCTATGACTAGCTGAGAGTCAGCTCTGTTACAAAACCGTACTCCTCAATTTGAGTTTCAGTCAGTTCGCGTACTGAGTTAGGTTGTAGTTTGCTGTGTGAGAAGAACAATTTAGGATAAACCTAAAATCGTTACACAGGCTGCTTTTGGCTAAACCTAACACAATTTGACAGTTTTTTGGGATTTTTTCCCCCTCTGTCTCTTTCAAATGATCGTGGGAGCTAAAGATAGGGAAGTAAAAGCAGAGTTTTATCCGGACAAGGATGTGAATGAAGAGGGTAAAAAAGAAAAATGAAAACAGGCTTTATGTTTTGCTTTGGGTCTGCAATGCTGAAGTTCTACATTTAACGGTAACATCCACATATGTGTGCTCTATGTAGGAAAAAAAAAACAAATTCTCTAAGCCTCTGAGATAGTGTCAGACCCTCTGAAGGAGTAATCCCCTCCCCCACCTTTTCAGTCTCCCAGTTAGCAGTGGTAGACTAGTGTCAGAAAACCCCAGGAAGGTAAATTAGGTTGATAAACATACTTAGAAAAGAAAGCTTGCCCCATTTTGTTCAACTTACAAGTTCTTATCCCATTCTAAATCCATTTGGAAGATTAAATTGTGGGAGGGGTATTAGAATGACAGCTTGGTTCTACTCTCTTTTCTCTAAGCTTTTTGCTGATAGAGCCAGAAAGGTGAAGCTGATTTTGGGGGGAGACTGACGCAGAGAGTCTCTCAAAGGGTGGCAAAAACATTATTGTCGGAGACCTGGCTGAGAGAACTCCCATCTTCTTGCCAAGTCACCGCCTGAAAGCCAGGAGACAAATTAATGAGAGATAGAAATGGTTTCTAATGGGCGGTGCCTGTGGCTCAGTTGGTAGGGCGCCGGCCCCATATGCCGAGGGTGGCGGGTTCAGGCCCGGCCCCGGCCAAACTGCAACCAAAAAATAGCTGGGCGTTGTGGCGGGCGCCTGTAGTCCCAGCTACTTGGGAGGCTGAGGCAAGAGAATCTCTTAGGCCCAGGAGTTGGAGGTTGCTGTGAGCTGTGTGAGGCCACGGCACTCTACCGAGGGCCATAAAGTGAGACTCTGTCTCTATAAAAAAAAAAAAAAAAAAAAAGAAATGGTTTCTAATGAAGAAAGAGACTTTGGCCAGAGGAAAAAGTCAAAATCTGGGCCTTGGAACTTCCCATTTTCAGTTCGCGTACTCTGGTTTTAGCAACTAAAATCTTAACATTGAATGCAAATAAAGAAATCAATTTTGTTCTTTCTTTTGTAGCTTTCTTATGTAATTTTTAATGGGGAGAATCAAGTGGGTGAGGGACTCACAAACAGCTTCTAAAACATGCAATAATGGTGTGACTTAAACTTCATTGTTTAAATTCTTTAAAACAATTTTCCCTTTACTGAATACAGGGTTAGGTTAGATGGGGTTGTGTGTGTGTGTGTGTGTGTGCGTGTGTGTGCGTGTGTGTGTGTGTGTGTGCTACATGCTAACGAAATATCTTTGTATTTACCTTTCATAAAACTATGTTTTATCATTTATAGATGGGATTTACTTTGGTCAGATGAATTCATACAACTTAATTAACCTTCAAAAGATGGAGAAAAAGAAACTTAAATTTAAAAAAAGAAAGAAAACCTATACTTACAGACACACACACACACTCACTTTTCTTTCACCTGGAGACCACCAAGATTGTATGGATGGTGGAGAGCTGGTCTGGTTTTTGTTTGGATTGGGTATTTTTTTATTTTTAATATTTGTCTTCTGAGTCAGAAGTGGTTATCTCTTAAAAGAAAAATTTGATGCCTTGAAAGCTGGGTGTTTGTGCTTTCCCCTCTGAAATGTTAACATTTAAGTAGCCTTCAATGTGCTTCAAAGTTAGCACCCCACCAAGATAAATTAGTGACCTGCCCCCCACCCTACCTTATCCCCCTTGCACTACAGCAATTGCTTCCCTGGGGAAGGCTGAGAGCCCTCTCTGGCCTCTAATGGCCCAGTCTGTAGGAGACTAGGTCAATCTGGGTGGCATGCAGGCTTTGCCAGGACAATGGTGGCTTTTCATGAAGATTTAGTAATCTCAAGAATGCAGCAGCCTGTCCTTGAGAGCAACCTGCTTCTGTTGATATGTTTATGTGGTTTCCGGAGGAGGTGATGGTGGGGGGACAGGGTGAGGGGGCAGGAGTGGGGAGTGAGTGCCTGGAAATTTACAAGTCAGTTAGAACCTGATTTATTGAGACTTTATGAAAAGTTAAAAAAAAAATCACCTACCCAGTTTCCTGCCACCTTAGGTTAAAGATTGATGAAAACAGGCTTTTCTGTTTAAAATATTGACCCTGATTACTGAAAGACCCTATTGCTATGGCAGCATGGTAGTTTTATACACCTTTTGGTAAAATTCTAACCTCTCTCTCCCTGTTGGCTTGTCCGTCTGCTGAGTTAGACACGCTGCTTAGTACATATTTTGCCATTCTAGATGTCTGTGTCTTGTATGGTCTGTTTCTGTAGTGGTGTCAATGGGGCCAAGATCCCTGTATCTATCTATTCACCTGCTTTGACCATGGGAGGTGGGGGGGGATGGGCCTCCATGTCACCTTGCCAGGTGTGTGCTCTGGGGGACAGAGTGTGAGTTGTTCTATGCATGTCCATCCACACTGCTCCTGAAGTGCAGTTCAAATCAGATAACCTCCCAGAAGTGTCTTTAGAGCACCACGTCTGTACATGGGTGGCAAGCTTTGCCTGCTTTAAGTAAGATGGCAAAGTGATTCTCCTAGCATAGCACCAGGCAAAAAGTGGGTGCCAGATAAATGTGAGTGAGACCAATATGTTGAACAAACACAACTTGTGACATATTCAACACGCCACTTGATTTTTACTTCCTGTGGTGCCTTTAAACATTTTAGGAAATGGTGCTCCCAGAATAATGGTGTTGCCCTGACCCAGATGAAAAATCAGGCAAGCCCTTGACTTTTGCCCTAGGAAAGTGACAGCCCTGAGTCCCTTTGAATCACACAGTCTTGAATTAGAAGACAGAATGCCTGCACTGGCAATAGTAAATAGTCTCCACCTGATCCAGCAGCCAGTCTCCCCGCTGTCCTCCATGCCCCCTGGTGCTCCTGTGGCCGCCCTGCCCTGTGCTCTTTCCTTTTCCCCCACTACCCAGGACTTGTTCTGTTCCCCTCCCAGGGCCATGGAGATGGTGGGGGCGGGGTGGAAATCCTAATCAAGTTGGTGGGGTCTGCTGGATGGCTCAGCGTTCCCTCCTGGGTGCCTCTGTGGGATCCTTGGCCAGTCCGCACTGGGCTCCTCTCTGCCTCAGCTCCCGGGACCCAGGTGGTGAAGGGCCCGCTCTGTCTTTGTTGTCCAGGACAGCTGGCAGGCCACCGCCTGCTTCCATCGAGTTATGCCACCGCCTTGCTTCCTCTAGTCTCTCCCTGGGCTCCTTTCCCTCTGTGGCCCCAGAGGGTCCCACTGCAGAGCTCTGCCAGGGGGGTGCAAGAAAGACAGGAACCAGGTAGCCCCCCACTCCTTCAGAAGGCAAAGGGAGGGAAGAGAGTTCGGAGCACGGCTTTTCACGAGGATTTCCTCACAATATTCTCTTCTTCCATTCTCTGATCCCTGTTCTATGCTCCAGGTTCTCAGAGCTAGTCCTGTGTGTGTGTGGGGGGGGGGGGGAGGGGGGAAGTGGGGGGGGGAGATATGGTGAAACAATCTGTCTCATGCCTGCCTTGTTACCCTGAAATTTATCATATTGACACCTCCATCTAAATTGAAGCAGGAAATTTCCCCCTTCCCACATAAACAATTGGCTTTAGTTTACCATGAGGGAAAGTTTAATTGACAGCAAAGATGCAGCAGAAAGGGACATTAGCAATGATTAAAAGGCGGCATCTCTAGTGTAGAAAAAGCACATGTTCAGGGCAACTGAATAGAAATTGGCATTTAATATTTTAAAATCACATCAAAGTCATGATGATGAGGAAAAATTAGTCCTTTCCTGGGAGGGTCTACTCTGACAGGCATTTGGTCCAGGCCGGCCATACCCTCCTCTGCACATCAGCCCTCGAGTGGAGTTTGCCTGGACCTGGGCTTGGGCTCCAGGATTTGGGCTCTAGGCCCCGACTTGGTTTGTGCTTTCTATCCTCTAGTCCAGAGCCTGCCCCTTGGGCATTCAGCCTGCGGAAGCCCCTAAGCACTGCCAGGCTGCTAGAACCTGCCTCACCGTAGAGGCCTCCAGGCAGCACTTTCTCCCCACCCTGCCCTTAAGTAGCAAGAGGCCAGAGTTTAGAAGAACAGTGACCTGGGTTTGAGTCCTGATCTGACCGCACTCTGGGTATGTGACCTTGGGCACATTACCTCATCTCCCTCAGCCTCCAGTTCCTCACCTCTAAAATGAGAAGAATACAGAGTATCAACCACACGGGGTCTGTGTGAGAGTTCAGTGAGGTTAGGCGTGTAGAGCAGTTAACTCAGTGCTAACACTGAAAAATACTGAGCTTTGGTTCCAGGATGTGTTACTCCTCAGCTCTCCCTTCAGGAAATTCTGATTCTGGAATCTGTATTTTTCACAGCTTTCTCCAGATGATTTGTCAGGTGTACAGTGTGGAGGCGCCATGAGCATCTCCCCCTTCCACTCCATGGGCTGTCTTCATGTTCGTGGCAGGCTCCCAGTCTTCCTTGGGTAACCAAGTCAGGTGGTCCCGAAGGTTGCAGACTACGACTCTGGAATCAGAATGTCCAAAGTCAAATCCCAGATCTGTTGTGTACTAATAAGTTTGTACCCTGAACCTGGGAATGTTGTTCCCCTGACCGGGCCTGTTTCCTCATCTGTAAAATGGAGATAATAATGGTGCTGTCTCGTGGGACACTCTGAGCATTTGATGTATTAATATACAAAGAGCTTAAAGCAATGCCTGGGTCATAGTAAGCACTCAATAAATGAATGTTAGAGATCATTAGGTCTATTCATTTGGGGACACTCATACCCTTAGAACAGTGGTTCTCAACCTTCCTAATGCCGTGACCCTTTAATATGGTTCCTCATGTTGTGGTGACCCCCAACCATAAAATTATTTTCATTGCTACTTCATTACTGTAATTTTGCTACTGTTATGAATCATAATGTAAATATCTGGTATGCAGGATGTATTTAGGTGACCCCTGTGAAAGAGTGGTTCGACCCCCAAAGGGTTGCAACCCACAGGTTGAGAACCACTGATCTACTGTCTCAGAGAAGAAGAGAGATGTGCTAGGGGAGTCTCCTTCTGACCTTCCTCAACACACACAGGTGCACGCACACACATATACAGCATTTATTCCCCCTTATTGTCAGGTGAGGCTGTGATACTTGGGGCTGTGAACAACCATCAAGCCAACATCAGGGAGTGGCTTGTGTCCCAACAATGTTGAGTTTCTAAAATAGTCTACTCTCTAGAGTTCTTATTATACGAGACAATAACCCCGATTTTTAAAACTGTTTTTAGTGGGGTTTTTTGTTGGTTGTTTTGGTTTTTGTTTTAAATTGTAGTATCCTGTAGTGTTCTCTGGGGTGAGTTATTCAACCTTTCTGGGATCTAGTTTCCATGAAGTTGTGAGCTGGATGGTTATCCTGGTCTATCCAGGTTTGAAACTATGATTCCAACTGACACCTAATTGCCTTCTGGAAAGTTTTTCTTATCTTCATTGTAAGAAAAAAAAAAGCCCTTTAAATTTTTGAGATACAGAGAATGAATGAGAACATTCACTCTGTACATTTCATGTGTATTGTTTCTCATAATCTTCACAAGGACTCTGAAAAGTATATCCATTTTTCAGATAAGAAAATCTAGGCTCAGAGATGTTAATGATATCTCCAAGGTCTCCCTGGTAAGTTACCTGAGCTGAGACTTAAATAAACTCAGCTTCTCTGACTCCTATCCCACTCCTCCGTCCTTTGTGCCTCCCAGCCACAAGCACCATTATCTTGGTTGGTTTATAGCAGAAGACAAACCTCCAAGGTGATTAATATCCCTCTGCTGTCTAGATGATCACTGATCACTCTGAGAACAAGGCTATGAACAGCCAGAGAGTCCAAAAGGAATTTTACCACCCACCAATGGATTCTTTTTTTTTTTTTTTTAATGAACTTAACAGGGTCAGTCTCTGATGTTTATATGAAAGAAGATAGAGCACACCTGTTATTCTGGGAATATACTTTAAGGAAAGGAGAATATATGACTTATTTTGGATAGGATATTTATAACCTACTAATCTATAAACTAAATAATGAATTACTGAAAGTTGGAGGTCTGCAGATCCTGGCAGAATGCAGTTTACACCATGATCATGCATTCCCAGCCCTGAGTGGAAGAGGAGAGAGATGCTTATGACAGGTGGGGATGGGCTCTGTGCTGAGCATGACCTGTTGCTGATGAGGACCTGCTGCAGAGGTTTGGGGACAGATGCCTGCTGTCTCTAGCTCCAGCACGTACAGTCTGTGTAGCTAGAAGAAGGGGGATGTTATCTAGGCCTCCTATTCATTTTGCAGGTGAGAAAATCACCTTTCTGGTCTTGTCCTGAGCATCTAAAATAGAATCTGGCTCATAACAAGCACCCAGTAAGTATTTTCTGCATCCTGTTGTTGATGAATAAAGTTGAGCTCTAAAGAGATGAACTGACTTTTTCAGAGTTAAATAACTAATAAATGACAGAGCCCAGACTTCTGGTCTCCTCTGTTTCATCTGAAAGATTTAACTCCAGGAAAACGGGAAATATGGACTTTGTTGGGAGGTCAAAAATATACACATGGGAAAATAATTTTTTTTCATTCTGCTTCAAAATGTCTGGGATCCAACATAAATACGTCATTTATTTTAAAAGAGGCCAAATATGTCTTTCTG
This sequence comes from Nycticebus coucang, assembly GCF_027406575.1. NCBI lineage: Eukaryota > Metazoa > Chordata > Mammalia > Primates > Lorisidae > Nycticebus > Nycticebus coucang. The sequence goes on along the minus strand of NC_069780.1, from coordinate 164,768,288 downwards.
ATGAGCAGCAATGTGGGTAGAATGACTGGAATAGGTCTGGGAGCATTTAGTTGTGGACATCTGCCTGTCCTCCCAGGGCCATTGAGAGGACTCAAAGAGGTCTCTGGCCAGCCTGAGCAAACCCTTTTCTATGGCTGGCATGACCTCAGCCAACCTTGGAAAGAGGCCTCCAGGGCCTGTGGCATCTCTCTTACCAGCACCTCAATCTCTAAACATGTTGAGGGCTTAAATATGACCTTTTTAAAGAAGTGCCAAAGGTGCATACTGGAAATATAGATTCTGAAGAGATTGTGTTGAAGAATAAGAAAAGGGTTCAGCCACTAAACTTGGTATTGAGGGAGAGGAGGAAATGAGAAAACACAATTAACTTCTTGAAGGCAGAGACCATATAATGTTCATCATAGCAGGCAAACATTTGTTGAGTGAAATGAAAATTACAGTCTTGTTATACATATAGGTCCGCATATATGAAATATACATGTATGTATGCCCATGCCTGTGTGTGTGATTAGTTGATGGAACACACCCTATCTCCCCTGCTCTCTGCTGCCTGAGTCACTCTGTCCATCTTGCTGGGTTTGACAAGTAATTTTGAGTCTCCCAAACAGGAAGTGTGATATGGTCAATCTAATTGGTCCTGCTCTGTGGCTCTGACCAGTAGAAAGGGTGGGATCCATACATGTCACAAGAATTTTTTTATCTCTTCTACTGATGCCACTTGGAGAGATTCTCTCTTTCTGGTGAACAGAGCATTGCCTTGCACAAATCAAGGGGGCACCATTTACATTATGTTTAATGTGATTCAATGAATAGTGTGTCCTGAAGTTGTGCAATACGAGTGAGGAAGCATGGATTCCCCAGAAGCTTTTGGAAGCCATCTTATCACCATAAGGGAAGCTAGCCTTAGGGTTCAACACAACATGTGGATGACAGGGAGGAGCTACAGGATGGAGCTGGGCATTTGTGACATTGTTAGACTACTGGAGTAAGCCTGGCTGAAACTTTCTACTTCATTGCCAGGTGGCACCAAATTTCTTCCATTGTTTAAATCTGTTCGAATCAAGTTTTTATATTAATTGTAGCTAAAATGTTCTGAACGACACACACAGAGCAATTAATATCTTAGATTTGTAGCATGAGTCTCATCAGTGTAGACACCCAAGTCAGAGCACTTGGATCTCATAGAGACTATTTTGTTCTGAGTGTCCAATTTCACACCCTATTTATAGTCACCAGATAATTATGAGTGTGTGTTTCAGCTTGGAATAGACATGAGAGTGTCTATACACATTTGACAATTCTCTTCAACAAACTTTAGCAAAACTTCCTTTACTCCAGGAATTCTGCTAAGTGCAAGGTCATAAAATGTAAATTGAAAAACCTAGATGTGTTTAAAACGTGAACAAAGCAAGAATCCCAGGGGCCATCAGAAAAGGGGTCAACTGGAAGTCTGCCTATGAGCTGGACTTGAGAAATTCACAGAATTTCCATAGCCCAAAGTGGGGATAAGGTCTTCCCAGGCAACAAAGGGTAAACAAAGGCCAGGAGGTGGGAAATCGTAGGTGAATAATCGAGTGTGGTAGATGCTGGTGTGTGGAAGCGAAGCAGTGAAAGATTAGGCTGGAACGTATGTACTAGGAAGGAGCTAGAGTGAGGTGAGACTGGATGAACTTTTTAAGAAGTTGGGACCTATTTAATAATGTAATAGTATTAGTACAAATAATAATAGCAAATATATAGGGAGCTTAGTCTGTGCCAGGAACTGGTCTAAGGAATTTCTACATATGAACTAATTCAGTGTTTACAACATGATGAAGTACCATAATTATACCTCTCTCATTACAGAGGAGGAAATCAAAGCACAGAGAGATTAGATGATTTGTCCAACATCATGCTTCCAGTAAGTGGTGGAGGTGGCCGTCAGACCCAGGCAGCCTGGTCCTGAGGTCTGAGTACTTTGAGGTACTCAGAAGAGTAGTGATGTGGTTAGTGATGATTTCACACAGCTGTGGAGAACCGACCCAGTGGAAAGTCTGTCCAGGAAGCTCAGGTAAAAAGCAAGGATGTGACCGGGACTGTGGCAGAGGGACTGAAGGAGAGAAGGTAGAGTTGAGAGATAGATACAAAGGAGGCAGACTCCATGAACATGTTATAACCAGTGCATTGTCCTATGCAGGTGGCCCTGTAGTGTTCTGAAAATTGAGCTTTCCAAAGCATTTTGTTGAAGGATGCATTCTCTGTTTCTCCAAGACCCTAGCCAGGTTCTTCCTACATTTCCCCCTCATCTGACATTTATGATCCCTGTTCCATAGAATTAGATGTTAGGGTTAAACAAAGTGAGTTAGAAACATCTAGCTTGGATATAGCATGGATGTAGTGACATCGGTGATGTGCCATATTGCAGAAGAGGCCAGGAAGGATTAGAGGACAAATGTGTAGGTGGCCAGTAGGCTTCTGGAAATATAGCTGCAGCTTAGGAGCTGGAAATGGTTTTAATTATTAGGGTGGTTAAAGTCACATGAGGCCTGAGTCCACAGGTCTGCAAAGACTGAGTGATCTGCACAGACAGGGAAGTGATTTGCATCAATTTCAGGGGTCCTCAAATTTTTTAAACAGGGGGCCAGTTCATGGTCTCTCAGACAGTTGGAGGGCTGGAATATAGTTTTAAAAAAAACTATGAACAAATTCCTATGCACACTGCACATATCTTATTTTGAAGTAAAAAAACAAAATGAGAGCAAATACAATCACAGCTCCTCATGTGGCCCGCAAGCCGCAGTTTGAAGACCCCTGGAATCATTGAGTTAAATTCTATCAAACTCACCAGGCTTTAACTACAGAAACCCTAGACCAGTAGTTTCTCCCTGACAGTACATTTAAAATCACCTGGGGAGCTTTAAAAATGCTCATTCCAGGCTTCGTCCCCTGCCGTGTATTAAGTTAGAATCACCTGGGCATGGGTACAAATTTAGAGCTCCCCATGTCCTAACAAGCAACCTGTCAAAGAAGAGCAACACCTGAAAAGTTTATCAATAGGTCATAAAATTCATGATAGAAAAGAGAAAAGGAAATGGAAAAAGTGTGCCAAGCCCCAGTCCCAGGGAGGCTGTGTGACTGTGCCTATTACTTTGCCCAGGGCAAAAGAGTCAGATGTTTGCTTATGCTGGGGGAAGCAGACCACTGGAGCTTCGTGGTGTCTGAGCTAGACAATAGCAGTTCTTAAAGCTCAGACACCAGCTAGTGAACAGGGCCCAGCTCAGCCCTTCTGCAGCCAGGACTGGCCCTAAGACAGCAGTGAGATTGAGCTGCCTGAGAGTGAGGCGGCTGTGAGAGGAGGTGGAATCAAGATGCCAGGAATCTGCTGGAACATTCATACCTTTTATGAGCACAAGGTGAACTTAGTTCATCTTTGACAATAGAAAAGTAAAGCCAGCATCAAGGTAAAAGCAATAAATAGATAAGTAGATAAAAATGCTTCAGATGCCTTTAATGCGGAGCCAGGTAGAGGCCACTAACCCAAACTATCTGATTGGATGGCATTTCATTCACTATGAGTGGACTCAGGTAAAACAATGGACTCTACCTAAGTCTAATTATTCAAAACAAGATACATCTTCTGAATATAAGATTTGAAAATTGAATATAAAAAAATACTCAAAAATCTTTCCATCTTGCATATGTGACATGTGGCTAACATCATGCTATATGGATAATTTGAAATAATTTTATTTTCATTTGATGTTATAGCGTAAGTATTTATCCCTGTTATTAAAATGTCTTTGGAAACACTATTTTTTATTTTATTATTATTTTTATTAAATCATAAACACATAGATCAAGAATATATTAATGCATATATGGGGTACAATGTGCTGATTTCATGTACAATTAGGAACACTTACATCTCACTGGTTAATATTTGTTGTTAAGACATTTATACTCTATACTTAATAGATCTGACATGTACCCTTGCAATATGCACCATAGGTGTGATCCCACCATTCATCCTCCCTCGATCTGACCTCCCCCCTTCCTTCCCCTCCCCCTCCTCCCTCCTTCATCCTGGGCCATAGTTGTGATCTATTTTTCATATGAAAGTGTGAGTGATTGTAAATTGGTTTCATAAAAGTACTGAGTACATTGGATATTTTTCTTGCATTATTGAGATACTTTACTAAGTAGGCTATGTTCCAGCTCCATCCATGTAAACATAAAAGAGGTAAAGTCTCCATCTTTTTTAAGGTTACATAATATTCCATGTTATACATATACCACAGTTTATTTATCCAGCAGGTAGGCATCTAGTACAAGAAGGGTCTACTACAAGAAGATTCCTTGAAATGGAATTCTTGGTTTAAGAAATCTTGATCTTTTAACAATTCTTAATAGAAATAGCTAAAATTTTTGCCAGAGATGTACCAATTTAGACTTCCTACAACATCTGTGTATCACAGTCCTATATCTGGCATTGATTATATACATACGCACAGTCATGCATACCTTAACAACAAGGATACATTCTGAGAAATGCATCATTAAACAATTTTGTCATTGTGCAAACGTCATAGGATGTACTTACACAAACCTAGATGGTACAGCCTGCTACATATCTAGGCTATATATTATGGTTTATTGCTCCTGGGTTACAAACCTGTTCCACAGGTTACTGTGCTGACTTCTACAGACAATTCTAACACACTGGTAATTACTGGAATATGTAAACATATGTAAATGTAATAAGGGTACAGTCTAAATGTGGTTTTATACTCTAATGGGATCACCATCATATATGTGGTCCATCATTGACCAAAATGTCATTATGTGGCAAATGACTTTATATACTATGTATTTAATTCCAAAATGTGATAGGTAAAAATCTGTATTTCATTTTGTCATTCTAATGCATTTTCTTTTTTACATGTAAATAAGAAGGGTGTCTGAATATAGTAGTGACCAGATATTAGTATCTGCCTTTCTGTGAATGGAATAACCATTTCTATCACTCATTTATTGATAATGATCTTGGCTATGTGAATTATTTAAAAGCATCTCTCTCTCCTTCATTTCAAATTTCCTCACTAGGTTCTGCAATAGTCATGTAGCCAAGTAAAAGCAATTTGTTTCCTTGAATGCTGCAAATGGTTTCAGTTTATATTTCATGTGCCTTGTTAGTGTGCCAAAGATTTGAATCTTATTCTATAAGAATGTCTAAAAAAATCCAAAAGTTTCATATGAAAACCTTAAAATTTTCTAATTATTAAACCTGATTTAAAGGCCTTTGATTTGTATAAAAAGTCCCTTTGGCTCATGTGGGAGTTGGGGACACTGTCTTTCACTAGTTGCTGGTTGATTAGTATTTAGAGAAGAAAAATAATTCCCTCATGTGGGTGGAAGAATAAGCCTATCAAAGACTAGCTGTCAGAGTCTATGGTCTGGGCCATTTATGGGCAGGTCAAGGAAGATATCAAAATTATGGAGTTTTTAATTATCGTTAAATAACTCTTGATGTGCCAAGTTGGGAGGTGCTCGGTTTTATGTTTCTAAAGAAAAATTGTTCTTGGCTCCTTAGAAAGTCAGAGATCATCACCTTAATCAGGAGAAGAAATCTGTTTGTTTTTTAAAAAAGGAACATCACCATTAATGATTATTTCATTATGCTAGCAAAGGAAGGCATTAAGGATCAAATGAAAACAAAACCAGGATATCTTCCTTGTAGACACTCATTCCACTTTCTCCCCATTGCTTCATAAGTTTACCAGCCAGATGGTTCTCATTCACAGTGCTTATCACACATGTCCTTTTGTCATTGGGTTTGATAAATCCAGAAAAGGACCCAAGTTTGTTGAGTCTGAGGTCTCAAAACATTCCAATGACTTAGTGAATTCTTAGAATCATGATAAGCTTGTAAGACAGCTAACCTTCTCAGGAGCATTGTAGAGATAGGCTGTGTCTGAATTTGTCTCTGGTCCCAGGATTTTATCTTCCCACTTTACAGGCTGGGGAAGGCAAGGGAAGCAGAAAGAGAGGAGAAGGCTGCACTTGGAACTTGTGTTCATTAACCTAGCCTGCCTGGGCTGCCCTGAGAGGTCTGCTGTGTGTGTGGGTAACATGGTGGACGTTTGCAATTAATATAAATGTATATTTTTCCCACATCACAAACAGCTCAAAAAAAACAAGGCTCCAAGTAAGTTCAACGGCTCGAGGATGTCTTCAGGGATCCTCCTATCTTTGTTCTCTGCCATCCTCTGTGAATCGTGTGACCCAGAACTTGGCCACCTGGCTGCCGCTGGCCTCATGGGAAAGTTGAATAGGCCTGCCATAATCTCATTCATCTCTCAGCACTGAGGCTCTGAAGCACTGTCCTGGAAGTTATAATAACACCTTCCATCAGGAAATCACTTTACCAAGTAACCCCAGTATATGGCATGACTTCGTGTTATCAAATTCAAAATATGAAGCAGGGAGAGGGGAAGAAAAACAGATATAAGGTAGTGGTGGTGGTGGTGGGTTTAGGAAAAGGGAAGATCTTGGAGATCAACTCACAGCAAATGTACAGAATTTTACTAAGTACCTGTTACGTGCCTTGCCTGGCATAGTGCTGGGCTAGTGTCAGACACAAAAATAAGTAAGTGTGGTAATGGTTATGTTAATTAGTTTGATTTAAATGTTCCACATTATATATCAAATCATCACACTGTACCCCATAAATGTACACGATTATGATTTTGTAAAAATTAAGTTACAAAAAAAAAAAAGCCTTATGGGTATGTGATGTGGACCTTATCTCAAGGAAATGCAGTCTGTAGGCAGGAGTTAGACAATCCTGGTATCAGTGAGAGAACAAAAGGAATCAGAGAATTCTCAAAGGCCAAAATGTGAGGGAGAGAAAATAATGAGTAGGGAAGATCAGTGTGGAGATACTGTTGCAAACTGGAGTCTGGAGAGGCTCCAAGGAAGAGGTGGGTTTTGGCCCAGTTGGGATTTAGATGAGCAGAGGGGAGAAGAGAAGACATTTCAGATGGGAGAACACTGAGGTTCTTGGGGGAAGGCCAGTGGAAAAGCTGAAACAAGAAGGAACCTGTGTTTGCAGGTGGGAGGAGCTGTCAGTGGTGTGATGCAGATTTGGAGAGCTGCTGCTGGATTTTGTGGAATGTTAACAGTCACAAGTGTACCTCTGAGAGCAGGACGGCATTTGAGTTTTGCCATACGGATATTCCTAGAGGAACATGTTTGTTGATTTTGGCATCACGGTCTTGCTTGTAATGCCTGTAGATAGGTGACCTTCAGTTCAATAGTGGAAAATGGTATTGATGGAGGGTGGGGCTGCGCGTCCTCCTTCCGGGGACAAGTAGCCATTTGTCCATTGTCCATGAAACTCAACACGAAATCAGACATTCCTTGGAGCTCTGTCCTTACACAGCATTGCATTCAGAGAAATAGCAATCCTGCTCAAGCCCTCCTTGAAGAATAACATGGATCTTTATTGTAGATTTTCTAAAGGGTGAACCCATAACCTTTTGGACGTCTTGCCTTGTCCCAGAGTTTCCCCCTCATAGTAACTGCTGATACATATCCCTCTTTGTCTCCAACAGTATCCTTCTATCCTGTTGACCCCACCCCTTGTTCATACACATCACAACTTTCGCACAGCCTGCATTCTGTCTCTGTATACAAAGACCCACAAGAATAAACTGGACTCAAAAAATCTGCCGAGAAGAAAAAACTGGGGTCTGACCTATGGGACAGGCCGCAGGGGTTGCGTGTGGAATAGTATACCATGAAAAACTCACGCCAGTCTTTGAAGCTGTCCCTGAAGTGACAGCAGAGAGAAGCGGGCAGACAGAAACCCAGGACCTAAAGCGATTCCTGTATAAAAAGTTACCAAGTGTTGAAGGACTCCATGCTATTGTTGTGTCTGATAGAGATGGAGTACCTGTTATTAAAGTAGCCAATGATAATGCTCCAGAACATGCTTTGAGACCTGGTTTCTTATCTACTTTTGCCCTTGCAACAGACCAAGGAAGCAAACTTGGACTTTCAAAAAATAAAAGTATCATCTGTTACTATAACACCTACCAGGTGGTTCAATTTAATCGGTTACCTCTGGTGGTAAGTTTCATAGCCAGCAGCAATGCCAATACAGGACTAATTGTCAGCCTAGAAAAGGAACTTGCTCCATTATTTGAAGAATTGAGACAAGTTGTGGAAGTTTCTTAATCTGACAGTGGTTTCAATGTGTACCTTATGTTCATTATAGCAACATAATATCAATCCAACAGTCTTTAGATCATAGTAATACTTCCATCCATGTGCTCCAGAAAGGGCCCTCTTTTCCACCTTATACTAAAGAAAGAGCTTAAAGATATAATTTATAGACAGATTGATTGTTATATTTTCTTGTATAGGGTCTTTTCTTATTTAGTGAGATCTGGGGATACCACAAAAATGGTTCAGTCTTTCACAGCTCCCGTGGAGTTACAGTCACCAGATATGGATGAGATTCTGTTCAGTGGGTCAGAATCAAAATGGTGCGTTGATCCACTTGAGCCATTAAGTGTTCCCTACTGTACAGTTTGCCCACCCCTGCAGAATGTGAATAATGATAAGGACATATTTTTCTTCAGATTATGTTTTATTTCTTTGCATTGAGTGTGAGGAAAATGAAATGGTTTAGTAAAGGTAATAAAATCAGTACAATCACTAAAAAAAAAAGAAAGAAAAAAGAAAAACTCACATAGAAATCATTTTGATTCTTGTTCACATCTGCCTCATATATATGTAAAATACATATAACATAAAATTTGTCATTTTGATCATTTTTAAGTATACAATTCAACGGCATTAATTACCCTCCCTCTGCTGTGCAACCATTACCACTGTCTATTCCCAAAATGTTCCAAACAGAAACTCTGTATCCGTGAAGCAATAACTCCTCACTCATTCCTCCCTCCAGCTCTTGGTAACCTCTAATTTACTCTCCGTCTTTCTGAATTTGCTTAATCTAGACATTTTGTATGAGTAGAATCATATATCGTTTGTCCTTGTACGTATGGCTTCTTTGATCTAGCATGATGTTTTCAAGTTTCATCTATGTTGCAGCAGGTATCAGAGCTTTGTTTCCTCCCTTGGTTAGTCCAAAGTACACATATGCTACATTTTGTTTATGCATTTATCTGTTGATAGACACTTGGTTACTTCTGCCTCTTGGCTATTGTGTTAATAAATATTGCTGCTATGAACATTGACATGTAAGTACCTGTATGAGTTCCTCACTCCAATTATTTTGGGTATGTACTTAGGAGTGGAATTGCTGGATTATATGGTAATTCTATGTTTAACTTTTTGAGGAATCACCTGTTTTACATTCCCACTAGCAAGGTATGGGGGTTCCAATTACTCCAATACTTGCTATTTTCTACTTTTTGTCTTTTTTGAAATCATAGCTGTTCTAGTGAGTATGAAGGTATCTCATTGTGATTTTGATTTTGCATTTCTCTGATGATTAATGATTTTAAGCATTTTTGATGTGCTTATTGCCATTTGTATATGTTCTTTGGAAATTTTTTTTTCAAGTTCTTTGTCTATTTTTTAAATCAAGCAATTTATCTTTTTAATTGTTGAATTGTAGCTTTTATATATTCTGGACATTAATCCCTTATTAGATGTATGATTTGAAAATATTTTCTTCTATTCTATAGGTTTTTTTACTCCCTATGGTTTTTTTTGCTGCACAACAGTTTAAAATTTTAGTGAAGTCTAATTTATCTATGTTTTTCTTTTGTTGCTATGCTTTAGATGTCATATTTAAGAAACAATGGCCAAATCCCAATTTGTGAAGATTTTCCTTTTTATAGTTTTTAGCTCTTTTTTTTTTTTTTTTTTTTTGATATAGAGTCTCACTATGTTGTCCTGGGTATAGTGCTGTGGCGTCACAGCTCACAGCAACCTCCAACTCTTGGGTTTATGTGATTCTCTAGCCTCAGCCTGCTAAGTAGCTGGGACTCAGGTGCCCGCCACAACTCCTGGCTATTTTTTGTTGCAATTGTCATTGTTGTTTACCTGGTCTGAGCCAGGTTTGAACCTGCCAGCCTTGGGGTATGTGGCTGGTACCATAACCACTGTGCAATGGGCCCCAAGCCTAGTTTTTAGCTCTTAAATTCAGGTCTTTGATCCATTTGGAATTAATTTTCACATGTGGTATGATGTAAGGATTTAACTTTATCTTTCTTCCTACCATCATTTGACAAAAAGACTATCCTTTCCCCAGTAAATGGTAAGGGCACCTTTGTTGAAAACTAACTAACTATAAATGTGAGGATTTATTTCTGGGCCATCAATCCTATTCCTTTGGTATATATGTCTATCCTCATGTTAGGCCTGAATCTTCTCTGGTCTTCCAGTTCCCAGTGTCAAGATTGAGTATAGGTGCTGAGTTGAGCTGACGGCAGAGTGATCACAGATACAGAGAATCTCACACAGTTTATTACAGGAAAAAGAAAGATTTTTTTTACCAATAAAAAGTGAAGGAAGCTACAAAAAAATGGCACAAAGATATGTTCCAGAGAGAGGAATGGGTTAGTGTCTACGAGTTTGGAAAGATCCCAAAGTCTGACCATGCATAGTCTTTTACAAACTCACTAGTTTGTCCCGCCTTTCTCTTGGCAGGATTGGTGTGGTTTCCTGCCTTTGACTGTCAGGTTGGGGTTATATAACAGATTACATAGCAGGTTAAATAAAAGTTTCCTTTTGTATGCATGTGTCTTTCCCAGAATCTTTCAGGAAAGCTCCATACATGATATGCTAATTCTATGGTAATAAGCCCTAGGTCATTTAGAGCTTGTTAGGGAATAGCCCCTAGCCACAATTTGGTTCCTGGCTACACTTTGGTTCCCACTCACCACCCTTAGCCACTCCCTTGATATCTGTTTACCCTCCACCAGACCTAATACTTATGCTGGTGCTATGCTGTTTTGATTACTATAGCTTTGTAGATGGTTTGAAAATTTAGAGTCTGTAGACTTTTAAATGCAAAGAAGACCATCTTTGTTTCTTAGAGAAGTCATGCCTTCTCTATTTCTTAGAAATTGTTCTTGTATCAAGTCTAAATATCCCTGTCAGCCTGTGACTCTCTCTCCCCATTCCAAGATTGGCTCTGCTTTAGGTCACAGTTGTAGCAGAGAAAGCCCTGCAAAAGTCTCAGCAGGTGTAAGACTAATGACAGCCTAAAATAAATGCTCTGAAGTCTTTCCATAGAAGTGATATTTGTTTGTCTGTTTTACCTGTCAGGATCAAGAAATGAGCACCATGGGAATTCAAAGCAATTCCAAACAAGGGAGCAAATGTTTAGCTAAGAACATGAATATCTATTAAGTTCTATTCAGGAATATAGAAACCAGTTCCAATGAGAATTGAAGTGAGTTAAATTGAATTCAAGGAACAGTTACAAAGGGATGGAGAAATGGAGAAGATTAAAATACAGAGACTAGAAATAGCCCAACACTGAGAAAGAGGAGGAAACCCACTGCCACTCCTTTAGTGATATGAACAAAAGGAAGAAGCAATGTTGCCAAAGCTTAGGGATCAGGATCATCTGCTAGAAGTTCAGGTGAGAGTGAGCCACCAAGGGGAGACACAGCACTGGAAGGAATGCCACCCAGCTAGAGTGGGAAAGGGAGAGATACCCTGGCTTCTCCCCTAGTCCCACCTCACCACTGGCTGAACCCAGTTCAAACTCACTTGTCCTGAGAACTCCAGAAAATACAGTCTCCCTGTTTGTCCTTCTGTCATCCTCCACAGCCCCCTGCTACTTCCCAGAGCAGAACAAATACAGACTGGATACAGGAATTGCATACAAGGAGAGTAGGACCTCCAATACTCACATGCAGAAACCTGATTTGGGATGTGCTGTTCAAAATAATGAAATTGGATAATAACAACAGAAATATAATTACTGAGTATGAGATATGCGAGAGGAGAACATATAGGCTCTTTACATATTTCCTAATTTAATTCATGAAAAGGCCCAGGAAGGTCAATATGATAGAATAGTTTGATAGATCAAAGAATGAGGTTCAGTGAAGTGGTTTGTCCAAGCTTGTAAGTGGAGGAGCCAGAATTGGCATTCAGGCATGTCACTCTCCCCTAAGTCTATGCTCCTAACCATCAGGTTTGCTGCTTCTCAGCAAAAAGAACCAAGGATGCTGCTGTTTCTCCCCTGGCTGACTGTGGCTCTAGAGTGCCATGGATGTGTGAGTCACTTCTAGTCTAAATGTCATGGAGGAGTGGGAGAAAGGGATAAGGAAAGGGAAGAGGGAATGACCAGAGAGGAAAATAGGAAGAACAGTCTGCCCTCTGGGTCAGCTTGCTACTACTGATAGAAGTTAATTTTGCCTTCTCTCCAATGAAGAATGAGTAATCATGTTGAACATTCCTGCCACTCCTTGGAAGCAAGGAGTAAGAAGCTTAGCTAGATTTGGGGGAGGGGGGCAGTGAGAACTGCTGTGAGGAGACCCTGAGCTACCTTCAGGGTCTGACACCAGGCTGCAGGGGTGGAAGATTGGAGGAGTTCTGAGGTTCCCCATATGTGGCCAACCCATTATATTTGGCTTCTCTATACCTCCATCCCTTTGTAATCAGTTCCTTATGAAAAATTCTCCCCAAGATTTCATGAGTTCTTAAGGAATGAGATCAGCTGATCCACTGAAGTATGCCCAAGGTAAAGGGAAATGCTCTCATCTAGTGAGGAAATAAGGGATAGGCTCAATGGGATCTACCACAGTACCCTCTTTCCCTTTCTAGTACTTTCTCCCTGGCTCACTTGTTTCAGCTATATTGACCTCTTTGTTGTCTGTTGGACACTTTAGGTATGACCTTATCCCAGGGCCTTTGCACTTGCCATTCCATCTGTTTGCAATACATTTCACTCATATATCTGCTTTGTTCTCTTCCACATCTCTTTTAGATGCCCTGCTCAAAAGTCACCCATACCACTGAGGTTTTCCCCAATTATTCTATTTAAAATAACAAGCATCCTTCTCTTTGATAATGTTCCCACTTTCCTGCTTTTGCTCCATCGCACCACCACTAAAGTATACCCAGGGTAAAGCACCACACTAATGGTTTTCAAACTCTAGCAGGCCTTAGGATCATCTGCAGTTGGCTGGGAGGCATGTTAAAACCAGAGTTTTGGCTCCACTCCCTAGATTCAATAGGCCCAAGAATTTGCATTTTTCAGAAGTTTCCAGGTAAAATTGGTCCCAACATCACATTTGGGAACCAGTACCCTTTAATTAGCTATCTATACACATTACATATACATACACGCTATTCAAATTTGTTGCCATTTAGTTGTTTATCATATTTTAACAATTTTCAAACTTCAGTATTTCTATAATTATATTCCCTTTCTCTGTATATTTTATTTATTTGCAATCTCTGCCACCTATTCCTTACTGAGTCATCTGAGCTTTGAAAAGAACTGGCTTTCATTTTTCATATTCCTTATTCTCTCTTTTTCTGTCTCTCTTAGTGTTTATGTTCCTTATCTAATTTTTTCTTTATTTTTTCTTTATATAGGTTCTATTGATCTTTATCTTCTTGGGTTGAATAGTTAGCTCATTTTCCATCTTCCTTGGTTTGGGTTCCATGTATTTAAAGCTCTCCACAGCCTTCTAAGCACTTCAGAACCTGACACCCACTAATTTTGAAATGCAGTGTTTTCTTTACCTCAAAGCTCTATATTTTTAACGACTATACCATCTGATTATCTCTTGAATCCCAATGTTATTTGTTATATCTTTTTTTTTTTTTGGATTCTAGATATATGAATTATTTTTAAAAACAACCATTTTATGAATTTCTAATTTTATTGCACTGTGGCCAAAGAACTTTGTCTGAATGACATTGATACCTTGAAATGTCTTGAATTTTTTTTATTTTTTGCAACCAAGAAGATGTCCAAGTTTGGGGAAATTTCATATGAGGTTGAAAAGATATGGATTTTGAATGTTGGGAATGAAGGGATATAATTATATAGTTTACTGTATGTAATAGCATTTGTATTAACATATATTAGCACTCACTAATCCTGCTATTCTAATCTTCTACATGTGTGGTTGTTTGTCGCCTGCTTGACTCAGTATTTCCTTCTTTACATTTACTTTCACCTTTGTCTTTGGGATCCTATTAGACTATGCTGAGACTTCTGTGTCTGTCTTCCATGTCGCTCAGCTCTTTTCTTATTCTTTTCCTTTCTTCCCCTTTTCTTTCTTTTTTTTTTTTAGGAAGCATCTTTTATTTTTATTTTACCCTCTTCTACTCTGTTTCAATATCTTTTTTTTTTGAAAATGAGCAAAAATAAATTTAATACAATGATTTTGAAATATGTTTATAACGTATTTTCCAATGTCAAAATGATTATTATTTGTGGTAAAAACAATCAACATAAAATAAATCTTACAGACCATTAAGCCATCAGATTGTACTTAGGAAATACAAACAAGGCTACACTGAAATACTACTTTATGCCTACCACAACTACAAAACCAAGTTTGGGCAGGGGGACACAAGGCCCTCTATTTTGGGAAGGAAGGCAACTTGGTATCATCCCCCTAGAAATATATTTAAAACCTTTGACAAAGGTTCTTCCCCTTTTCTTAGTGTCTACTAGGATAATTCTTCAACCTCCAGCTTGCGAGTTCAGACTTTGTGTCCTGTCAGCCTTCTTTGCATATGGAGACTGCTGTTTACCACAGTAAGGATTGAATAGGAAACAGACTAGGAAATGTGAGGGAGAGAAAATGACAAAAATATATTCTCTCTCAGAGACTGGCCTGAGCTTCAGCTGTGCCCTCAGGCTCTCTCTAACATAAGGTCATCATCCCACTTCCCTGCCCAACCCCACCTCTCTCAGCCAATTTGGTCCCAATCAAGACTTTCATGGAGGGTTTCTCACAATGTTTATGTTATTTGGTTGAGCACACTTGAGATCCATCAAGCTCTCCATCTTTTCTGTGGAATCTACAGTCCTTGTTTCCCTCTGGGAGCCAGCAGCCCATTCATGGCTTATGTGTGGGTCCCAGTACCCTGCTTTTATAGCCGCTGCTTGCCTTAATTTTATTATTTTCCAAATAATATAAGTAAGAAAATACTAAAATGTTTGGGATCATTTTATTAGTAACAAATGTCTGTCAATATTGATTTATCCCATGTGTGATATATAAGTGAAATAAAGGCCAAACTATTAAATTCAACCTAAATAACAGGAACAGCAAAGAACGAACTGAAATTCTTGGCTATTAGAGCAGCCATGTTTTTCCTGCAGACTTAACCTGCTGAAGTTCAGAGGTCTGGAGTAAAAAACTTTAAGAGGTTGAGGCAAGTACTAAATCTAGGAGGACAAATTTCTCAGGATAAATTCTCCAGGATTTTAGTAGAGTGCTTTCTCCATAGAGCTGCCAGAGTTATCAAATAAAAATATCAGGCACCTAATTACATTTGAAAAATAGCATTAACACCACATTTTTATAATTTATTCAAACAATAGCAAAATATGGGACATTTAGGGAGTCCTGGAAAAGTGAATATACAACACAGGACAAAATTATTAAATACAGGAAATATTGTATATGTGCAAGTTACCTGGTACCTCTATTTCTCCACCCCCTGGGATTACTAGAAGGCATAATTTTTCTTGGTGAGAAAGGTCATGATCACCTTGGGAGGGAATATTTCAAATCAGAATCATTCAGGAAATTCCAGGATGAATATTTGCAAAACAGTAGGCCTTATTTAGAGCAGAGGTGTTTTTTAAAAAACAATTTGAAATATTAATTAAGGGAGTTCACGTCTGTTACATGAACATCTTGTATAATGCTTAAGTTGGGGCTTTTAGTTGAGCTCATCACCAGAATAATGTTCATTGTACCCAAGAGGTAAGTTTTAGCCGACAGAGGTAAGTTTTATCTGACACCCGACCTCCTGCTCTCTCCTCTTCTTAGTTTCTGGTGTCCTTTGTATCACTTTGCACCCAGGTGTACTCATCAATTAGTGTAGACATATGGCGTTTGATTTTCCATTCCTAAGATACTTCATTTAGGATACAGGCAGTTCCTGGTTACAAACAAGATAGGTTCTGTACTTTGTTCTTAACTTGAATTCATATGTAAGTTGGAACAGGTATAATTACCTTTTACCTGTAATAGCTTTCATTCATAAGTGTGAGTCATATGGTAGTCGGATGTTTGTAACTTGGGGCCTCACTGTAAGTCAGATGTTTGCCTGTAATGGCCTCCATTTCCCTTCATGTTGCGACAAATGACGCTATTTCACTTCTTTTTATGTCTGAGTGGTACGCCATGGTGTGTGTATGTATGTGTGTGTTTATCTACTCATGAACTGAAGGGCACTTAGGTCATTTCCACATTTTTGCCATTGTGAATTGTGCTGTGGTAAACATTTGAGTGCAGGTGTCAAAGAGCAGAGGTTCTTAACCCTAGATGTTCATTGGGATCACCTGCCAAATAAAATAGAGGATACCCAGTTAAATTTCAGATAAACATAAGTAATTTCTTAATGGATGTCCCAAATATTGCATAGAATGTGCATAGAATTTCTGTGTACGATAAAAATTATTTGTTGTTTATCTGAAATTCAAATTTCACTGAATGATCTGTGTTTTCATTTGCTAAGTTTGGCACCCCTACCTGGGGAGCTTTTAAGATATAACCTTACCTGGGCTACACCCCGGAAAAATGAAGCCAAATCTAATGGGGGCCACATCTGTTGGTCTACCTCTCCAGGTGATTCTGACGTGCAACCAGGATTCACAATTCCTTCTCTGGAGTTTGGAGCTGAACTTTTATGCTCATGCGAACCACCTGGAATTTTCTCAAGTGCAGATTTTGGTGTCAGGCCTGAGATTTTGCCTTTCTATGAAGCCTCCAGATGGTGTGGACCCACAAGCCGCCACATTAATTGTTGAACAAATGTCTCTGAGCACTTGTGGGCTAGTAGTGCTGGGCGGGGTGCACTTAGATGCCCACAGTAATTGAAAGAGTTAAAAGCTCCCCTGAAAGCCTGTGACTGTCCATGACAGGTGTTTGGTGCATTTTCCAAGGTCTTTCCTCACTAGAAATGCAGTGGGACCAGGTGAGATGAGCAGCAGTTCATTGGTCCAGCCTGTCATACAAGCTCCTAGTGGTTTCCTCTTTGACTAAAAAACATACCTGCGTGCAATAGAGGAAACTCTGGTGTGTGTACTTATTTGGGGGGTGGGGTGCATTGTGCTGATAGGGAGCAGCTGACATGGTCCCATCCCCTGAGAAACTGCATTCCAACCCTACCTGACCTAGCAGCCTCTCTTGCCTGACTAAAGCTGGAGTTCATTCCCAGAAACAATTTGATTCAGAAAGCATTTTAGACCCTTAGAGTAGCTATAATAGCCCTGCAGAAAATCATGTGATTTTTGCAGAGGTGCTTACATATGAAACAGATGATGTGGGAAGGAGGTGGATATACACATGTCAGGGAAGCCTGGGGAAATGTCAGGAGGGTCTGTGGCACATTTCAGCTTTGAAGCCCCCAGAAGTCTTTGCTCCCAGGTCATACCCACCACTGCTTCATGTCCATCATGCACACACACAAGTGACACACACACACACATATACACACACACTTGTTCATTTTTCAACTCTTAGTCCCAAAGTCTAGGTTGCTGTTAAGAAAATGTTGGCTTGTTCCTCTAGGGTTGTCTAACCCAGGTCATGACCTTTAAGGAAAACAGGAGCTGGTCACTAGCTGATGCTGTCAAGTGTGGAAACTGCAAAATCATTTTGAAAGTTACCAGATTTGACCAGGTGGCAGAATGGCCTCAGTATATTCCAGCAAAGTGAAACAGTGGGGGGTCTCTGTTCCTATCCCTCCAAGGAGGAGGGGCAGATTATTTGGAAAAGAAATAGAGTAGAACTTCTGTACATTGACCACCCAAAGGACTGTAACAAACTGGTCAACGTACAGAGATGGTCAATTAAGGAACGAGGTCCACTGTACTGATATGTACCTGTGGCATGTCTAATCTATGCAAGTTAGGTCAACTTACAGAGGTGGCCAGTGTAGGGAGGTGGTCAGCTATGGACTTTCTACTGTATTTCCTAGAGAATGAGAAGATCTAATTCCCATTTCAGTTTTGCCACCTGACGGAGGTGTGACTTTAGGGAAGACACTTGAATGGTTTGATTCTCAGTTTTCTACTATTAATAATTGGGCTAGTAATACTTTAAAGGGCTGCTGAAGCCAGTCATGGTGGCACACATACAGATGGGCTGTAATCCCATCTACCTGAGATGCTGAGGCAGGTGGATCACTTGAGGCCAGGAGTTCAAGATCAGGCTGGGCAACATAGCAAGACACAGACTCCCCCCCCAAAAAAAGTGGAGGAGAGAGTTCTAAATGGTAGTAAAAGGTAAAAGCTCCAAGCACAGTCCCTGGCACAAGGGAACTAATGATCCCCGTCAACCAGCCCTGCCTACTGGGAGAGCTTCTGTTTCTACTGCAACTTATGGCCTTTGCCTCTCTATTTCTTATTACCAGACACTTGCTCTGTGGCGAGAAGGCAAAAAACTGCAGTTCAAAGGGAACGGCAAAGCCATGCCTCAGCAGCTCAGCTCATGTTTATAAAGAATGGCATTTACAGCTGAGCATTTTCCAGGGTAGCATATTTCAGTAACACAAAACAAATCACACCAAAATACCAGCACACACACACTCCTTAAAAAAGTATTTACTATTAATTTTACGAGAAGCTGACTGAACTGTTGAAAGAATGTTGAACTGAAAAACCACTTCTAAAACACCCCTTCTGCCTTGAAACATTTTGGTGTGTTATTAGTACCATTTTTTTTTGTTGTTAATCTAGAGGCTCTTGGCCGCCCCCGCCTGCGTGACTGAATGAGGAAAGGCTCCAGTTTGATGAGCAGGAATATCACTGGTTATCTGCTCTGTGAACATTTGTTGATTTCAAATGAATCATCACCTGCAAAGATTAAGAAATGCCATTTACTTCTTAGACCCGATAGGATTACACTCAGCGAACTATTTATTGGACAAAATATGTCAATTATGTAGACATAAAATTGTTTTGGAGGATATGAATACCCTGATTTTCTTTTTAGTTTATGAATGAAAGAAATCATTCACCTTTTCATTTTTAAATGCTAAAAATGTGTAAAAATAAAAAAAAAATTTTAATTTTATTTTCAGTCTGATCAAACAGACATAGACAGTGGCATTTTGTGAATAATGACCAAGTTATACAATCTCCTTTAAATATATTTTGGTCTGTGTATGCACATGTATGTGCATATATAAGAATATAAATATAAATTGTGCCAAATACATTGTGAGCTCTATATTCTCTCTATATACATATACGTATGTATGCGTGGGCACTGTACAAACCCTAAAGACAAGGCAATTAAAGACATGGGATGATGAAGAGAAGTATTACAATATTAAGTTGAAAAATGTTATAAAACAATGCTACATATTATGTTCCCCTGCTGGAAAATTTATATACACATATGTAAAAAATGAGGATACGTAACAGTATGCAACCAGTGACTATATTCAGGTGCTTAGATTACTGGTGATTTTGTTTCCTTTGTGTTTTCCTGTATTTTTTTTGCATTTCTTCAATAAACATTTTTATTTAGAGGCAGTGTCTCACTGTTATGTCCAGGCTGACCTTGAGCTCCTGTGCTCAAGAGATCCTCCTACGTTAGCTTCCTGAGTAGCTGAGACTATAAGGCACATGCTACCATGCTTGGCTAATGTATTATTAAGACTATTGTCAGAAAAACATCCTATAACAAAAGTTATTTTTAGGAAATAAAATTTAAAATCCTGGTGTTTTCTATGGCTGCTGATGAGTAAGCTGCCTTAGCTTTCTTGGTTTTGCAACTGAGACCTCACAGATCCTGATTGGCCTGGCAAGCTCTGAAGAGAGAAACCTTCAGCAGCAGGATGGCATAGCTTAAAGAGTTGTCTCCGGCTGCACTGCCTTGCTGCAGGAAGAAATAGGGGCCTGACTGCCCGTAGGCTTAATATCTGAGCATAAAGCCATCCCCGAAGCCAGAGAACATCCACTCCTGGGAATCTCACATTCAACTGATGCTCCAATGTCGCCACGTTAAAAGTCTTCATAATTTTTGAATAAGGAGCGCTCAATTTTCATTTTTCACTGGGATCTGCAAATTATGGAGCCTGAAACCCTGACCTCTGAACATCAAAGTCAAAACAAAAACAAAAGGAAAAAAACAATAGCTTACTTTTCCACTGCTTCCAGGGTCTGGTCTGCAAGAACAGCCCCCAGGTTGAGTTTTCCTGGAATAGTTTTCTTTCCTCCGCAGCACGCAGCATTTCATACTACTTCTGTTTATTAAAAAGGCAAACCAAACAACCACAGTGGTGCTGGAGGCTGGGGTGGACTTTCATTCAGCTCACAGATCAATTTTTACCTTTCTTCAATTATGTCATTTCTCTAGAGTGTGGCTCTGCACTGCAGGGGGCTTTTTCTGGCCAAGTGTCCCCTAATGGGGCTGCTGTGGCATGTGTGTGTCCTACTTTCAAAGACTCTGACCTCTCTGAGCTGCTGTGGTGTTGAAAGACCCTGGGTAAGGCTGTCCTGGTCTCCAAGCCCTTGGCCCTTTTTTGGTTTTGACGATTTTTAACTTTAAAAGTGGCATCGATAAAATTTACCTGTCTTGTCAAGTCGGCACACCTATTGAAAAAAAAAAGTTTGCAGTTCATTTTGAATGACTTTTTAAGGAAACCAAAAATTTAAAACAAAAAAACAAACAGGATCATTATTGATTTTTTTCAAGCTTCTGAAAGAAAGAGGCAGAAAATCATTAGTAACCCCCTCCCCGTGTCTGTTGATATTTGTGGTTTGCAAACTACTTCAAACTGCATTTTAGATACCTTTATGGAATAAAACAAAAGCCCGCTGTCTGCTTCCTATTGTTGCCTCCTGATGTTGCGGAGCACCTCCCGCATGGCTCCCCCTGCATTCCCAGCTGGGCCACTGGCTTGTCATCTCTGTGTGGACTGACCCAGCTCCAGAGTCCTGGCCTCATCACAGCCTGCCCTGATTAGTCTTGGTCTCACTCGACCCTGTCCCAGAAACAGCTTCTCTTATTACAAAGTATCATCCTACCTCAGCTGTTGAAACCTGGTCATTTCGCACCTGCTTCGATGAATTCTGAGTGACTTGTGTTTTTGATGAGCTGCTTACTTCATAAATTCACCCCTCTCCAGTTATCAGCACTTGCTCACCACTCAACTGTGTCCCCGCTCAGCCTTCTCTGCAGCACCAGCAAGAGGCCTCTTTGAAAGCCTCTGCTCTCATTAAGATTCCCAGCTGATGATTTTAAGACTGTCTGAAAACTCAAAATGACATAAGTGACAGAGGATAAAAATCAGATCCACAGCTTGACCCTAGGGACACCAGCCTTCCTATCATTGTCACACGTTATCAATGAATGATCTGGAGCAGATAATACTTCGAATTGAATTTTATCTTGAAATTAAGAATCTGTCTCTCCTTCTCACCCTGCTTAGGGATGTGCATATTTGTTTTTCCTTTGTGAAATCACTGCCTAGACTTTACCCCCTTAAGGATTTTTCTACACCACGCGTTGCTGGAAATACTCAAATGCCAGGAGCTCCAGAGCACTGCAGGCATTTTAGAGCCAGCTCAGATCAGGAAATCTTCGAGTTTGGTCGGGGAACCTGATCTCTTGAGGTTTCTAGCTCAGATAGTTTTGGTCTCCAGACTCTTACCAGCATTGCCTTCCTCCCTTTGTCTCTTGCTGAAAAATAAGCCTCTCAGGTCTGATTCAACAACTCTTTTCTCTAGAGTGGCGCTGGTGATCTGCGTGGGTTGTGGCATCTGATTATTGATGTGCAACACGCAATAACCTTTGGATAAGCTGCTAGTCACATGACCAAGGCTTCTCCTGACCTACAAGCTCAACAGTCAGTATTTTGAGAACTCTCTTGCCCTGCAGGTGTCTTTTCCAGCTCCTTCCAAAGAGAACCAGAAAGACTCAGGCTCACTCCTGGGGTGGAACATACCAGTCCTGGAGAAAGCTCAGTGCTGAGTGTCTGTCTTCTCCTGACAGCAGGGCCATCAGGACCTGACCTGGGAAGCCCCACGGAGCACCATCCCCCACTCCTGGCTGTACTTTTACCCCGGCTCTGTGCCCTCACCAGTCGGCAAGTGAAGGTGTGGGGCACAGTCTTTCAGGGCTCCCAGGCCTCAGCTGAGATCTGCTTCCCTTGCAATGCAGGCTTCCTCTGGCTCCTGGCTCTTTTCTCTGTCCACCTAGGATCCCACCTGCCCCTTGAGGACTGGGCCTCCCCCAGGTTTGACAGGAACCGCCGTGGGATGTTAGCCTGAGTGAGCCTCATGGGATCCTCCTCCCTTAGTGCAGCCCTCTGGGGACTCGGAACCCCCCCTCAGTGCAGCTGCTGGGATGGGACTGAGGTCACTTATGTGGGGTTCAGAGAAAGGTCTGTTCCTTCTTCAGTGTGAGAACTAGCAATGGTCTTATTGCTGCTGTCAACACTGGTGACTACAAGCTTTGGAGACTTGTCCTCCTGGTAATAGCTGCCCAGCTTCCGGCTATCCCCATGATGGCCCTTCCCACAGCTCATACTTCTAGAAGGAGACACCCCGTAGTCACCAGGCTTGCCATCAGTAGGAAAGGCCACCTTAGGCTTGAGGCAGAAGCCTGCTTGGTGTGATCCCCTTCTGGCCACTGCCACTCTTGAAATCTCCCCTCTGCTAGGGGACAGGAGATGAACCCTGACAGACACCCCGTATTTCTCTGCTCTTCAGGGTTCATCTCCTGGCAGGGCATCTGCACTGCTCCACCTGCCTCTGCCTCCATGGCCCCAGAGGAGCCGAGTCGGTGGGACTACATTAATCATTCTCCCCAGCCCTGCAGGTAGAATTAGCCAACATCTCAGACCGTCCCCGTGCAGGCCCTGCTCTCATACGGTGGGTCTTCTACTCACTCACCTGGAGAGCCACAGGCAAGTCCTCTGGAAGGAGCCCAGCTCAATGTGGTGAACATAATAGTCTCAAAACTTAAGCTAGGTATGGTGTGCACACTGCAACCCCTTCAAATAATTTAAGGGGTCTCGCCTCTAGGAGAATAAGAGCTGCTACCCACACTCTACACGATTGTGTCTCCTCCCCTGCTAGGCTAATTTGCCCTACTCAGCCTCCCTTGTTGTTCTAGCCGGGGTGTGTGTACAAACAACTCTGTTACATGTGGCCCTGAGTTGTCCCACTCTTCCCCAGAGGGTGACCAGGCTTAGACCCCACACTCCAGGCTTGACAGCAGAGATTGTCAAGTGTCAGGGCAACCACACTAACCTGTATAAATTAAATGCATGTTCCTTTATTCCATTCATAGATGTCCCAGTGTGGTAGCTTTGAACTGGGCAGGGCATCTGGATAACAAGCAAGACACTCTCCCTCCCAGGGACTCTGATGCAGGTGGCTCACACATCATTTGGAGAAAGACTGTTTTACAGTCTTTGAATTAATCATTGTTTAAAAAAAAAAAAAATCAACATCAGGTAGTATTGTTACCAAAATCACAAATAGCAACTGTATCTTGAGTTTTTGTGTTAATTGCCATTTGGGAGAAGTCTAAACTCCCCTTTTGGCTGAATTATCTGTTATCATCTCTGTGCTTAGATCTCTGAGTCCTGGGACCCTGGAGAGAAGGAGGCCAAGCAGGTATTAAATAGTTAAATGAAGGAAATGGCTACCTGAATGAAATTAAATATTACCACACCTCACAAACATGACTGAGAATATTTTTTCTGGGTATGTTTGGGGTGGTCTGCCTGGGATGACTAAAGAGATGCCATCAAAGAGCTAAACAGTCATCTTTCATAGCCACCGAAACTGCAATGCAGAGCCAGCTGGGGAGACATGCCATTTGTATTAACACACCGCGAACAACACAGACCATGACAAGTGTTCGTGGATGCGGAGAAATCGGAACCCTCATATATCATGATGGGTATGTACATAATAGTGTAGGTGGGAAACAGTCTGGCAAGTCCTCAAAGTCCTCATCATAGAATAACCATACAAGCCAGGAATTCCACTCCTAGGTATCCACCCCAAATAAATGAAAAGATATGTTCTCACAAAGCCTTGTATGTGAATGTTCATAGCAGCATTGTTCATAATAGCTCCAAAGTCAAAACAACCAAATGTTCATCAGATGATGAGTAGATAAACAGAGCATGGTGTACTCACACGGACTAGCGTTCAGCAGGAAGAAGGACTGACACTCACGCTACGATGTGGATAAGCCTTGAAAACGTGCCAATTTAAAAAGCCAATCCCAAGAGGCCTTAAGTTGTGTGGTTCTCTTTATATGAAACGTCCAGAATAAACACATCTATAGAGACAAAAAGTACATTAGTGGTCATTTAGGGCTGAGGTTGGTAGAGATAAGAATAGTTAACGGATAGGAGATTTCTATTTGGAGTGAGGAGAATCTTCTCATGCTAAATTATGATGATGGTTGCACAACTCTGCATATACTAAAATCCATTGAATTTTATACTTTAAATGGGTAAATGTTATTTGTAAATTATATCGCAGTAAAGCCATTTTTCAGTAAAGTCACTATGGATAGAGAAAAATTGTCATCTCAATGGCAAGCCCATCACACAAAAATGACCAGGGTAGACCCTTTAAATCACAAGATTTGATGTAAAGGAGGGCTGCTCCCATGGGCAGCTCTGTGTAGTTTCGTCCAAGATTTTTATTTAATGTTGGTTAAAGATCCTGCCAAGCACTGCCAAGTTCACAGCTGGTCTAGGAGAGTAAGTTATTTGTTGACAGGCTTCCTGAACGGAGAGTCTCAATGTCCCCAGTGTTTGGACCTCAGTATTCCCGAGGGTAAGCACTCCCTGAAGTTTAAGCACACACTTCCCGGTGGAATTTCAGCAGTCCCACATAGAGTGCTATGCCTCTGACACATTACCTAAATCTGGTATAGGCAACCAGCCATGATCCAAAGAGGATCTTTGTGAAAACTACATATTTTTTTTTATAAAAACCTTTTCATTTGAAAAATTACTCCATGTCCACCTGCATTTGTAGGTTTATTTGAGTCACTTGGCTGGAAAAAGAGATGGAATTTTTCAACATGACCATTTTATAGCTTGAAAGATAAACTTTTTTTTTTGTTCTGCTTCAAATATTCCATTTGTTGCTAAGATTCTGCCAATGAAAGTTGAGCTTCCCCTTTAGGATTATTTACACTGTCTTCTACAGTTCACTCTGGGTATTGTCATAACCATAGAAATGGAACCTCTAATTCAGCAACTTCAAACTCTTGAGATGGAACATCCTGAGACTCTTGCTGAGTCTCCTGGAGTTTCCCTACTCTTTGTCAGAGAACCGGGAATGAGAGTCCAAAATCTTAGCCTCAGTCTTGCCACTAAACTGTGCCTTCAGTTGCTAACATTTAAGTTAATTAACTTAATGTAATTAATTTAAAAGGAAATGTCAATGCTGGATGAAACACTAAGGACCTCAGGATTCAAGGCCTTCATTCTGCCAATCAGGACAAGGTTTTATGGAAGGTGGTGTACAACTCACAGTGCAGGTTCTTTTGGACCTCAGTTTGCTCATCTTTGAAATGGACTGGTTAATGTTTTCCCTTCATTGTTCATTCATAGAATTCTTATAAGGATAAGGTAAGATCATCTCTGTGGAGCCATTTTAAAAAATCTTCTAGATAAGTAGTACCTTTAGTAAACATAGGAAATGCAAGTTAACTTTATTGTGAGAAGGTCATTATCTCCACTGAGAGAATCTGACAGCCTAAGTGGAGTCACATCATGGGAATATCCGGAATAAGCAAGTAAGCACATGTCCTATCTGCAGAGCCTTGATTGACGAGAATAGAAGACTTAAACCACAGTTTCTATGTCTGGGAGGGAAGCTGTATTTTATAAAGTGTTTCCATGAATCTTTCAAATGTTTGTCTCCTTTGTAAGTTTTCATTGAGATTAGTTTCTAAGGATTAGAGCAATGAGAGCAAAGATTTGATGTGATGTTCTAAATGCAAAGTAGTAGGCTTCCAGTGAAACCATTTTGCCATATTGCCAGGCTAAGAGTTACCTTGAGTCAGCCCCAGGAAAGGGGGTTGAGACAAGACAAAGAGTTGGTTCCAGAAAATAATGTTGAAAAACTGGAAATAGATGCAAATTGTTGATCTGAATATGAGAAGATGGAACAATGTAGATGTTCTTGGTTTTGATTTGAATTGATGGAATGTTTCTGAGGATTCATAACGTTATGGTAGAAATGACAGATTTCCAAGGCAGTGCAATCATCTCACTTGTGTCAAAGGTACCCATAACTCTGTGGGGTAACATGTCTTTCCCAGAGAAATCAGGCTGAAGAACTATAGAAATAACACAAAGAAACTCCTAGCTAGAAATCTAGTACATGGAGTTAAATCGAAATCAGCTAAGACTGCATGGGAACGTGTACCTCTTAATATTTCCTTAAAAAGAAAGTCAGACTCTTTCATCACGCTCTGTGAAGCTAGTTTGCCTCAGAAGACAAAGTTAGGCCCAGAATGAACTGCCACTTTACTTCCATCTAAAAGAGATAAACACATTTGTTCTGACGGATTTTCTGCAAAGCTGAACGAGGTTCAGGACTAGA
Organism: Nycticebus coucang; assembly: GCF_027406575.1. Classification (NCBI taxonomy): domain Eukaryota; kingdom Metazoa; phylum Chordata; class Mammalia; order Primates; family Lorisidae; genus Nycticebus; species Nycticebus coucang. Next base: position 164,741,515 of record NC_069780.1, on the reverse strand, counting down.
CTACCACCGAAAAGGTTTTCTCTTTGGTTCAAAAGAAGAAAAAGCTTGCAGGTTGGGCAGCGCCTGTGGCTCAAAGGAGCAGGGCACTGGCCCCATATGCCAGAGGTGGTGGGTTCAAACCCAGCCCCAGCCAAAAACTGCAAAAAAAGAAAGAAAAAGAAAAGAAAAGAAAAAGCCTGCAGGTGTCTACGCAGTTCATGTTCTCCACCCCTCACATCCCTTTCAGCCCATCACAGGGTTGGACTGCTGGTGGACACCAAGGTGGGCTGGACCAATCCAGATTCCTTTCCCAGAATTAGGATTCTAAGGGGCTGGTTAGATCCTGGTGGTGAGACTGTGATCCCAAGTTGGGCAGTCAGATGCATGGAGAAGCACAAAGGCTGCCTGTCAGAAAGGGAAAAAATAGAATGATGTGGTGAGCAGGCAGAGGCAGAAACAAGAAGCCACGAGGCCCCAGAGAGATGGAGAAGCTGACTGGTCTGACAGCTGGACAGTCTCTGGTCGGTCTAATTCTTTTTGAGACCCTGCTGCACATCTTATCCTAAGATGCATAATTTGCTTAAGCTGGTTTCAGAGGTGTATTTTAGTTATTTTCAACGTAAGCCTTAACCAAAATCTCAGGAACATGTGTAGATAAGAAAAGATTGGATGGTTCTTTTTTTATTATAAAATACTTTCCTTCATTGAAGAATAACTTTTCTCGAGTATTTTGTTTTAGAAAACCTTAAACTATAACACATTTTTTTTTAGGTCATTTGAATATCATTCACATTGTTACATACAAATGTCACTCTAGTCAAGGAAGGCACGTGACTTCATTTCCAGCATTGTAGCTGTTCACTAAATATCTGTTGAATGAATGAATATTTCTTTGACAGATATTTATGAACTATTCTATCATTTAGCTAAGTTACATATTAATCCTATTTTCCCCCAATTTACGATTACTGTCCATGGAAGATTGTGCTTTTCTTCAAAACACAAATGAAAAATTTTTTATGGATTTACTACAACACATGGCTTACATATGCCCTGCAGTTATATCTGTATTATTTCCATATAAGAAATGTATTGCCTCATAATATCAATTAGGAGAGGAAAAATGGTATTGGGTCTTTGAAGACATAGTTTATAGAAAGAACCAGTGGTTGAATTTTCTATACGTGAGAAATTTAATGGAAAATTTACACACTTCCTTCACTGAGATGCTCTGTAGATATCTACATATAAGATTAAAATTCTTTGCCTTCCTTTGTACCCTCCATGAATCCTAAACAATAAAAAAAAATGTTTATAAAAATTCTTCATTTTTAGAGTCAGACCTGGAATCAAATCCTGTTTAGTGTCTGGGGAGGTGAATGTAATGCTTCTTTAAATTCCATGAGATTGTTCCCAGAATTGTCTGTGAGCGTGCTAATAAGAACAGTCTCTACTGCTCTGGAGTATGAAAATAGCTGACGTAGTTGATCTCTACTGGATACCTTTACACAAAGAAGTAATTCTATTATAGGTTGATTTATAGTGGCCCTTAAGCACACAGGTGGGTTTCGTTAACCTCAGCTGATCATCCACACTGATGTAACCCAGCCATTTGATGGGATAAATCATGGTCTTTGGTTATTTTCACATTAGCCGCATACAGCCTTTTGGTCTAGAAACTTTCTGAAAGTCGATTTGGCAAGAGGTATTTCCTGACATAGTCTACTGCAGTGGCCCATTTTGAGCCTCAAATTGACAATGAAATAATTTATAATCTATGATTTTATAAGGATAGATGCTATATAATTTTCTAAATCCCTAGGCCATTTGTAAGTTTTCTTATGCCTGGATTTATGTAAGAAATTGTGGCATGATTTTTTCTAGTAATGTAATTTTAGTTAAATAATATTCAATTTAAATAATAATCAAAATAACAAGTGCATAATGAATTACTTTAAAGATGTGCCTTTTAAGATTACAATGACAGTTTATTTTGCTTTTTTTCCTAACACACAGGTAAAATACTCATTTGTTGCAGCAAATTTATAGTGAAATATGTCTGTATTTTGTTACTATTCGTGGCACTTAAGAAGTTTATGGGAAAGCATGGGCAATCTCCCAGGTCTGTATCGAGAAATATCTTCAGCTTCAAATAATGGATTACACATATAAGGGGTTTTATTTTTCTTACCTTTCAAAAAATTCAGTGGCTAATAGCTTTGTCTCAATGGCTTAAAGATACCAAAGCCAAGGCATCTGGAAAGATCTAGGAGGACATAAATCATGCAGGTCACTGGGGTCTGTCTTGTAAGGCTCACCTAACACTTCTGCTCACACTGTATGGGCTAGAACTCTATCTGTGGGAGGTGCTGGCCAGTGTGTACCTTCGGCTGGGGGCATTGCACCTCCCAACAGTGTTCAGGTTTACGAGAAAGAGAAGCAGGTGTCTAGCAGGACGGCCCAATATCACAGTAAACTAAAGGCAAAGATGGTCTCCTTAATGTCCTTGGAAATGAACACCTCACTACATAGGTATCAGCTGGAGTAGATTTAAAATCTACTTGAGTCTAGATTTTTAGTCAATCTACTTTTTGGAGGGAATAGTCAACAATCTCAGAAACAAACAAACTCAAAAATCGTGGTTTCCAAGTTAGCCTTTTCTGAAGAAGATAAGGAAGAGGACAGCTGGCAGACAGCTGCTAAGCATCACTGATTTGGTGGTCCCCACTCATTCCCCAGGACCAATATAGGAACCGTCAATTCTGCCTTTCGTAGCTCTGTGTCCATACGTGCATTTGAGACAGTCACACACCAGAGCATTGTGTGTGGGTGCGTATATACATATATATTATTTTCTATGTATTATGATGTTTGGGCATCTTAAAAACCCTTTCTGGCTGGGGAGAGACTGCCTATCTCTGGGGTAGTCAATTCTTAGAGACAGTAGAGGGCTCATCAGGAAGCAGGTCTTTGATATACAAGCTGAGCCGTCTAGAGCCATCCCCTCTCTATACGGCTCAGCCAACCCAGCAGAACCTTGCTAAAGCTTAGTTCAGATATGGGGTTCTTTGTGATAGAATATAAGTGGTTCTGTTAAGTTGTAACATAAACTGTTGGTTCATTTGAGCTCTCAGTTGAGTTGGCTTTGAGATAAGGAGATATGTTTTTTCATACAAACATGAAGCACTTCAGCATGGGAGGTGCCAGATGGGTAGAAAGTGCTCAGTGCAAGAGAAGAGCATTCGGACTGCTGAGAGGTTCTTCCAGAACACAGTCCTACTGGCCGTCCTGTGGGACCCGTGGGACTTGTGCTATTTCTCCAGTAGTAGTGAATAATTTGCACTCCAATAGTCATACTCCCATTCCAAAATCTATCTGAGTTCTGCTGTAACTCTGAGCATCCCAGAAACAGGTAAGCTGAACTTGTGAGAGCTGTACCAGCAGGGACAGTCCCCAGCTGTCTGTGGCATATAGTACTTTACAGAGAGAAGGCACCCTGAATCAATCTCAGTAATTAATTGAAAATTGCCTATCTCCCTCCCAAAGTCTTGGGGGTGTTCTTGTTACACCAGTTCTGCCTCCTTCCTGTTTCTCCTTTTCTTTCTTCATTATTCTAAGCTTTGCTCTAAAATCACCAAACGTTCACAGTTGCCTAAACACACGGTGGGCCAGGCCCACGCTTACTCTAAGAAATTGTATTGTGTTCTATGAATTGTAAAAGGTTTTTATGGTTTATTCAAAATTAGGCTGAAAGTAGTTCTGATTAAAAATAAAAAAAGGTTGAGTCTTGAAGAGGTAGTTGGATTGGAGAAGTCTGTGCACATGAGACTGAAAGACAGAAACATCTGTGTTGCCAGGAGACCCTGGGGCTGGGGCAGCTGAGACATGACGGACAGTGGGCTGGGCAACCTGGGCATCCTCAGTTGGAAATTCCTTCCCAACAGTCCCTACATGTCCTCCACCTGCAATAAAATCTTGGGGACTGCCACTGCTGTTAAAGTGTTATGGTTCTGTCAGGACTTGGATTGGGGACTGAGAGTTTGGGGGTGGTATGTGGAGAGCACCATGGAGGGAGTGGGATGCAATTCTTCCTCTTCTCGTGGATATCAAGAAGAGCACTGCACGGTGGAAATAGAACGTGAGCCACATTTGTCATTGTAACTTTTCTAATAGCCATATTAAATAAAAAGACACGGATAAAATTAATTTTGATAGTGTATTTTTTAACTTTATATATCTAAGATTTTATCATTTCAATATGTAATCAACTTAAAGATATTAAGGTGATACATTGCATTCTTTATTTTATTTATTTATTTATTTTTGTACAAAATCTTCTGAGTATTTTTACTTACAGCACTTTGCAATTCAGAGCAGTGCATTGCAAATGCCGACTACCCAGTGTGGCTGGTGGCTGTGTACTGACCAGCATAGCCACCGTATCACACCCACTTCACCTTTCTTCCCCAGGGTCTCCCTCTGGTCATTTGGTCATCTCTCTCCTCCTTCCTTCTTCCTACTTTCCCTCACTTACACCGACTCCTTCCCAATACTCTCTACTCTTTCTCTCTCAGGGAAGTGAGTTTCTCATTAGACGGCTAGGACCAGGAAGAAAAGACAAAAGAAGGTTAATTATTGCTAGAAGAAAAAGGATATAGGGCAAACAGTATGTAGTTCTAGCCCAAACCATACCAAATAAAGTTCCATGAAGAAATAACATTTCTAAGTGAGTTTTGCTTGGAAAGGAAGACATCAAATTAATTTCACTCATGATTAAAAAGAGATGCTAATTCTTTTCTGTGAATTAATGGCTCCCTGCCCACATGTATTTCCAAAAGTTACCACATTGCGTTTCCATCAGGGGCATAGAATCTATGTATTTGCTTAGTTTGTATGAACTGCTGTCCCGGCTCACACAGAACATGTGGGGAGAATTTTCAGACACTTCACTCCTCTTTGAGCCCTAGCAGAGGTGTCCAGCCTGGGGCCTGCAGGCCTTGTGAAAATTATTTGAGGCTTGTTTTGCTTATCTGTGGTGTCCAATCTCACAAAAATTATACACAGAACTTTTGATTTCTCATCAGCTTTGGTTAGCGTTTGTGTATTTAATGTGTGCCCCAAGACAACTCTTATTCTAATGTGGGGCAGGAAAAAAAAAGGTTGGACACTCCTGAAAGCCTTGACAGTTCATATCCCTGTTTCTTAGAGAACAGACATGAGAAAATACACTTACATGCCATGTAACAACCTTTTGGTGGACAACAGACTGCATACATCATGGTGGTCTCATATGGACCTGAGAAATTCCTATAGCTTGGTGACATAGTAGTTTTTGTAACATTGTATCAAAATGCATGGGTGTGGTGATGCTGGTGTAACCAAACCTGCTGCCTACTAGTTGTATAAAAGTAGTGCACAAAACTATGGTGTACAGTTTATAATACTTGATAATAATAGTATCCTGTGTTACTGGTTTATGTATTTCTATATTATATATTTTATGGTTATTTTAGAGTGTACTCCTTTTACTTCATTAAAAGTGAAGTTATTTGTAAGCAGCCTTGGGTAGATCTTTCAGGCAGTCTCCAGAGGAGGCACTGTTATGATAGGAGGTGATGGCTCCGTGTGTGTTTCTGCCCCTGAAGACCTTCCAGTGGGACAAGACAGTGATACTGATGATCCTGACCCCGTGTAGGCCAAGGCCAATGTGTGTGTTTGTATCTTTGTTTTTAGCAAAAAAGCTTAAAAAGAAAAAAAATTATAAATAGAAAAAAGCATATGGAATAATGTAGAATCAGAATGTAAAGAAAAAAATACTTTTGTATGCCTATACAAGGTGTCTGCGCTTTATGCTGTTATTTTAAAAAGTCAAAAAGTGGGCTCCTGTAGTCCCAGCTACTTGGGAGGCTGAGGCAAGAGAATCACCTAAGCCCAGGTATTTTGGTTAATTAAAGTTGATTTATTATTGAAGAAATCAAATTGTTTTATGAATTTAGTGTGGCCTAAAGTCTGTATAAAGTCTATGACAGTGGGCAGTAATGACCTGGGCTTCCACATTCACTCCCCACTCACTCACTGACTCACCCAGAGCAACTTCCAGTCCTGTAGGCTCCATTCATGTAAGTACCTTATACAGGTGTACCCGTTTTTATCTCTTATACTATAGTGTTGCTGTACCTTTTCTATGTTTAGATATGTTTAGATACACAAACACATATCATTGTGTTACAATTGCCTGCAGTATTCAGTATGGTAACAGTGTGTACAGGTTTGTAGTCCAGGAGCAATAGGCTCGGTGAGTAGTGGGTTGTTCCATTGAGGTTTGTATATGTGCACTCTATGATTTTTGCGCTGTGACAAAATCGCCTAACATACCCCGTCATCAAACGACACATGACTGTAGTTTCTTTGCCCCTCCCCTTCCTTCCTCTTTGGTGTTCAAGAATAGTTTGGCAGAGCCTTAGGGTCAGGTAATGAGGCGGTTGAATCGAAATGGAGATGTAGGTTTTGTTGGGACTGAGAGCTGTACTTCAAAGTCTTGGATGTACAGGAATCCCAGCTTGGGCTCCAAGACACGTTGGGTTTCCCCCCAGTTTTCTTATTTCCCTCTGGTTCAATAATACTCACTATTCTATTGTTTAAATCCACCGCACATCATTTTTGGTTATTCTGGGCATCCTTCTTCATGATCCCAGCTCTTTCCTCTGCTTGGAATGTATTATGAGCATGTCCAAAGTTTGGACTTGGGGCTCTGTTGACATGCTGACTCAAAAATGTCAATTTATTGAGGTAAAATAATTCAAATCCATAGTCTAGCTTCTTAAATAGAAGTCACTGTGTTGGCTTAATATTTTGATGGCTCATTTCTGTATTTAGATATAATTACGGTTAGGTTGCCTTTTCCCACCATGTGCTAGTTAGACATTAAAACACTTCTCTCTTTAGCATTAGCCACACTGGGCTATGCTGAGCCAAAGCTTTTGTTGTTTTCTGTCTAGCTTATCCACCACCCACTTCATTTGACCTTATAAACATGTTTAAATAGATTTCTCGGATAATGACCATTTTAGCTGGCAACTTCCCGTTTAGATATTATAGCAGGCACAGTGCAAATTAGAGGGCAGAGTAAAAGCACTAAGAATCATGAGACCCTGGATAAATATAGTAGAATGGCTCAGCCCCAATAGGACAAGGCTGAGTTCTTCTCCCAGTTCACCCACTGACTCAGTGGGTGACTCCCTGGAAGGCAGAGTCAAACAATCATTGATTTCATCCACTGATGACTCAGTCACGTTGATCTCAATAAATGGGGCGGGGGAGGGGGAAGAAACAGTCTACTGTCACGGAGACACCTCATTTCCATCCTGGGTGTTTCACTGTTCCCTGGGTTTGCCTCTGAGTTCCCTCAGGGGAAAACAAAGATGCCTTTTATGTTCTGTAGAAGGCGCCTGGTTGCTCACTGGGGCGACTGGCCTCATCAACAATGAGAGGCATCTTTTAAAGGTTAGCAGATGGACAAATAGGAAGAGCTGCTCAACCTGATATTAAAAGGTTGTCTTTCAAAGGTGGCTTTGTTCAATTCAGCATAATCTTGTTTCAAGGTACTCCACTGCTCTGTGCTCTCAGGAACAGACCACTCCACAAATGAGGAGAGCATTCATTCAGCAAGAGCAGGGTGTTCTGCCTAGCACCTAGCACAGAACTTTGTACATTCTTGATGATGAGTGGATAAGGAGCTAGAACTTTAGGTCTGGTAAGTTGTAAATGGGCTGTTCACATTCTATGACAGCAATTTTATTTGTTGACTTGATTTTCCAAGTGTCAGAACTGTCAAATCTGAATGTCTGTAAGTCTTCTTTCTTTTCCTGTTTTTTAGAGTAAGGGCTGATTTAGTAAGCATTTTCAGTTACTCTGTGGTCATCTAATGGAGACTTTTAGGGTCAACGATTTGCAGAAGATTATACCTAGAAGAAAAATAATTTGCATGCACTTTTTTTTTTTTTTTTTAGATAGAATCTCACTTTATCACCCTCGGTAGAGTGCTGTGACATCACAGCTCACAGCAACCTCCAACTCCTGGGCCCAGGAGATTCTCTTGCCTCAGCCTCCTGAGTAGCTGGGACTACAGGTGACCTGCCACAACGTCTGGCCATTTTTTTGTTGCAGTTTGGCCCGGGCTGGGTTTGAACCCGCCACCCTCGTTATATGGGGCCAGCGCCCTACCCACTGAGCCACAGGTGCTGCCCAGTTTCACTGGTCTTATTAAATAAACTTGGCTCCTCTCTCTTCATCTCACAGAAACTTATCTCCATCTTTTCTGAGTTGGAACAAGGGAATAAAACAGCATAACACATGAAGTTGTATGGCAATTTCATGAACAACTAGATTGATTTTTTTTTCAAAATGCAGAACACAAACCTGTATACCATCAAAATAAATTACCTACAAAAAAATGAACAAATTCATATATTTTCCCTTTGAGGGAGAAGAGGCAACTTCAAATGGGTGAATGCTCTTGTTCTTGACCAGTTAATAAAACCATCATCTTATATAATATAGTTCTTGTTCACTCTTTTTTGTCCTGAATACCTTTATTTCCTAAAAAAAAAAAAAAATTGCTTGAGGCAAATGGAACAAGTATTATGTGCTCTTTGAATGGATGTGGTAACTGAGCATTGAAGGATGCTCTTGTTGCCTACGATCACATAGTTTGCAACTGAAATGAAACTTGAAACCAGCTATGCTGGATCCGAGTCCAGCACTCTTTAGGGTACCAGAAAAAAAGGTAAGTCAGATGCCCAAAACGTGATTGGAAGAAAAGCTCATAATAATGAGACATTTGCAGTAGTGTCTACGTCAGTGAAAGAATGACCTCCACTATTTTGCTCCTGATTGACTGGAATACTCAACAAAAAAATCCATCTATGAGTTCCATAAAAGTAGGGACTGTACCTCTTCTAGAACTTCAGTGAAAGCCAGAATTACCTCCACTATTTTGCTCCTGATTGACTGGAATACTCAACAAAAAAACTTAATCTGTGAGTTCTAAAAAAGCAGGGACTATACCTCTTCTGGATCTTCTGTACCTGTACCAGTTCCTCACATGTAGTAGAGCCCAAAACACATGCTTGATGAATGAATGGATACATTTCCACAATATCTTCTGTTATCATCACCTCCTCTTAACCTTTCATAGTCCTTTCCCCCTGAGTGCAGCACAAGTCAACTTTAAGACTGGACCTGTGAGGTAACATCGATGTGAATACATGTTGCTAAGGGAAGAAAGAGTTGAAGCAACAGTGACGTTTTCTTCTTGGATTCCACTCCTTCGTAAGGAAAGAAAACACAACTACTAAAACATTTGAAGTTGAACAGACTTTAGAGACCTCCAGGTGTGTCCACCCTGTGACCCATGGGCCACGTGCAGATTGTCTGAGGTTGTGCTTATCTGTGGTGTCAGCTATTGAGGAAGCTGTGCACAGACCTTTGTTTTGCTCATCAGTTTTTGTTAGTGTTTGTGTATTTAATGTGTAGGTGAAGAAAACTTTTATTTTTCCAATTTGTGGCAGAAAAGAAAAAAAGCTTGAACACCACTTTTTTAAAGAAATGTGTCTCTTTCAACTAAAGCAAAAAGGCATGAAGTGTCTAATGAAAGTCTCATGGGAGGTAGGAGCAGTCCTGATTGAGAACTGGCATCTCCTAAATTCAATCTCATGATTCTTTCCACTGCACCAACTCTGGCCTGTCTGGTGTATGAGTGTTTACCTCTACATTCAAATCGACACCCATGTCATCTATCTCACAATAGGCTGGTCATTTTTGTCCAAATTTGAGTAACATCAAGGTCACTGAAATTCAACAAGAGGGGCAATACCTTTCGTGTGTAGTCTATTATCAATGAAACATAGTTTTGGTTAGTATCTGATCAGCAGTTATCATAAGCAGCATAAGAAAATTAATGAAGATTATTACAAAGAACTAATTTTGGACATTATTTTAAACACTGTATTTTGAAAGGTTCTTGACACAGGCATTGGCTAAAAGACCAACCTCTGACCAGGAGTTTAGTGGACACTGCTCTGCTCCACTCAGGTCCCTTCAGGTCCATGTGGCCATTTTGGTGTGCCCTTCTCCTGGCTTCTGAGTGATTCTGTTTCTGGTTCACAGTTGTGACTCTCTCGGAGGACTGCCTCTTTGCTGGCAAGCTTGAAAGCCAGAAGTGCCTGAGGGTTTACATCGCCCCCTGCAGCCCTTAGCCAAGGACTGGTAAAGGAGAGGCACAGCCTAGACCGGTTGCCTCCATGGGGTAAACTCAGAGGTTTAATGCACACTTCAGAGTTCTCCTGCAGGATCAGGCCTAAATACCCTCTGTGAATTGTTTCCTAAATCATAGTCCTGCTTGGCTTTTCTCCCTTGCCTGTTCTTCATCCATCCTTCTCTACTTCCTTCCTCACTTCAGATCTGCATCTTGGAAAACTGCCCTAAGATAAGGAACCATGCTTATCTTCCAATTTGGGTTAAGGTCTGTAAAGAAAGCCAAGGGGGCTGAGCTTCAGCTGAGGCAGAATCGAATTTCTTACTATTTTCCCAGCCCAGAGAAGTCCAGACCCTCTCCTTTCTTTCCCCAATTCCCAAGATAAAGCAATAGAAGGGATGCTTAAACTCTGATAATTATTCCCTGAAGGGAGAGAGAAACAAGCCTTTCCCTGCATCCTCAATATCCTCAATAAAATCTGTGTTCATCATATGCAATTTAGAGATGATGGCCAATGACCAAAAGCATAATTATAATCACAGCCCAGGACCAACGTGCTGTATCCACACATCCTCTTGCTCACCCCAGTGAAGTTTACCAGGAGGCAGCTTGTCAGAAGCTGTGGGGGCTGTGCTGGCCCAGGAGCCAGCCCATCAAGAAGGCATTTATGACTTTCCAGGGCGTGGGGGTGCAGTGGAACAAAAGTAGTGTCTGTTTGCTTGCGTCATGGAAGCAGCATTGGAAGAAATTGCTCCTGAACAACCAGTGTCAGTTGGTAGAGCCCAGATTTTTAAGACTAATTGGTTGCCCATCAGGAATGATAATCAAGGGACGAACCCCACCACTGTGACCCCCTCCCTCCCTCTGTCTGAGTTTTTCAGGAGTACTGATCTGTGTAGGCCGCACTCACGTGATGACTACCGTGTTCTGTATCTGCTGACACTAATGGTGTACAGACTTTCCAAAGTTCAACTGCTTTATAAACAAAAATTAATACCCAGAGCATTTCTGGGAAGAGGAAGGGAACTACTGTGACATATGCACCAAATCTGATGATTTGTCTGAAACTAGTCAATTGAATTTAGCCTCCTTTCCCCCATTCTAGCTCCTTAAGAAATAAGAATCAACCATTGTCACATTGCCCATTTATTCATAATATAATTACACAATAAAGTCAGTTTGTGTCTCATGAATTTTGAGGAGTTACTGAGGAGTTTTGAGGACTTATTGAAGAGTAATTTAATCTTAAAAATGATAATTCCTGTTGTTAATTATTACGGGCTGAATTATAGAATGGTTCATACAAAAAGTATTATTGAAAGAAACGTTGCCCTAAAAGATGTATCAAATGCCTTGATAAAATTAAGTTACATTATGTTCAGCATCCACTTCATTCACCGTTCCAGAGAAAGCGTATTAAAATAAAAAAGGTTACATTTTTATTATTATATGTTTAAAATTATTTTAACATCATTTATTCTTAAGGATTCCTTAAATTTTCTCAAGGACAACTGATAGGACTTTGTAATCGCAGCTGAGGAGGGCTCCTGAATTCATAGTTAAATTAATGAATGAACAGAACATAATGTCACTGATTCATCCATTTATTCATACTTTTATTTAATACTTTTCTTTTTAACAGTGCTTCCTAAAATACTATTTACACTGTGAATTAGTTTTATAAGATTCTTTTAAATTAGAAACAAAATTCAGGTCAGCCAGTGTCGTACTGAAAATATCAAACTAGTAATGCCTAAATTTATGAGATTTGACAATTTTATAGTAGTTGACTATAGATTTAGGCACTCTAGACTTTACAGGATCTATAGGATGTCCAACATGTGTCCCTTTTAATCTGTCAGAAAACCTTCTCAGAACTGCCCCCATGCAGGCCCCCACAGGTAGGCTTGCCTTGTGCATCAGTGGCCAGGCTTGGATCTATGCTTCTTTCTAAACCAATCACTGCAAGGAAATGAAATCACAATTGTTACTTCAGATTAATCAAGATTTGCTCTCCAAGTCACATAAAGAGGCGAGGACCTGAATAAAGCAAAGGAAGGCAGGACTGTGTGACTGCCACACAAGCAACAGGAGCTGCTCCAGCCGCCTTTCAAGGCACCAGCTTCTTCCACAACCGCTAGAGTTATGCTCAGGAGCATGAGGTGACTTTTTGTAAGGATGGCCAGTGCTTGTAAGTGAAGATACGGAGGCCATGAGATATGAATGATGGAGGAACATAAGAATGTTCCTTGGGACAAGAATCCTTCCCCAAACTACCTCACTAATGAATCTTCCAAAAAGTCCAACCTTATTCCTTTGGCTTCAGTTATTTTATCCAGAATAAAGTACCTATTAAAATGCATGTATAAATTTAGGGTCTTTGATTTAAAAACACCTTATGATATTTTATTCAGCAGCTCTCTTTTAACCACCTAAAAGCAAGGCACTGTGCTAGATGCCATGGGAGATGCAAGAATACATCACAAATAGCACTTTATCCTGACAATGTATTGATTTGAGCAAGCTGTGTGCACAGAGACCACAGTAGAAAGCAATATTGTGGCAATATGCCTGGTTGTTGGAGTTCAAAGATAGGAACTATAGCATCTGAATGGCATAGAGGAGGAAGAGAGAATGGCAGAGAATGTGGCATTACAGGGGCCTCTGGAGATACAGGAAGGCTCAACCAAGGCATAAGAATTCCACTGACGTTGGGGGGGAAGCTCAGGAAACATGCAGGAAAGACAAGGTGATTCCCTTTACCTCAAGTAAAATGATGGCAACCCACGGTTGGTAAGATAAAAAACAACTAGAGGCCCTTGGTGCCAGGTTAAGGAGTTTGGAATTTATTCTTCTTAGTAAAGTATCTCAAGAATGGAAGATAAAGTATCCAATGTACTCAGCCCTGCTATGAAACTAATTTATGGCTTTCATATGAAAGCTATAACCCAGTTATAACCTAAGAATATGGGGAAGGGGGAGAGGGAGGGGAGGGAGGGGGGAGGATGGGCAGAGGGAGGGTGATTGGTGGGATTACACCTGCGGTGCATCTTACAAGGACATGTGAAACTTAGTAAATGTAGAATATAAATGTCTTGACGCAATAACTGGGAAAATGCCAGGAAGGCTATGTTGACCAGTGTGATGAAAATGTGTCAAACGGTCTGTAAAACCAGTGTATGGTGTCCCATGATCGCATTCATGTACACAGCTATGATTTAATAATAATAATAAAAATAATTTATTACAAATACAAAAAGGATCCTTCAAAGGTATTCAAAGAAGATAGTGATTCTTTTTATTTATTTATTTCAGGTTATTGTGAAAGTACAAACAACCAGGTCATAATATTTGACTTTGTTATGTAGAGTCCCTCTTGTAATTGTGCCCTATACCCAAAAGGTGTGCCATACAGCCCTACCTTGTAGCCTTTAATTGGGGACACCCAAATCCTCCCTGTTCTCCATTTTTTGCCATCCCCCCCAACTTGAATAGAATTAAATTTTTTTCATATGTGGGTGTGTGCTAGATTGTCTGCTGGCTTCATAATTTGCATTGGACATTTGCTTTTCCATTCTTGTGATACTTTACTAAGAAGAATGTGTTTCAACTCCATCCAGGTTAATACAAAGGATGTAAAATCATCATCTTTTCTTAGGCCTGAATAGTATTCCATGATATACAAATGCCACAGTTTGTTAACCCATTTCTGAATTGATGGGCATTTAGGTTGTTTCTACATCTTGGCAATTGTAAATTGAGCTCCAATAAACAATCTAGTGCAAATGTCTTTATGATAAAATGATTTTTGTTTTTCTCGGTAGATGCCTAGTGGGATTGTGGGTCAAATGGAAGGTCTAATTTGAGTTCTTTGAGGATTCTCATACTTCTTTCCAAAATGGCTGTATTGGTTTACAGTCCCATTAACAGTGTAAGAAAGTGATTCTTGATCAGGAAAATTGTCTAGTTTTGATGGGAATAAACTGAATAGGGGGAGGTGATAATAGACTTTGGCTGTAATAATTATTTTAAGAAATATTATAATATTATAAAATTATAAAAAATATTATAATTAATTATTTGAAAGGATATAGTTAGTCATATGGAAATTGTACATTTTGACATTTGCAATGACTTAGAGAAAAAAGGAAGAAACATTTCAAGATAGGTAGAATAGTCAAAGGAGTTTAAGTTCACACAAGCCACCTCATCTTAGATATCCAAGAGACAACATAAGGGTGCTAAGCAAGGAGTTTATGGTGATAGCAGGGGTTGGAGTGAAGTTCAACAGCAATTTTAGTCAAGCTCAGCATTTGGCCCAAATGCAGAGATTTCTCTCAAGCACTGACAGACTTTCTTATCCTTGGAGACTTGGTCTCAACCACTGTCTATGGCCCATGACATTCCCTGAATTGGCACCAATGATTGCCCAAATAAACCCTGTTTTTCATTTTCCAGATGACTCAGTGCATCATTATTTACATTGTCTGAAGTTGATTTATGAAACTCTAATGTGACAGATAGGACCTAGTTTCCTTGAGGGTTTTTATTTCTCTAGGTACTTTTCCATGATGGTAGCTATAATTACTTGTGCATTTCTGCCAACAATACTTAGATTTGGGTTGCTTTTTTTCCTCTTGGTATCTCACAGATTCTTGGCATCAGGTCCAGAGTCCTGGAATTCAGTTCCCCAGCTGTTTTCACTATGTTTGAGTGCGTCTGGCAAGGATTTAGACAAATCCATGCTGTATGTGATACAGCCTAATTGAGGATGAGAAGTGGAAGTTATTGTAAAAGCTAAGGGTTGCTACTGGCTGCAGTAATGATGCTGAACCAGAAGATTCAGCCAGCCTGATGGGTAGATTCACCTTTATTAATCTGAATTATCTATCTACCTACCAACTAGCTTTCACAATTATAGGGCAAAGTTGAGCCAAGAAGCAAACATATTTATTCTGTAACACAAGCAATACAAAGAAATCATTTCTAAAGTATAAATTAAATTTTTCATTTTTATCAACATTCTCACCATTGCACCATCAAATTGGATAGTTTCAACAAAGTTGTCTTATCAGGTCATCCCGATTAGCAAATATGAATCCATTAGACTTTATCCCCGTTACTATGTAAAAAGAAATATCTTTAATTGTTAGAACATTCACCATCAGGACCGACTTTCATCTGTTATGCCCTGGTAGAGCATTTTGGCCAACATCTATTCTCTTTGTTGGTATTGGTCCATGCTGCACCAAAGTTAATAAATTATCGGACTATTACCCTTGCCAAAATTGCTGAATTATAAATTTACAGTTTTGTTTTTGTTTTTGTTTTTTTTTGGCCGGGGCTGGGTTTGAACCCACCACCTCCAGTATATGGGGTCGGTGCCCTACTCCTTTGAGCCACATGGCGCCGCCCTGAATTATACATTTAAAGAATTGTAAAAGTAGAGAAAAATAGCTTGTTCCAGAAACCTAAAACCTCTAACTTAAAACAGTTTCATGCCAATACATGCTGTGCACATATACAGCATCTACTAGTGATTTCAAAGTACTAATTATTATTAAGTACGAATAAGAACAAAGAGAAAATTAATACAGTTCTAAAAACTAAGTGATATATTCAGAAGCTTTTTTAGCTTATGAAATAAACGTTCTTCTCAACAATAGTTAACAGTTCAGTACAATCAGAAGTTTCAGGAAACATATAACATCTAGATTGGTGTATTAGTTTCCCGTTGCTGCTGTAACAAATTACCATAAATTTCATGGCTTAAAACAATACAAATTTAATTCCCTTACAGTGCTGGAGGTCAGAATTCTGAAATTGTTTTTTTTTTTTTTTTTCATTCGCTTTTAAAATTTTTATTTTCTTATTGTGGAAAAATACAGTATGTCGCATCTTAACCATTTTGGGAAGTACAAGTTAGTGGCACCAAGTATTCGCGCAGTGTTGTGGAATCAACATCGCATCCGTTTCCAGAACTTTTCATCATTCCAACCCGAAGCTTGGTCCCCACTAGACAATAACTGCCCACGTCCCTTCCCCCAGGCAACCTCCACCCTACTTTCTCCCTTCATGAACTCAGCAACTCTAGACACCTGATGTAAGTGGAGTTGCTCAATATTGATCCTTCTGTTTCTGGCCTGTCTCACTCAGCGTTACCCCGTTGCAGTGCACATCCCATAAATAATAAATTGCGTACATTAATGCAATCATGGGGTACCACGCACTGGTTTTATATACAATTTGAAATATTTTCATCACACTGGTTAACAACCTTTCTGGCTTTTTCTCAGTTATTGTGTTAAAACATTTATATTCTATATTTAGTAAGTTTCACATGTACCCTTGTAAGATGCACAGTAGAAGTGGGCCCACTAATTACCCTCCCTCCACCCATCCTTCTCTCTCCCCTCCCTTCCCCCATTTATTTATTGTTTTGTTCCTCTCCCGTGTTTCACGCACCCTTTGCTCTATTTTAGTTATAAATATATACAAAAGTGGTAATGCTTTTAGCACTAAAACCGCCTAATTATACATCATTCAAAGCTTTAATTCTCTTAAAAGGAAACAATCCTGAAATCAAAATCTATGATTTTCACGCTGCTTAGACTTTAACTATACCACAATTAACTACCTGTACAGGTCTAAGGAAGTGATCTAACTTTTCTGTGCCTTAACATCCTTATCTGAAATAACAATTCTTAGGGACGCTGTTAGCCAACGTCATCTATAACATGAATATACATGAACCAGTTATTTATTCAGAAAACTTTTAGTCATTTTATTCCATGTCCAGGGACTGGTTGTATAGTAAAGGACTACCTACATTTATTTAAGAATATAAATATGTTTAAGTAATCTAAACAACTCATTTAAATTAGTTGTTGTTCAATAATCCAGACTATTTACTCTCTAGGGACTGATTATGGGTAAAGGATTATTCGTGGTAAGAAAGAGCTTTCCAAGGCACCCACTTTTTCGGGGAGACAGACAGTGGCTTCGGCCTCCACACTGGAAGGTAAAAGCCAACAGCACACAACACAACAGGACCACTGTGACAATTCCCAGTAGGGAAGCTGACAGAAATATCTAGAAAGAAAGCGAAAAAGGAGGGGGAAAGGAACAGAGGGAAGGAAGTAGAAGGGATTCAAGAAGGAATCCACGCAGAGCAATGTGGGCCATTTGCTGCAGACACAGGAATCTTGACATACTTTTCAGTGGCCCCTGGGAACATCCACTTTTTCTTTTTTTGAGACGGGGTCACATTCCATCTCCAGGGCTAGAGAGCAGTGACATCATCATAGCTCACAGCAACTTCAAACTCCTGGGCTCACGTGACCCTCCTACTTTAGTTTCCCAAGAAGCTGTGACTACAGGTGTGCACCAGGCTGATTTTTCTATTTTTTGTAAAGACAGGGTCCAGCTCTTGCTCAGGACCTCATGCGATCCTCCTGCCTCAGCCTCCCGAAGTGCTAAGATGACAGGCATAAGCCATCATGCCCAGCCAGCTTCAACATTTCCAATAGCCAAGCACTCTTTCATGTTTACATGGATGGAGCTGGAAAATATTCTTCTTAGCAAGGTATCTCAAGAATGGAAGCTCTGAAATTGTTTTAATGGGCCTAAATCACGATGCTGGTGAGCTTCTAGGGCTTTAGGGAACAATCCATTTCCTTCTATTCTGAGCTTCTAGGATTTGCCTGTATTTCTTGGCTTATGGCCCCCTTCCATATGTAAAGCCAACATGGCTGGCCAGGTCATTCTCACATTGTGTCACTCTAATACTAATTCTTCTATCTTTCTCTGCCACCTTTAAAGGACTGATCATAATGATTACACTGAGCCTACACAGACAATCCAGGATAATCTCCCCATTTCAAGGTCCTTAACTTAATCTCATCTGCAAAGTCTCTTTTGATTATGAAAATCTATGCAGGCCCATTATTCTGCCTACCACAACAGGTTTACAAATGTCACAGTGGTCATAGTGTTTGATCTCAGATAACCCAGGCTGGCCATCATCTCAAACCTTGTCTTTTCTCTGAAGTTTGCATCTGAAAGACTGGATAGTTTTGTCTTTTGGAATGACATAGAGTTGGAAGATGGAAATAAATATAAAAAGATGGAAAGATAAAAATATGTAATATGAAGTCAATCAATAAATGTTTATCAAATATACTTTATGCTAAGTTCTGTAGGTAACAAAAATAGAAGAAAGCAAGAGACTTACTTTAAGGAGCTTCAAATTTTGGACATAAAGTACAAACAAAAATAACCAATGTTTGTACATTTGGCCATCATTTGCATGAGAGAATAGATTTTCTTGTGCCCTACAGATAAACTTCTCTACTCATGTCCTGGAGCATGCCTTGCCATCCTTTATGTGCTTTGCTCACAGGCATGTCCCTCCGGTATGACCCAGAAAGGGCAAGTCATTTTGGCTGAAGCTGAGGGAGCATATTGTCCTTAAGACAAGATGAATAGAGTAGGCCCAAATGTTCATTGTAATCAGGAACAGTTGGCATACCAATGACCCATTTGGGAATCGCTTTTCCTCCTTTTGTATTGTCCTCTTCAGGTTTGGCAAGTTGGGATACTCAAGAGCTGGCCAGTATTAATACTTAGAGCTAACTTCCCTTTTAACATTTCATTGCTACCACTTCACAATATCTAGGTGGTCACAAAAAATAGTATTTTATCAGCTTAGAGGAAAGCTCCATCACAAGCAGAGGCCTTTGCCGCATGTGTAATTTTAAATTCAATTCCTTGATCATAGTTCCATTTGCAAATGCTTTAGCTCCAGTCCATTTGTGTTATTTTCCAGAAACAGTTCCACTCTTACAGTCTCATTGATTATGTCTTTATTCCCCTTTGATGTCAGAGCTAGGCAGGGTTATTCCAGTTTCTTGTCATCATTGCTTTTCTACTAAGGATTTTTAGAAGATGTGTTCCAACCTCATAAAAACAGGAAAATTGTTCTGAGGTACAAATAAAGTGATTCATGATCAATAAGGAAGTGGGTAGAAAGGGTCTTCTTCTCCGTATTCCTAAGCACCCCTCTACTTCCTTAGTCATAGATGAATCAAGATTTTTAAAAAGTTGCCTTTGAGATCTCCTTGTTCTAGCTTGGAATGCTAATGCACAATTATTTCTTTTCTTTCTTTTTTTTTTTTTTGCGACAGAGTCTCACTTTTTCACCCTCAGTACAGTGCTTGGCATCACAGCTCACAGCAACCTCAAACTCTTGGGCTTAAGCAATTCTCTTGCTTCAGCCTCACAAGTAGCTGGGAGTATAGGTACCCACCACATATCCAGGTATTTTTCTGTTGCAGTTGTCATTGTTGTTTAGTTGGCCTGGGTTCAAATCTGCCAGCCTCAGTTTATGTGGCTGGCGCTATAGGTTTATATGACACTGAGTGTTTATATGACACTGTGCTATAGGCGCTGAGCTGCACAATTATTTCTTGTATTTTCCTTTCAGAACAATAAAAATTCAAGCTGTAATATAAGAAAACAATAGGGAGAGAAGATAAATTAATTCCAAAAGCAGTTCTTTGAAAAGAGATACAAAATAGAAAAAAAAATGTAAGCCTGGTTAAAATCAAAAGAGCAAAAAGATTAAGAATGAGAATGGAGACATAGTATAGATGAGACAATTCCCCTGTAGCAACGAAGCTGAAAACCTAAAGCAGATATATGGACTGGATTTGCTTATAGAATGGACAAATAAGCTCTTACCAGCCAACCATGAACTATAGATAAAGTAAGTATACAACTACTTGAAAGTACTGGAAAGGTAACTTCTGGAGAAAGATTTAGGATCGACACTTTGAATGAGGAAATAGCACAGGTGACTTCTCTCCCATTTCTTTCTGAGGGCAGGTTTCAGTCTATACCATAAAATGTATCAAACACTAAAAGGAACCTCAATCTTACAAACACTAAAAGAAACCCTCAATCTTATTGGTTTGTAGAGTCAGAAATTCAGGGCAACCAGAGCAACAAGAAAGTGAGAAGATCCTTGGAGAGATCTGGAAAGGGAGAGCTACAAATTCTGTGTATAACTTCTGTTCAAACTTCTATCTGTTCCCTAAATCATAAATACATAGAACTCATTCTCAGAATTCCTTCTAAAGCTAAAAGAATGGAACTGAGATATGAGGTGCCACCCAAGTGATGGAGTTTTTCAGGTGGAATCCAATAAAATTAATTGTCTGCCAAAACAAAAAAATTAACAATCTTTGGGGAAATGTCAGAGAATTCAAAGTGTCTACAACTGAACATTACAACATTCAAGATACAAATAAAATTACTTGACATATGAAGTCTGACAATTAAGTTTGTGAACTTGCCACCATGTGCTTATATAACAGCACTGTACAAACAATTCAGTAAGGTTTCATAACCTTGGTATATCAGTGTCTCACAGTCATATTAATATCAATGTGCTGAGTGTCATTCATTATTATTAATGTATGTTTTTGTTGGAACTTGAATTAGCTTAATGAATAAACATTAAATTTCTTGTTAAACTTGGCAAGAGTGGAAGTGGAATCAGGGACATATTAGTCCAAGTTTATAGGGATGATGCTATAAAGAAAACAGCAGTGTACAAATGGAATAAACACTTTTCTGAGGGTAGAGAAAGCATCACCGATCAAGAGAGATCAGTGTGGCCAATAACAGGCAGAACTGATGAAAAGACTGCATTAAAATCATTAGCTGACTATGGAAAACACAGCAAATCAAATAAAGGTTAATAGAGAGATAGTCAGGAAAATATTAACTGAAAATTTTGGCATGAGAAAGGTGTGGCTCTTGCATCATGACAATGTACCAACTCACACAGCACTGACTGTGAGGTATTTTATGGTCAGTAAGCAGATAACTGTATTGGAATATCCTCCCTACTCACTAGCTACCAATGACTTTTTTTAACCTGAAGATAAAAAAAATATTGAAAGGAAAATATTTTGATGACATTTAGGATATCAAGTATAATATGATGACAGCTCTGATGGCCATTTCAGAAAAAGAGTTCCAAAATTGCTCTG